>NC_091955.1:75906888-76268171 GCF_031021105.1 Erythrolamprus reginae
GCCTGGGGGAAAAGAATAGTTCAATTTCCCCATGTCTGATGACAGAGGCGGGTTTTAAGGAGCTTACGAAAGGCAAGGAGGGTGGGGGCAATTCTGATATCTGGGGGGAGCTGGTTCCAGAGGGTTGGGGCCACCACAGAGAAGGCTCTTCCTCTGGGTCCCACCAGATGACATTGTTTAGTCGATGGGACCTGGAGAAGGTCAACTCTGTGGGACCTAATCGGTCGCTGGGATTCATGCGGCAGAAGGCGGTCCCAGAGATATTCTGGTCCGATGCCATGAAGGGCTTTATAGGTCATAACCAACACTTTGAATTGTGACCGGAAACTGATCGGCAACCAATGCAGACTGCGGAGTGTTGGTGTGACATGGGCATATTTAGGAAAGCCCATGATTGCTCTCGCAGCTGCATTCTGCACGATCTGAAGTTTCCGAACACTTTTCAAAGGTAGCCCCATGTAGAGAGCGTTACAGTAGTCGAGCCTCGAGGTGATGAGGGCATGAGTGACTGTGAGCAGTGACTCCCGGTCCAAATAGGGCCGCAACTGGTGCACCAGGCAAACCTGGGCAAACGCCCCCCTCGCCACAGCTGAAAGGTTTTTCTCTAATGTTAGCTGTGGATCGAGGAGGACGCCCAAGTTGCGAACCCTCTCTGAGGGGGTCAATGAGTGCAGGCTTTGTTGACTGTACTGTAAATACACATTTTTGGACACATTTTTTCATTGTTGACTGTACTGTAAATACACATTTTTTGGAGTGTGTTTATAGAGACCCCAGCCATAGTTTTCTGGGGGAGGAGGGGAGCACATTCCATTTTTTACATAAATAACTGGAAAATATACATATACATTTTACATGAGGCCAGGTGCTCATTAAAGAGTTCACCGCATTTTGCCTACATCAAAATCATCACACAGATGGAACGATAATCCAAAATGCAGATTTGAAAATAGCGAATGTGTCAGGCCAGACATATGAAGACAGCCAGCAAGAAAGAGATTGCAGCACGAAACTTAATGTGGGCAACATTGAGTAACAACATAATGTGGTCAATACAGGAATAAAAGCTTACAATTATCATGTATTCCTTGCTTGGAATAGAATGCAAAATACTAAAATGCAGCACGTTTTCCTTCTGAACCTCAAGCTTTATATAGAAAAAATAAAATGGAAGGCTAACTGCCTCCTGTTGTCCTTTTGCTTCTGTTTTGTTCTTTATTGCTAATTGTAGGTTCAATTCTAGGTCTAGAAAGCTTAGAACTACATCGCCTAAAACACAATCTAAGTATTGCCCACAAGATCATATGTTGCAATGTTCTACCTGTCAATAACTATTTCAGCTTCAATCGCAACAACACAAGAGCATGGAACAGATTCAAACTTAATATTAACTGCTCCAAACTTGACTGTAGAAAATATGACTTCAGCAACCGAGTTGTCGAAGCGTGGAACTCATTACCTGACTCAGTAGTGTCAACCCCTAACTCCAAACATTTTTCCCTTAGACTATCCACGATTGACCTCTCCAGGTTCCTTAGAGGTCAGTAAGGGGCGTGCATAAGTGCACCAGTGTGCCTTCCGTCCCCTGTCCAATTGTCTCTCCTTATCTCATTTATTTTTTCTTCCTTTCAAATATGTTCACCTATACTTTTATATCTTTTCTTCTATTCTTTTCTTTACTTATATTATTACATATACAGTATTTCTCTTCAATGTGTATTATGTATTGGACAAAATAAATAAATAAAAATAAATAAATAAATAATACAATTTCTCTCTTCCTCTAGATCAGTGTTTCTCAAAAAGTAGGGCAGCCCCCCCTGGGGGGGCGGACACAAAGCGATGCCAGAGGGGGTGCGTGACTCTGGGAAATGTGCCTTTTTTGCCGCAGGGAGTAGGGTTTTTTCACCGAATAATAGCACAGAGCACAGAGTAGGAGATATGAAGTGCATATAACAAACCCTTAAGAGACAACATGGAAAAATATTTAACAGGGATGAAAAGAAAGGAGGAGGAGAGATGGAGATAATGAGACAAACGTAAGTTTCCCAACAGCTAAGACAGGGAAATATGATGAAGCATATGTAGCGCCTGGCTTCACTGGGACTACGGTGGGAGATGAGGAAAGATCAGTATGTTTACTGTGTCTAAAAATGTTGGCAGCGGACAGCATGAAACCAAATAAATTAAGACGTCACTTAAACACATTTTACCCCAATTATCCTGATAAGTTGCTTGAGTTTTTTCAGCAAAAGTGTGCTGAATATTGCAAACAATCGTCCCGGCGGAGAGTTGGGGGCGGCAGGAAATGTTTACTTCTTCCGTGTGTGTATGTGTGTAACAGAAAATAATTGAGAAACACTGCTCTAGATCAATTCAAATATATTTTTGAAAAAACCTTGGCTCCGGGTATCTGTCGTATGTACTTTTAAGATAAGGCCTTGCACTGCCTTGCATTCCCTTTTGTTATTTAGTCTTTGACCCAACAAACCCTTGCATTCTGTGCATGTTTTTAATCCCCAGAGGGCTATTTGGTGGTGTTGGCCTCCCTTGTTTCTCTTTATTTTGTAGTTCATGCAAATGTTATGGTTTTCTTCTCACTGCTTTCTCTACATGGGTGATGGTATAGTATAAGCCGACTGTAACATACTTGTCAATCTTTAATATTTTGTAACCTACAATTTATATTGTATGAACCGTCCCTGTCCTACTGTCCTATTGTGCTCTTTTATTGTTACTTTTTACTTATGCTATGTTTATACAAACTACTACTATCCTATACATGTTTCACAAATAAAAAATAAAATAAAATAAAATAAAATAAAATGAAATGAAATAAAATAAAATGAATTGAAATAAAATAAAATAAAATAAAATGAATTGAAATAAAATAAAATAAAATAAAATAAAATAAAATTATTAAATAAAATAAAATTAAATAAAATTAAATAAAATTAAATAAAATTAAATAAAATAAAATAAAATAAAATTAAATTAAATTAAATTAAATTAAATTAAATTAAATTAAATTAAATTAAATTAAATTAAATTAAATTAAATTAAATTAAATTAAATTAAATTAAATTAAATTAAATTAAATTAAATTAAATTAAATTAAATTAAATTATTAAATTAAATTATTAAATTAAATTGAATTGAATTGAATTGAATTGAATTGAATTGAATTGAATTGAATTAAATTAAATTAAATTAAATTAAATTAAATTAAATTAAATTAAATTAAATTAAATTAAATTATAATTAAATTAAATTAAATTAAATTAAATTAAATTAAATTAAATTAAATTAAATTAAATTAAATTAAATTATAAAATAAATTGTGGTTTATTTCTGGTTAAGATGACTATGAAGCACGAATACAAATATTCTTTTGTAGAGTCTGTCATCTGCATCTCTATAACTGTCTGGTTTGGTTCTGCAACCCAACAAGACCGACACAGACTTCAGAGGATAATCAGAACTGCAGAAAAAACAGTTGCTGCCAACCTGCCTTCCATTGAGGACCTGTATACTGCAGGAGTCAAAAAGAGGGTGGTGAAAATATTTACTGACCCCTCGCATCCTGGACATAACCTGTTTCAACTCCTACCTTCAAAACGTTGCTACAGAGCACTGCACACCAAGACAACTAGACACAAGAACAGTTTTTTCTGAATGGCATCACTCTGCTAAACAAAGAATTCCCTCAACACTGTCAAACGTTTTACTAAGTCTGCACTACTATTACTACTAGTTTTTTCTCATCATTCCTATCACTCTTTTCCTCCCACTTAGGACTGTATGACTGTAACTTGTTGCTTGTATCCTAAGATTTTTATTAATATTGATTGTTTCTTCATTGCTTATTTGACCCCTGTGACAATCATTAAATGTTGTACCACATGATTTTTCACAAATCTATATTTTATTTTACGTACGCTGAGAGCATATGCACCAAGACAAATTCCTTGTGTGTCCAATCACACTTGGCCAATAAAGAATTCTATTGTACTCTATTCCATTGTTGTTATTTTTTTAAAGTGCAATTGTTTGTAATTTTCCTCTCTGAGACTCTTGCTCCTTTTCCTCTCTGGATATATATATATATTGCTTTCTTTCATGTCCTGCCGCTTAAAATGCAACAGTGTGAATTTTCCTCTTGACTTAAATAATTAACTCTGTAAACAGAGACATCTATCCCTGCAAAGCACAATATCCAGGAACTATTTGTCCTTCTAAAGTACGTCTGGCTCCTGCCAGCAGGGTCTGGCTTTGGGCATACCAGGGGTTTTATCTTTTGTTAGGTTCAAGGAGGGGAAGGAACAGAGAGGCAAAGATTTGTCTTGTGCCAATGACCCATAGTAAGAGGGATTAATTTCTGTCAAGGCAATACAAAACTCTCTTCTTTAGCCTCTCTCCCTCCAAATTATAGAGAGCGCATTTGCATTTATTGCTTCCCTTACTTTAAATCCTGTCAAATTCACTATCAAACCAGGGAGTAAGCTAGTTGTCTAGGTGCAGTTACCAATGATATTGTCAGTTCTGATTAATCAGGGGTCCTTGGCAGGCTTATGGCCAATTAGAATTTACCATAATAAGGGGGTGACAGCTGGTGTTGCTAAGCAACAGCTGTCTATAGAACGAAAGAAGCCAGACACATTTTAGATGCTACTGTAGAGTTCGACAGCAGCGTGTCAAAATAACATAGGCTTCTGTCCAGCAATTTTATTTGCTAACCGAAGAACAGGCAATGGACTGAAAAACATATTTCTTTTTCAAGAATATGACTGTGGGGGAAAAAAAATTATCTCCTCCGTAAACCCTTTGAAGATGGATTTTCTACCAATGGAGATGCTATCCCGATTTTCAATTAAGAGAACATATTAATGAACTGGAAGTTTATCCCACCATAAATTAAGTCTCCAGATGCTTGATGAGTGGATAGAGAGAAATCAGTTATTAGACTAGTGAGAAATTAACACCCCCAAACACTTTCAGATGCCCTCTCTATACACGCGCTATAATCTAGAGAAATTAATTTCAGAATGATCTGTTTAAAAGACAGCAAGAGGTTTTTTTTATAGGCAGGCCATGGTTAAGGCCAAGAAGGGAAAGGAGGGGGACATGATCAAAACATTTAAATATATTAAAGAGTTAAATAAATTTCAGGAGGGAAATGTTTTTAATAGGAAAGTGAACACAAGAGCAAGGGGGCACAATCTGAGGTTAGTTGGGTGAAAGATCAGAAGTAACAAGAGTAGTAGAAGCTTGAAACAAACTTCCAGCAGACATGGTTGGTAAATCCACAGTAACTGAATTTAAATATGCCTGGGATAAACATATATACATCCTAAGATAAAATACAGGAAATAGTATAAGGGCAGACTAGATAGACCATGGGGTCTTTTTGTACCATCAATCTTCTATGTTTCTATGTTTCCAAGTTACCAATGAAAGATTAATTACCATTCCTTAGCAGTCATCTAGGAAAATCCCACTCTTAATAGAAAATGGGATCCAAAATTTTAGTTGGTTGGAGTAAAATAGGTTGGAGTAAAATAGGTTAGAGTAAAATAGGTTTTAATGGAATTATATTATTATATTATATTTCAATTTCTTGTGTTAAACCAGTGTTCCTCAATTATTTTCTGTTGTGCCCCCACCCCAGGAAGAAATAAACATTTCGCGTACCCCCAATTCTCCGCCAGGACGATTGTTTGCAATATTCAGCGCGTTTTCACTGAAAAAACTCAAGTGACTTATCAGCGTGATTGGGGTGTAACGTGTTTAAGTGACGCCTTAAATTATTTGGCTTCAGGCTGCCTGCTGCCAACATTTTTAGACACAGTAAACATGCTGGTCTTTCCTTGTCTCCCACCACAGTCACAGTGAAGCCAAGCGCTACATACATAGGTTTCATCATATTTCCTCATCTAACTTTCAGGAGAGTTATGTTTGTCACATTATCTCTGTCTCTATTCTACTTTCTTTTCATCCTTGTTAAATATTTTTCTACGGTGTCTCATAAGGGTTTGTTATATGCACTTCATATCTTTTATTCTGTGCTGTGTGCTATTGTTTGGTGCAAAAAAACCCTACTTCCTACAGCAAAAATAGCATGTTCCCTGGGTAATGCCTCCCCCAACATCACTCCACACCCCCAAGGGGGCCCCACTCTACTATTTGAGGAACACTGTGTTAATCTGAGCTGGAACTCAAGAGCTACCGTGTTTCCCCAAAAATAAGACCCTGTCTTATTGAACCCTGAAATAAGCACATTTATTTATTTATTTATTTATTTATTTATTTATTTATTTATTTATTTATTTAGTTAGTTAGTTAGTTAGTTAGTTAGTTAGTCCAATACATAATACACATTGAAGAGAATAGATATGTAGTAATATAACTAAAGAAAAGAATAGAAGAAAAGGTATAAAAGTATAGGTGAACATATTAGAAAGGAAGAAAAGATAAATGAGATAAGGAGAGACAATTGGACAGGGGACGGAAGGCACACTGGTGCACTTATGCACGCCCCTTACTGACCTCTAAGGAACCTGGAGAGGTCAATCGTGGATAGTCTAAGAGAGAAATGTTGGGGTTAGGGGTTGACACTACTGAGTCAGGTAATGAGTTCCATGCTTAGACAACTCGGTTGCTGAAGTCATATTTTTTACAGTCAAGTTTGGAGCGGTTAATATTAAGTTTGAATCTGTTGTGTGCTCTTGTGTTGGCGCGATTGAAGCTGAAGTAGTCATTGACAGGTAGAACGTTGCAGCATATGATCTTGTGGGCAATACTTAGATCGTGTTTTAGGCATTATAGTTCTAAGTTTTCAAGACCAAGGATTGATAGTCTGCTTTCGTAGGGTTATGCCCTTATTGCCATGCACTCAAAATCCTAAGTGGGGGGTTATTATCAGGGAATGTCTTATATTAGGAAGAACAGGGTATTGCTTTCCTGGAAGAGCCCAATAATGCTACGGAGTTGGCAAAGTTTTAAAAAATGATCATTTTTGTAAGGAACGGGTTAAAAATAGACATGCACTAGAAAATTTCTCATTTTATTTGTTTGTAAATACTGTTTTATATGTGTGGGGCCAGAGAGTTATTCTGAGAAATATGTCTGCGTTATATTGCAACAAGTTATATGAAAACAATAAATAAACATACAAATGAAGGGAATTAGAGAAATAGCTTCAGGCGGTCCTCATTTAGAAAGCCAAAGCAAGATTATAAGCACAGTTGTGATTTCTCTAAACATCCATTTTGTTTAACGACCAAGTTAAATGAGGTCTATCAGTACAAGCTTTAATTTAAGGGTGGGTAACCTGCAGCCAATCCTCTTTTTACTGGATTTTGAAGTCTCCTCTGGCATTAGATGCTGAAAAATGACAGCACTATTTTCCACTGTTTATGCTGGTAAGTAGATGAAGAAATATAATATTGTAGGGATCATTGTTGACAAAGCTGTGTTTGGGCCGGTCAGAATGGTTGTGCAAACACTGAGCAGGTGCCGTCTTATCACAGAGCTGTCTTCAAAAGACAGCAGGAAAAGGGAAGATCGTGCAAGAGATAGGCAGGCAGTCTCAGTAAAAATCAACAAAGTGACTAATGGTCGATTTGCCTTTTTCACTAAGACAAAGTGATTTCTTAATGCATGGACCTAGGAACTCAACTTCACTAGAAACCTCATTGTCAAGCTTCCATTCAGACTACTACTTTTGAAATGTGTTTTGCATATATTGTTTTCTTGTCTATAATAAAGCAACTTTCCTAAGCTGTCTACAAAACGTCTGCTGTTGGCTATCCGAGTTGATTTTATAGACAGTAGAAATGTGTCCAATATGCAATCTGAGACTTAGGTTAAAACAGAGATAAGTTAGAAAGTGAAGAGCACCCCTACCACAACAAAGGCCAACTCACATAACTGATGTGGTCCACATAACATAGTTTTGGGCTACCAAATACAGTACTAGCAAACAACCCTCCCTATTCTAACTCAAGAAATCCTGAGATGAATTCTCTTGTAAATAGTTGGATTCCAACTATTTGCCATAAGGAAATGATGGCGAATCTATAGAATAGAATAGAATAGAATAGAATAGAATTTTATTGGCCAAATGTGATTGGACACACAAGGAATTTGTCTTGGTGCATATGCTCTCAGCGTACATAAAAGAAAATATAGATTTGTGAAGAATCATGTGGTACAACACTTAATGATGGTCATAGGGGTCAAATAAGCAATGAAGAAACAATCAATGTTAATAAAAATCTTAGGATACAAGCAACAAGTTACAGTCATACAGTCCTAAGTGGGAGAAAAAGGATGATAGGAATAATGAGAAAAACTAGTAGAAATAGAAGTGCAAATTTAGTAAAAAGTCTGTCAGTGTTGAGGGAATTATTTGTTTAGTAGAGTGATGACGTTCGGGAAAAAACTGTTCTTGTGTCTAGTTGTCTTGGTGTGCAATGCTCTGTAGCGATGTTTTGAGGGTAGGAGTTGGTAGCAGGTGGCACACAGAGCCATATCTGCTGGCACACAAGCCATTGCCCTAGCTCAGCTCCAATGTGCTTGTGTGCAGGCCACCTGATTTTTGGCTCACACAGAGGCTCTGGGAGGGTGTTTTTGGCTTCCAGAGAGCCTCCAGGGGGATGGGGGATGGCATTTTTACCCTCTCCCAGCTCCAGAGAAGCCTTAGGAGACTGGGGAGGGCCAGACATTTATTTATTTATTCATTTGTCCAATACACAAATACATAGGAAGAAAAATAGACATGTGATAATATAAATGAGGTTGAAAGTGAACTTAGAGGAGAGGATATATGAAAGGAAGAGAATATATAAGATAGGTGGAAGAAAGGAAAGACAATTGGACAGGGGACAAAAGGCACACCAGTGCACTTATGTACGCCCCTTACTGGCCTCTTAGAAACCTGGAGAGGTCAATCGTGGAGAGTCTAAGGGAGAAATGTTGGGGGTTAGGGGTTGACACAATTGAGTCTGGTAATGAGTTCCACGCTTCGATAACTCGATTGTTGAAATCATATTTTTTACAGTCAAGTTTGGTGCCGTTCGTATTAAGTTTAAATCTGTTGCGTGCTCTTGTGTTATTGCGGTTGAAGCTGAAGTAGTCATTGACCGGTAGGACATTGCAGCATATGATCTTGTGGGCAATACTCAAATCATGTTTTAGGCGCCGTAGTTCTAGGCTTTCTAGGCCCTGGGCCCACTAGAAATCGGGAAACAGGCCATTTCCCCCGTGGGATGGGGAAAGCTGTTTTCACCCTCCCCAGGCATTGAATTATGGGTGTGGGCACTCACGCATGTCCGATAGCACACGCCCACTATCTTTCGGCACCCGAGGAAAAAAAGGTTCGCCATCACTGCCCTAAGGCATGGGTGTCACACTCAATTTCATTGAGGGCCACATTAGGGTTGTGTTTGACCTTGGGGGGCTGAGTGGGTAGAGTGAGCATGACCAGCTCAATATCACTTGTATCGGAGGCGCCTGTGGTGGCCAGAGTGATCTGCCAGTGAACACGGGTTCCCAAGCTCTTGTTTTCAGATGCCACGGCTTCCTGCAACCCCCTGCCAGCGAAAATGGAACTCAGTAGAGCCACACACAGCCCTCCAGATCTCCACTTTCACTGGCAAAGACATTGTGGGTCAGTCCTTCTCTGTTTCCAGAGCATCCCCGTGGACCAGATGTAAGCACCATGCAGGCTCAATTCATCCCCCAGGCCTTGAATTTGACACCCCTGCCCTAAGGCTTTGTTCTCAAAAGTTTTTTTTTTTTAAAAGAAAATGCACTTTTTAATAATGAATCATCTTTGAGGAAATCTCAATTTTTATATACTAAATATGAACTGTTAAAATGTTGTTTACTTTGGAGGGCACTCTAAGGAAACGAAACACAAAATGTCTTGCGGTAACTTCAAAGGCCAATGAATGCCTTTTTGCATAAACTTTCACCATTAAAGGCCACGTGTACTATAATCCCTGCAAACCTATGCACTAATACATTGATTCTTTTTTAAACTGCCACCCAACAATTTTAAAATCATTCATGTAATCTCATGTGATTTATTAATTTTTAATGTGCCACAAATTTCCTTATTTTGCTGCAAAAAAAGATTAATAAAGTCGGTCTGCTGGGAAGTTCTTGAAGAAAATATATGCTTATATAAGCAGGGGGGAAACCGAGTCAGGAAATTTCCCATTGACACTGTGAAACTGGTTATTTCCGCAGTGGTGACTTACAACATCATTTGGCATTATTCAATATCCCTGTGCCAAAATAACAGTAATAAGGATAGGTTTTTCTTTGCTGCACTGAGGCTTGGATAATGTTCTGTCTGGGTCCCCCCCAGACGCCAACACCAACCAAAAAGAGTAGCCAGACACACTGGTAAAAAGCAAAGGCAGTTTATATAATTCAAAGCAAACACAGGTAACAAAAACTGTTCTTACAGACAGGAACACGATGAAGCTTCACAGAGGTTTCACGAAGGCCAGGCAATAAAACAGGATTCTTGCTGGCAAAAACAACGCTGGAGATAATAAAACCCATGCCTCCCCCAAGTCTTCCACACTTCTAGGCCACAAGCCAAGATCAGAGATGCCAAGAATCGAAGCAAGGTCACAGGACTCCCAATTGATAACTCTCCACAAGACTGGAAGGGCAGGCCTGCCTTTTCAACCCTGCTGAGGAGAACCACACCCAAACCCAGCTGTTGCCAATTCAGGGATGGAAATACCTTTCTAATTGGCCCCGTCTTTGAGCTGCTCGTCGCTGCCTCATGTCTATTATAGCATGTGCATCTTCATCCAATGAATCCAGGCTACTAGCTGGGGAGAGCCCCCCCCCCGGGGGTCTCAGGCTGCTCTCCCTCCTCCTCTTCATGACATTCCTCTCCCCCATCTGCCTGGTCCTCCCCCTCCTGTTCACTGTCCTCCTCCTCTGGGCATGGATCCGGCAGAGATCCAGCCGGTCCCTGAGGAGCCTCAAGCTGAATCACAACAGATAATGTTATGAAAACACTTTTAGTCATTATAAGAAAATGGTTATCTAACTTTAAAAACAATAAAACAAAAACCAATCAAAATCTCGTAGTATAAATCAAAATAAAGACATATACAATAGAAATTCGGACCAAAATTAGTACAATCCCTGTCTGAGTTCAATCCACTCGATAATTACTAATAACTTACTAATATCATAACCCACAAATACTTCTCACTCACAAAAATAACAAACATAATCAAACAAAGTCGTCACAATGCATATTCCTGCTACTTTGCAGGTACTACCCCCCCTCTCTCTTTCTTTCTTTTCTTTCTTTCTCTTTCTTTCTTTTTCTCTTTCTTTTCTTTTCTATCCCACTTCCAAACCACCTTTCCTTTCCACGTCACCCCTGGACTACTAAATACTACAATTATAAGATTATGCAAATGAGAATATTGAATACAAAATAATTACCTATAGACAAATATTTGGAATGTATATACAACAATATATATAAGCTACTGTATAAAAATATTGTTTACCCCATCCCCCTCCTACTTCTCTTTTTGAACTCCCGTCCCCCCTTCCCATTTTTTAAATAAACTAATAAAGTATATTTTTTAAAAAAGAAAAGAAAATGGCCTAAGGTATTATGAAACCAATTAGATCAAGCTCTTGGATAAGACAAGCTTGTGAAACATAGAGACACATCACATCACATCGAGACTGTGACAGGAAAGGAATATTTTGAATCACTGCTTTCCCCAAGAGATTGTTAGATAGCAAAGGACTGGTTGATTTGTGTATTTTTTTTTTTAAAAGCTTATATCCATAGCCCATAACAATTTGAATTTGAATGCAGTTTCATGTAGAGAAAATTTTAAAAAAATTGCAACTACTAGTCACCTCAAAAATTCAGCTGCTACACTTTTGACAATAAAGGGGTGTATGTCTTTTGTGCATGCCCCAAATGCAATGGACATTGTTTTGCAATGGACATTATTCTTCTGAATGTAATGAATAGCACGTGTCTTAGAAAGTATTGTTTTTACAGAGTTTCATACATGAAAGTTGTTGTAGTTGAGATTCTGCGAAGGAACACTAACCAAACATTTCTGCCAAATACATACCGAATGACTATGTGGAAATTGCTCCTCCTGTATTTATAAGTATAGTGGTACCTCTACCTACGAACGCCTCTACTTACAAACCTTTCTAGATAAGAACCGGGTGTTCAAGATTTTTTTGCCTCTTCTCAAGAACCATTTTCCACTTACAAACCCGAGCCTCCAAAACTGTAACGGGAAAAGGCAGGGAGAAGCCTCTGTGGGGCCTCTCTAGGAATCTTCTGGGGGGAAACAGGGCCGGAAAAGGTGAGAAGAAGCCTCTGTGGGGCCTCTCTAGAAATCTCTTGGGGAGAAACAGGGCTGGAAAAGGTGGGGAGAAGCCTCTGTGGAGCCTCTCCAGGAATATCTTGGGAGGAAACAGGACTGGAAAAGGCAAGGAGAAGCCTCCATGGGGCCTCTCTTGGAATCTCCTGAGAGGAAACAGGGCCTCCACCCCCCCCCCCTGTGGTTTTCCCAATTGAATCCATTATTTGCTTCTACATTGATTCCTATGGGAAAAATTGCTTCTTACAAATTTTTCTACTTAAGAACCTGATCATAGAACAAATTAAGTTCATAAGTAGAGGTACCACTGTACTTTCTAACTTTTTGGGGGACTCTAAAGTGCTATAGGGATTTCTAATGTCATATCCTTTGGGGAGGGAGATGTATCAATCACATGGATCTGTAGTCCAAATCTGATAGAAAAATGCAAACAAACTGCATATCGTTTATTTGTCCAGTTGAAACAAAGCTCATTCTTCATTTTCTGATTAAACACCCCGGAAACCCTAACAAGGGTAACTCTACAAGGGGCAACCAGAAAGGTATTAACTGTGGTTGCAGTGGATGAGTGGTTCACTTTTTATATAATAGTGCACATTTGAAAAATGCGAAGCAGAAAGAAAAAGAAAAGGGTTTTCTATGTGCTATTGTAATACCTGCCTGCATCTTACCTCCTTTATCTTTGCAATACTGAAGGCTGGGGTCAATATGCTCCGGACCTTTTCCCACTTCTCATCACGCAACACGACAATGCTGTCTGCAAATGGCTTAAAAACCAAATCTGGACTCTAGACAAAGATAGAACAGTATCAAAAACAGATCAAATCTAAATAGCAATTAGAAAACTGATGAATAAGTATGTTGAATGTAAAGTAGGATAATAATGTTCAGATTCCAGAATTTTGAAAAGTTGTGTTGTATACCCTTGCTTGTGTTGTATATATGCATGTACTGTAATTCCAAGAATGTAGAAGACCCCTGAAAAGTTATGGCATGGGTTTATTTTCCAAGGAACCTTCCTTTGCATTGTAGAGGTTATATTCAGTCCCCAAAGCCCCATGTGCTAATGCACATTTGTTAGAATATTCATGAGTGAGAGAGCCAGTGTTAATAAGATCAACCAATGAATAGGCATAGCAACTAACTCAGCCAATGAGAGCTAAAGACTTCTGACCCTGTGCAGAGAATCGAAACTGGAATTTAAGTTTAAGGCTGGGTGTGGCTCAGTCCACTCTGCACTTCTACCTACTCTGTACTCTCTGAACTAGAAGCTGCTTATGTTTTACTTTTAACTGTTGCTATATTGAAGAAGAACTCTTCTAATGGTATTGTAAATATATGTATTATATTACTATGCTTATAAAGAGGTTAATGAATCCAGTTGACTCAATCGTCTGTGTGTGCTTCCGGAAATTGATTTTTCTAAAACAAACTCTAATAACACCGGGGGGTTCTTGTAACTGTATAGATATTATATTCCAGGTTCCTGTAGGGGTATCATTTAATTGCCCTGGAGTGCTGTCCACAATTGTTCCTACTTGGAATTTTGTGAACCTCCAAGAAAAAACATGATTTTAAAATTCAAAACAAGTAAAAAGAAAGACAAAACTTCATGGGTCCAAGATTTAATACCACTGACTTCAGTTAAGCTTAAATTCAGTTTATCTAGCTTTAACAAAGATGAGAATAATATTATGACAATTCAACATTTCAGTAATATTATATGAGAAATTGCTAAGCTGTTGAATTATTTGGAACCTTTGGGAATGTGTTTTAGTTGTAATAGCATTTTTCACAATGCTGGGGGATAGATTAAAAATCAGAATGCTGCCTCTTGACCTCACCCATTCATATAGTGTAAATTTTAGCTATGTCTGAGATCATCTCATCCGTCTCCTAATTTATCCTATTTGCCACAGGGTGGACACTTTGCCCTAAGAAACCACAGTGAATGATCTCAGAAAGCTATGCCCCGTTTAATGTGTGCGGGGGGAATGCATCACTAATACACTGTGTCAAGAGGACACAGCTATCAAGTGTGCTATACAGATTTCTGCTCTGAGAAACACTGGTTCTCAATTACACTCCAACAACAAAACTGAGGTACATTTGAATTTGTTGCCAAGCAGTACCACTAAAAAAAGCAGCACTCCACACACTGCAATATTTATTGCAAATCTGTTGTAACTTGTCACTCTGATCAATGGTTGTAATAAATAAAGGATCGGTTCTGGCCTAAATGTATACCAACGGAGCATTCCCTTCAGATCCCTCTTCAGAGTCTCTTTTTTTTTTCTTTAAAATTACAGAATTCCTTAGCTCTTTATCCCATATAGCAGTGATGGCGAACCTTTTTTCCCTCGTGTGCCAAAAGAGCATTCACATGCGCTATTGCCCATGCGTGTTGTGGTTAGCTCTGGCCCAGCTCCTGCCCCAAGGACTGTGGATGTGGGGGAGACATCCACATACTGCAGGCCTGTTTTGCCCCCAGTGGAATCTGCTGATGAAGGCTCCTCTGACCAAGAAGACATGAGTGACAGGGAGGAGGAGAGTGGAGGAGGAGAGTGGGGCAGACAGCTCAGAAGGAGATCAATTATCTAGTTCCTCCTTGGATTCAGAACAAGAGTTAATGATACAGCCACGCATGTGGAGAGCGATGCATAGGCAACAACAACTGAGAGATTATTATCAAAGAAAATGAGGCCACCTGTGGTTGGGTGGGGCTGTGGTAATTAGTGGGGCTGCTATAAATAGCAGCCTGTGGGTTTGGCCATTGTGGAGGATTATCTGATTGTTGGTTTCGTGACTGCTTTACTGACTTTGACCTTTTGTGTGCTGATTTTTCCCCGCTTTGAAACTAAACCATGGCAAATGTGTTTCACTTTGTGAAAGAAGAAGGACTGTGAATTGCCTCACAGCTGCAAGCTAAGTATCACAGAACTGATAAGGGACTTGTACAAATTACCAGTTTGTTTGGAGATGAGTGCTCTTTATACCAAAAGAGGGCTTGGTTTAAGTGAATTTTTATTATAAAGAATTGTTTTGAATTTTCAAACATGTGTGTGTCTGAAATTTGTACCTGTGAATTTTTGGGAGGATTCTACCAGAGAGCCCGACAGAACAACCACTATGTAGACAATGCAGGGGTATGAAACACAAGAAGTTGTGCATTTTGGACAGAGTATAGATATCCTGCATACTGTCTGACTCCTAAATTAATCTGTTGCCCTCAAGTCCTCAATACATGTTGAAGCCGCTATAAACCCTGTCCCCTGAAGGTCCTCTGGAGGCCAGAAATAGCTTCTTTCCCAACTTCTGGTGGGCCCAGTAGGCTCATGTTTCACCCTCCTCAAGCTCCAAAGGCTTCCCTGGAGCCAGGGGAGGATAAAAACACCCTCCCCCATCCCCCCGGAGGCTCTCTGGAAGCCAAAAACATTCTCCCAGAGCCTCTGTGTGAGCCAAAAATCAGCTGGCTGACACACACATGCACATTGGAGCTGAGCTAGGGCAACTGATCGTGTGTCAGCAGATATGGCTTTGCGTGCCACCTGTGGCACCCATGCCATAGTTTCCCCATCATTGCCATATAGTATAACCCAGTGTTTCCCAACCTTGGCAACTTGAAGATATTTGGACTTCAACTCCCAGAATTTTCCAGCCAGAAAATGCCTTGGGCCCCAGTCAAGAAGATGACCCTGTTTCCACGGCCATCTGGCCACAACTCTTTGGCTGGGAAGTGCAACGGAGAGAAAGCATGAAGATGGTGGCTGCTATTTTCTCGCTGCTGTTGTTGCTGAGTTCCTGGAGAGCCACGGTCATTATTTATTATTATTATTTATTAGATTTGTATGCCGCCCCGCTCCAAAGACTCAGGTCGGCTCACAGATCTGTTTCACCGTAGTCTGCATGGGGAGAGGTTTTCTGGCTGGGTCCCATCTGCCCCTTTGACCTGCCTGCCCGAGAAAGCAGCTTTTGATTTCTGCCGCTGCTTCTTGATAGAACCAGCAAGGGAGACCCTCCCAGTCCCACTGGAAGATCCCAAGTCCAGAATGCTTCACCAAAGGACTGGAACTCAGAGAGGGAAACTTTTTGATGCCCTGCAGCTAGGAGACTTAAAGGTCTTTGCCAGCCAGCCACTTGCCAGCTCCGGTCAGCTTGATGTCCAATAGACACGTCAGGTGGGCGAGTGAGTAGTGACCAGGGGACCAGTTCAGGGGTATGGCGTGCCTGCAGGTGCCAACAGTTCAGAGAGCCAGTCCGAATTTTTCCTATTTATTCGTGTGAACAGGTCCGAACCCGTAGAAACCCACCTCTGCTTGGACACCTGGACAAAAGCTGGGATATAACTTGCAAATAAATAAATAGTATCCAGGAAATAGTTCTCCAGCACTTAAAGGCAAGTGCCTTTAAAAAGAAATGAGCAACACAGCGTGCTCCATGAAGTGTCCAACTTTTGTTTCCAGAAAGCTGAAATATCCACAGTTAGTGGATTTGGAGTGGAACAGTTTTGGATCTTCTTCTTTTAACAATCTCCACTAAAACTTTACACTTATCCTTCCGGTAAAAAGCAACAAACTAACATCACACAGGCACACACAAAAAAGCAGAAAGACAGCAAACTATCTATCACCATATGTCCCCTGGAGACTTCAGAGGTCTAGCACAACCGTGACATAGAAAATATGTTCTTTTCTCCTCCCTTATATCACTTTTCACCAGCATTATATGGGACATAATGGCATTGGCAGAGTGTTTCTCAACCTTAGGAAATACAAGATGTGTGGCCTTCAATTTCAGGAATATAACCATCCACTTATTACAAATTCTCTTCTCTTTCAAGCTGAGGAACAAAGGAACTCAACCCATAGGCTTGTATTTTAAGATACTGCCGAATAAAAAAGTGAAGAGCATAAACAAAAACCCTTGAGGCTTCCCCCCCCCCTGTCACATCTTGGAGCCAATGTCAAAAGATACATATAAATATCACTTTAGCACAGTTATACATGTCACTTTTTTTCTGAAAAAAGAAATAAAATGCCAGTCAGTAAAATATATGTTTTCTCCTTTTGTCACACAAAAAAAAAGGCATATGCCTCAGCAGGCAAAGCTATGAATAAAGTTACAATTTATTAATACCTGGCTGTGACAATCCTAGTCAAAATGCTTGTTTCTAACTGAAGAATCAAAGCTGAAGAAATGAATGCAAAGACAACCCTAGGGCTATATGGCATGGTTCTATCAGAGAAAACGGCATGAGTGTGTTCAAATGTTGCTGATTTAAAGCTGGATATCTGAAAAGATTATCTATGGGACCATCTCTTGCCACATACCTCCTAGAGACCAATTAGAGCATACAAAGTCAACCTCCTCCAGGTCCTGTCGAAAAAGTAATGCAGGTTGGTAGGACCATGGGGGAGGGCCTTCTCTGTGGCCGCCCCGGCGCTATGGAATCAACTCCCCCCCCCCAATGTCCATACTGCTCCCACCTGCTGGCTTTTCGTAAGGCCACACAGACCTGGCTATGACGGCAGCCCTGGCAGCCCTAAATCAACCACTAGCTTGACCACCTGTATGAATATGATTGTATATGAATTGTAATGCACGTGTGTTATTGAGTTGTTCTACTCTGAGTTTTAACTGGGTTTTTAGAATTTATTGTTGTTTGTAATTTTATATGATAATTTTATATTATTGTGAGCCGCCCTGAGTAATGCGGGATTGGGCGGCATAGAAATCAAATCAAATCAAATCAAATCAAATCAAATCAAATCAAATCAAATCAAATCAATAAACTCTCCTGCTTCTACGGTTATCAATAAAGAGATTCATAAGTAAAGTCTCCTTTGTATTCACACCACCCTTCTCTACAAGCCCATTCAGTTTTCCTGCCCACAATATGGCAATTGTTTATTATCATCCTGAAATATTTTCTACTCTCCAATCAAAAGCCACAATCTTCCATCTAAATATTATTATTTTATTCATTCATTCATTCACTCACTCACTCATTCATTCATTCATTCATTCTTATGCCGCCCTTCTCCTTAGACTCAGGGCGGCTTACAACATGTTAGCAATAGCACTTTTTAACAGAGCCAGCATATTGTCCCCACAATCCGGGTCCTCATTTTACTCACCTCGGAAGGTGAAGTTCAACCTTGTTTGGCTTTCTGAGATAATGCAAGATTACCTTGGTGCCTTCACTTAGCTAAGAAAGCTGAAGATAGAAGATAATTACAGTAGATGACATGAATTAAGTAGACCCTGATGGCTGGACAGTATAGCTTCATTGGATATCTATTGGTCACTGATAACACTAATTGATTGTGCTTTAATATCGTTCAGTAACAAGAGTTTTGGGGCTAAGATGGTTTATTAGTAGTAAAAGCTACACTTGAAACTCTTCTCCTCCATCAAATGATGTCTTTTTTTCAGCTGTGACTCTTTTAATTCAGAACTTCCTCCTAAAACATTTTTATACTACCTCTTTCCCCCCACAAATCTCTCCCCAAAGCCTTTAGTGTCAAGTCCACCAAAAGTAAGCAAAGTCCATGTAAGTAAATTGAATTTATATTCTTCCTTCTATCTACTGAAACTAAGCCCAGTTAAATGTAACAATTGAGAAAGGATATTTTCCTTGCTGCATTATTTCCAACCATGAAATATTCTGTTTCTTTTTATAGAACTTTAGAGGATAAGATACTGGATGAAAGATACTTTGTTTTTTATTGTTGACTTGTAACTGCAGTGCAGGATAAGAGTCTTGCACAAATTGTTGAATAGTATCAAGATAAAGAGAGAACTTAACAGACTGTAGCTTTTACTACTAATAAACCAATAAACCTTTGTAGGTAAAAAGATTCCGCTAGCACATGTTGGCACTATATGGCAGTAGCAAAACTGAGTAAGATCAAATTGGATCTGGAATTAAAGATATTTTCAAGGTCTGCCAGTTCAGTGATACTTAGGGATCATGTAACCCATAACATCATCAATTTGTATTCATGTCAGGTCCCAATAACTGTTCTGCAAGGCTATCATGAGGGCAGCTGCATTTTCCAAAACCAGTTAATTTTCTTTCTGCCTATTTATTTATGTGCTTATCAAATGCATGTGCTCATTAAACTCAAAACAATGTAATTCTGTGTAGTTCACAAAAAAGAATCAAATAAAAACCATACAACAAAAAACAGTATCAGGCAATATCACTCATATTCATATAATCTGCGATATTTCTACAGTTCTACAGAGGAATCATTGAGTCTGTCATCTGCACTACTATAACTGTCTGGTTTGGTTCTGCAACCCAACAAGACTGACACAAACGTCAGAGGATAATCAGAACTGCAGAAAAAACAAATTGCTGCCAACCTGCCTTCCATTGAGGACCTGTATACTGCACGAGTCAAAAAGAGGGCGGTGAAAATATTTAATGACCCCTCGCATCCTGGACATAAACTGTTTCAACTCCTACCCTCAAAACGTCGCTATAGAGCACTGCACACCAAGGCATTTAGACACAAGAACCGCTTTTTCCCAACTCCATCACTCTGCTAAATAAAAAAATCTCCTCAACACTATCAAACTACAGTATTTACTAAGTCTGCACTACTATTACTACTATTTTTTCTCATCATTCCTATCACCATTTCCTCCCACTTATGACTGTATGACTGTAACTTGTTGCTTGTATCCTTAAGATTTTTATTAATATTGATTGTTTCCTGATTGCTATGACAACTGACCCCTATGACAACCATTAAGTGTTGTACCTAATGATTCTTGACAAATGTATATTTTCTTTTATGTACACTGAGAGCATACGCACCAAGGCAAATTCCTTGTATGTCCAAACACACTTGGCCAATAAAGAATTCTATTCTATTCTGTTCTGTTCTGTTCTGTTCTATTCTACTCTATTCTACTCTACTCTATTCTATTTATTGGTTGTGGCTGAGTGTGGCTCTTTCCCACTCAATTCTACCTACAGAATTAAAACAAGGCACAGTTATCCTATATTGAATGTCTAATTGTATTATAGGGTTGCAATCTATGCTGTGTTAAAAACAAACAAACTGTGCAAGTAAAACTACCATAAAACAAAACCACAGCAGCAACTCATGCAGAGAGATAATGGGTAATTCCCTCAAGCATTAAACAAACAGTGTAGATTCACTAACACTGAGCTCTGAGTTTCGACAATGTTCCTAACTTTGGGAAACTAAAAGCAATGGCTCAATTTGTAGGCGAACTGCTCACAGGTTCTAATAATCTTTCATTATTTAATGAAAACATAGAGGTAGTTGCCTATGGAGAGGAGTTCTTAAAAGTCAGATAACTGGGTATTAATATTGAAAGAAGTATTCCACCCAGGCCTGCTGACTGCAGAGGGCAAGAAAATGAACTGCTTCCAGCGATGATCAATAGGTCAGATCATGCGTTATTCAGCATACACAGAGAGGATCCATATAATGGTGGGTTGTTTTTTTTGTTAATTGCCTCCACAACTTGGGCAACTCCGGACTTCAAGAAATCTTCACCTACTTTCATTAATGCAACAACTTTTTGCAAAAATGCCTCACATTGTTCTTCAACAATACTCAGCTGCTACAACAATCAATAAAAAAATATTGGGTGGCTTCTTTGGTCAATGCCCCCAGGAGGAGTCTTTAAAAGATTGCAACCCGCCTGTGGAGCGAACACTTTTGTGCAGAGAAACGCAAAGAGGTGACACACAATAGAAGTTAAATGTCAGATAAAGGTTTCCACTTTGAAGCGGGAGGGTTCCAAAGCCACTTCACTGACTATATTATTTTCTTGTGCAAAAAATAAATAAATAATACTAACAGATTTCTAGCGGTATCGCCATTTTTTTTGGTATCTAGGTAATCTCAGCTTGTCCTTAAGGGGAAGGATTAATGACTGTATCCCCTGTAAACAGACACGCAAGGAATGAAAATGGAGCAGCATTTATTTGAAATGCAGCTCAGCATGTTGGTGCATTCATATATAGACCAAAGTGATATAATGGTTCAAGTATGAGATCACAGAAATCCACACTCACATCCCCACTTGGAGATTATGTTCATGGAAAAACCTTGTGCCAGTCATTCACTCTAATTAGGGTTTTTACCCTGAGGTTTGGGGGGGGGGGGGTTGGAACACAGGTACAATAAAACTGCAATAAATAAATGGACCTTTTAAATGCAGGCTTAATCAAGTCTCAATGTACTCTGCTAATAATTCTGTACTTGGTTTCACATTCCCCTTTCAAGCAGATTTAATTCATTACCATATTACAATTATAACCTGTATTTCAACAAGGCGATTCTCAAGAGGCCCTATGACAATTACTTACTATGCAGGAAAGACTTAAAAAACAACAACCTGGAATATAAAAACATACCATGGCAATTAGATAGCAGATCAGCACTTTAAAATAAAAAGTCCTCCGTGTTAAATGCCACCAAATGCTCAGATACATAGAAAGGTTTTCTGTTGGCATGTGAAATGCTAACAGAAGACACCCATTAGAAACCTGGCTGCCACCCAATTCTGGACATGCTGCAAAAGGCTAATTATGACCTGTAAAACTGCACCAATTTTTAAACATACAACATCTCAAGCCAAATTATTTTAAGATTGCCTTCTCCTATAAAAGCTGATGTGTTTTGAGATTCTCCAGCAAGTCTCTTATTCTGCTGACATCTTGCATGCTTTTTTTAAGTAACAGAGAAAGAGGTTTCTATGTGGGTTCTGTTCTCTTGTTCTCTTCCTACAGGTGCTGGACTCTCGACATTTAAACAGGAAAGCAAGGGAAGAAGTAAACATGAATAATTTGTACAATATTTAATATCTTCTCTTTATGGAAACACCAAAACAACCTTGGTCGATCTCAAAATCCTAGCCATGGTCAGACTTTCTTACTATTTGGATTGACTGGTTATCTGGAAACCCTGGGGCCAAAATTTAAATCTGAGAGGAAAGCAATAGTACATCATTTATGTATTCATTCATTCATTCATTCATTCATTCATTCATTCATTCATTTATTAGATTTGTATGCCGCCCCTCTCCGCAGACTCGGGGTGGCTAACAACAACAATAAAACCAGTCAATCCAAATCTAATAATAAAGATGACTAAAAACCCTTATTAAAACCAAACATACATACAAACATACCATGCATAAATTGTATAGGCCTGAGAGGGGGAAGGAATATCTCAGTTCCCACATGCCTGATGACAAAGGTGGGTTTTAAGGAGCTTATGAAAGGCAAGGAGGGTGGGGGCAATTCTAATCTGTGGGGGGAGCTGGTTCCAGAGGGTCAGGGCCGCCACAGAGAAGGCTCTTCCCCTGGGTCCCGCCAACCGACATTGTTTTGTCGATGGGACCCGGAGAAGGCCAACTCTGTGGGTCCTAATCGGTCGCTGGGATTCGTGCAGCAGAAGGCGGTCCCGAAGATTTATGTCCGTGATGGCAAACCTATGGCACGGGTGCCACAGGTGGCACGCAGAGCCATATCTGCTGACACACGAGTCATTAACCTAGCTCAACTCCAATGTGCATGTGTGTGCCGGTCAGCTGATTTTTGGATTGCCTGGAGGTTTGGGGGGGCATTTTCGGCTTTCGGGGAGGTGGGGGAGAGCATTTTTGCCTCTGGAGCCCAGGGAGGGTGAAAAATGTTTTCCTTTCGTCCTTCACACACACCCTTCCTTCAAATGACTTGTGAACTTCCACCCCCAGAATTCCTAAGCTACAGGGTTAAAGAGCAGCCCTTTTTCACTCTAAATCCCTTAGAAGATAGAGGAAGAGGAAAAATAAGGAAAAATATATCTGATTTATTATTTATTTGTTAATTAGATTTCTATACTGCCCTTCTCTTGAAACTCAGGGCTGATGATGTTAATGTTTTTATACTGTGAGGTGCCCAGTGTCACTTTGAAAGAGATGGGCAGCAAATAAATTTAATAAATCAATCCTCACTCTTAATAATGAATACTGTATCAATTGTTGCTGTCTTCTCATTCTCAGTAAGTACAGCTACTGCATTTTTTAGGCATATACAGTGATACCTTGTCTTACAAACTTAATTGGGTCTGGGATGAGGTTCTTAAGGTGAAAGGTTTGTAAGACGAAACAATGTTTCCCATAGGAATCAATGGAAAAGCGATTAATGTGTGCAAGCCCAAAATTCACCCCTTTTGCCAACCAAAGCACCTGTTTTGGTGCTGCTGGGATTTCCCTGAGGCTCCCCTCCATGGGAAACCCCACCTCCGGACTTCTGTGTTTTTGCAATGCTGCAGGTGAATCCCAGTAGGGGAAATCCCAGCAGCGCAAAAACGAGTGCTTCGCTGGCAACAGAAGTCGGGAGGTGGGGTTTCCCAACAAAGGGAGCATCAGTGAAATTGCAGCATCACTAAACCACGGAAGTCCTTGAAACCCCACCTCCGGACTTCCATGTTTTTGTGATGCTGCAATTTCGCTGAGGCTCCCCACGCTGGGAAACCCCACCTCCGGACTTCTGTTGCCAGTGACGTGCCCATTTTTGCGCTGCTGGGATTCCCCTGCAGCATCGCAAAAACGCAGAAGTCTGGAGGTGGGGTTTCCCATGGAAAGGAGCCTCAGGGGAATCTCAGCAGCGCAAAAACGGGCGCTTTGCTGGCAACAGAAGTCCGGAGCTGGGGCATCCCAATGGCGTCGGCTTGGGTTTGTAAGTTGAAAATAGTTTGTAAGAAGAGGCAAAAAAATCTTAAACCCCAGGTTTGTATCTTGAAAAGTTTGTATGAGGAGGCGTTTGTAAGACGAGGTATCACTGAATTTACCATTTGTGGTTTTATAATGTTCGTAGAGAGGCTATCCAAAATGAACAATGTAATAAAAGGGCACATTACCACTAGCAGGACATATACTTCTTCACAAGCAGAGTAATTTTCAAGCTTGACCAACCCAGCAATAGTTTCTGGCAAGCATAGATGAAATGCCTCTTCACATTTCATTTTAGTCCTTTAGATGTACCCTTTCAAAACCTTACATTGATCCTTAAGAAATCTTATATGCAAGATGGCCTTGGATCAACTTTTGTGCAACAGAAAGACCAGTCTATATTTATGTGCATAGCAAGTTGTGTGCACATGATAGTTCCCCCTATCCTGCCATAAAATCCAGGATGGCTTGCCAAAAGAATGCTCAAGATCACATGAGGAATCTGATAAAGAGACCCACGTCATTTTGAGAGCTGTTGAAAAAATAAAAAGGAAAACAGATCTGCTTCCCAAATTTTTGACGGATCAAAAAAGTAAATGCTGTGGTGGAAATACAAGGGGCTGAAGTGTGCATATTTTTTGGGAGGGCGAGGGCTGTGCTTGGCCTCTGGGTCATATATAGGCAGATGCACACTTAGAATTATATGGGAAGGACCAGAATAAAAGAAAGGGACGGCTAGATTTTGCCAAATTAAGCGAATTAACATATGAATTACAGAATAAACAAAATAAAGACTATTACACAGTTTGGGGAAAACTATATAGTTGGATAGAAAAGAAAAAAGAATAGAAATTAACATCTAAGAAAAAGAAAGAATCGTTGAAGACAGAATTGCAACATATTAAGTTGATTGGTTTTGTGCTCATTTTATGTTTGTAAGTATGTTTGTATGTTTATTTATGTTTTGTTTTGTTTTTCATTATTAAAATTAAAATTAAAAAAAAGAAAGGGACAGAGTGAAAACAAGAACTACATTTAGAGTATGTTAAAATGAAATTGAACTTTATTTGTTTGTTTGTTTGTTTGTTTCTTTATTTATTTGTTTCTTTCTTTCTCTATCTATCTATCTATCTATCTATCTATCTATCTATCTATCTATCTATCTATCTATCTATCTATTTATTAGATTTGTATGCCCCCCCCCCTCCGAGGACTCGGAGCGGCTCACAACAAAATACAGTGTCACAAATCCAATATATTAAAAAACACATTAAAAACCCATTATTAAAACCATACAACTCAGACAGACCATGCACAATTCTACCATAGCTTTAGCATAGCCTACTGAACGTGACTAATATCTTTACCCATTATGTGGTTAAAGCTTTCTCCCTATTTGACACATTGAAAGTGTAATTTGATGACAATCTTTGGTGGAGAGTGGGTAAGTAGCATTGAAGATGGAAGTCCTGTGCCCTTGTTTTAAAACAGTGGTTCTCAGCTTGGAGGTGGGGCCCTTTTTGGGGGGGTCGAATGACCATTTCACAGGGGTCACCTAAGACCATAGGAAAAGACAAATTTTCCCAAATTTTCTGGCGCCTTGGAACATAGCCGCTCCGAGTCCTCAGAGAGGGGTGGCATACAAATCTAATAATTTCTTGTTTATTTGGATTTACAAGTGCAGAACTGTTGTGATAGCTATCTTACTGCAGACTGAGATTATTTTTTTTGAGCAAATACATTTACTTTAAGTCTTTAAAATATTAACTATACATATATAGCTTGGCGGGACCCAGGGGAAGAGCCTTCTCTGTGGCGGCCCCGGCCCTCTGGAACCGACTCCCCCCAGGGATTGGAGTTGCCCCCACCCTCCTTGCCTTTCGTAAGCTGCTTGAAACCCACCTCTGCCATCAGGCATGGGGGAATTGAGACCTTCTTCCCCCTAGGCCTTTACAATTCTATGCATGGTATGTATGCATGTATGTTTGGTTTTTTATATTAATGGGTTTTTAATTGTTTCTAGCATCAGACTACTATTTTACACGGCTTTATTGTTGCTGTTAGCTGCCCCGAGTCTCCGGAGAGGGGCGGCATACAAATCCAATAAGTAAGTAAGTAAGTAAGTAAGTAAGTAAGTAAGTAAGTAAGTAAGTAAGTAAGTAAGTAAGTAAGTAAGTAATAATAATATTTTTACAATCAGGCGTTTACTGTAGGGGCGCCCCTCTCACCTTCTTGTCAATCAGCTTAAAGCTCTGTTGGGAGAATTGGCACTAGACTTATGGTTGGGGGATCACCACAACAGGAGGAACTGTATTAAGAGGTAGCGGCATTAGAAAGGTTGAGAACCACTGCTTTAAAAGGACAGCATAGTTCAGTGATGGCGAACCTATGGCACGGGTGCTACAGGTGGCACGTGGAGCCATATCTGCTGGCACGCGAGCCGTTGCCCTAGCTCAGCTCCAATGTACATGTGTGTGCTGGCCCGCTGATTTTGGCTCACACAAAGGCTCTGGGAGGGCATTTTTAGCTTTTAGAGAGCCTCCGATGGGAAGGGGAGGGCATTTTTACCCTCCCTCAGCTCCAGGGAAGTCTTTGGAGCCTGGGGAGGGCAAAACACTACTGGGCCCATCAGAAGTTGGGAAAAGGCCATTTGCAGCCTCCAGAAGGCTCCTTGGAGATGGGGAAATCTATTTTTTCCCTCCCCAGGCATTGAATTATGGGTGTGGGCACTCACGCACGCGCAATAGCTTCACTATCACTGGCATAGTCTATCACTGAGTTATCTGTAATAGCTGAATTGTATATTTTCTGATTGAAAAGCACAATGCAAATACAATATTCTAAATCGTGCGAAGTTTCTTTTACATTTTTATTTACTCACCACAGAAAATCCAGCAACCTAAGCAAACTCCAGTTGGTAGAATCTCCAAAAACTCAAAGGGGAAGTTCTCACTCAGCTTCTCTAAATGTCTCTCTTGAGACTACATGGCATTATAAACAGCACTCCAAAACCTCTGACTATCCAGATGTTTTGGATGTCCTCCAGCCCATTCCGACAAATGAAGTTGAACTCTACATGCTTAGCTTTAAACAACTTTTCATGCCCTGCTGAAACTAATGGGAGTTAAGCACATAATTAAAATGCTCTTCTTACTGAGGTTTGCTTCAGAAGCCTGCTTCCCAGTCTTTGTTTGAATAAGTGTTTCCTAAGTTGCTGACATTCTTCTTGTAATGAGTGTGACACAGCTAAAAAAATATTTTAACATCAAGGCATTTCTTCTTGCTCTTAAGAGCAAGGAGACTAGCTCCCTTGTTGAATGAGGATACAGTCTCTTTTCCAGTGTTTTCATGCAAGGTATATCCTAATATTACAATCAGGGATTTTAATAACTCAATAGTAACATGCAAAATCAAAGAGAAACATCTTTCAGCTGTGGCGAGGGGGGCGTTCGCCCAGGTTCGCCTTGTGCACCAGTTGCGACCCTACTTGGGTCACTGCTCATGGTCATTCATGCCCTCATCACCTCGAGGCTCGACTACTGTAATGCTCTCTACATGGGGCTACCTTTGAAAAATGTTCGGAAACTTCAGATCGTGCAGAATGCAGCTGTGAGAGCAATCATGTGTTTTCCCAAATATGCCCATGTTACACCAACACTCCGCAGTCTGCAATGGTTGCCGATCAGTTTCCGGTCACAATTCAAAGTGTTAGTTATGACCTATAAAGCCCTTCATGGCACCGGACCAGATTATGTCAGGGACCGCCTTCTGCTGCACGAATCCCAGTGACCAGTTAGATCCCACAGAGTGGATCTTCTCCGGGTCCCGTCAACTAAACAATGTCACTTGGCGGGACCCAGGGGAAGAGCCTTCTCTGTGTCAGCCCTGGCCCTCTGGAACCAACTCCCCCCAGAGATTAGAACTGCTCCCACCCTCCTTGCCTTTCGTAAGCTACTTAAAACCCACCTCTGCCATCAGGCATGGGGGAATTGAGATCCTCTTTCCCCCTAGGCCTTTACAATTCTATGCATGGTATGTATGTATGTATGTATGTATGTTTGGTTTTTATATTAATGGGTTTTTAATCGTTTTTAGTATTAGATTACTATTGTACACTGTTTTATTGTTGCTGTTAGCCGCCCCGAGTCTCCGGAGAGGGGCGGCATACAAATCCAATAAATAAATAAATAGATAGATAGATAGATAGATAGATAGATAGATAGATAGATAGATAAATAAATAAATAAATAAATATTATGGGGGGGGGGACACACACTGGGTGTTATTGGCCCAGAGAAGCCAATAGAAACAGCATCTTATCCCACATACAGTTGCAAGCTTTCCTATGGTGTAGTGATTCTAATCCCCTAAATCAGAGGTAGGCAAAGTTGGCTCTTCTATGACATGTGGACTTCAACTCCCAGAATTCCTGAGCTAGCATGGTTGGCTCAGGAATTATGGGAGTTGAAGTCCGCAAGTCATAGAAGAGCCAACTTCGAATAATGTTCATCATGTGATTGGCCAATCAATGTTTATTGCAATTTGCTGCCAAAGTATCACCCTGGGAATGTAGTCAACAATTCTACCCAGGATGTGTTAGATCAGGGGTCTATTATTTCTTAGATATATTTTACTATGAGTATCTCCTCTATAACCTTCATCATGTATTTTACTATGTGTATATAGATATATATCCACTAAAAGCCTCATTGTGTATTGGACAAAATAAATAAATAAATTCTGGAATATCTCTATTCCAGAAAGAGCTCCATTCCACAGACCAGAAGCTGCAAGCCCTAAATTGCAAACTCTTTCTCTTCTAATCCATCTGTGGGTGGAAACATCCGGTGAAGATGTTGTGATACAGATGCTGCCAGCTTTATAACTACCTCAGTAGAGATGCAAGCCAGAAACAACTAATTACCAAGTTTCTCACACAGCCATATGCGACATTAAACATTTATTTATTTTGAAGGCCACTTTGAAGGCAGAAAATTAGAATATAAGAAGCAGCAGTAACAACTGGCTCCTCGACCATAAATATATGAGTGGTAGATAAAATTTTAATAGCATTAAAAATTACTTGGAACCTTCTTAAATATAGGCTTGTTTTTACTGTAAGAAATACATCGGATACGAAAGGAACCACCATTAAAGTGAGCATAAGGAGTGGGTTTTAATTCAGTTCACACCAATTCATATGATTTAGTCTATAAATATGTGACTATAGAAGTATATATAGGAAAGAAGTTTTATTTAAAATCGCATGTATTTATCTAATTCTTTTATTATCATTGGAAGCATGTATAGTCATTAATGACAAATTATTTCCATTAATCAATTATCTGATCAATTATTAATCAATCAATAAAATGTAAGTTAAGGGAAAATGTACAAAGCATTGCTTGTATTAGAATATTTTTTGTGAATACTTGATGCATATTTTATTTATTTTTATTTATTTATTTATTTTGTCCAATACAAATTGAAAGTTAAAGAGAATAAAAACATGTAGTAGTAAATACCAGGGAAGGGATAGAAGAAGAGATATGAGAATAGAATACATCAATGAAGAGTAGAGGAAAGGATATATGAATGGGAGAAAAGATATATAAAATATGTTTGGATAAATGTTCACTAAAACGAACCATTGTTTTCACTGACACATACATAGACATCACTAAAATGATCCCATAAAAAGATGAGGTTTTTGGCACGTTAAAAGAACACAAATCAATTCTAAAGTATTTCTACCTTGTATAAGCATATACGGCATCTTTCATCTGTATTTTCCTGACAATATTAAGACATCAAAAATTTTGATTAACTATCAGAACTTTTTTCAATAGAGCAAAGACGAGCGCATTCCATCATAATAAGCATATTTAAGCATTTGTTTTAGTTGTAAGGATATAATCGCAGATTTAGTTTTCCCAAGGGAAACATCAGTTAAAATGCTCCATAAAATAAGAACCAAAAGAGTTAAACCAAAACAATAACATTTCAGTGTGGCATTAGAGGTGGTCCTCAATTAATGAACTCAATTGGGACCACAATAATGTTGTTAAGCAAGGCAGTTGTTAAGTAAGTCATGTATGATTTTACAACTCTTTTTGCCATGGTTTTCAAGGGAATTAGTTGTTAAATGAATCTGGTTCAGTTAAGTGCAGTGGTTCAGTGAATCTGGCCATTGACTTTCATGTCAAGGCTGCTAATGGTGACTACATGACCACATGACCCTAAGATGCTACAATCGACATAAATGTTGATAGCCAAGTGCCTCGGTTTTGATCCTGTAACAGTGGGGAATGCTGTAATGATTGTAATTTATTAGACTTGTATGCCGCCCTTCCCTGAAGACTCAGGGTGGCTCACAGGGTACAATATAAATCAATGTGTATACAAATCTAATTAGTTAAAACTATAGGCTAAGATCCCACTATATTAAAAACAGTCAACTAACACTTCACATTTGGTAGTCGGGGGGTCATGATCTACTTGCCCCATGCCTGGCGACATAAGTGAGTTTTAAGACTCTTGCGAAAGGCGAGGAGGGTGGGGACAGTGCGAATCTCTGGAGGGACCTGATTCCAGAGGGCCGGGGCCACCACAGAGAAGGCTCTTCCCCATTGGTCGACGGGACCTGGAGAAGGCCATCTCTGTGGGACCTAACCGGCTGCTGGGATTTATGCGGCAGAAAGCAAGTAAGTACAAGGACCAGTTGTAAATCACTTTTTAAAGTGCCCTTGCAGCTTTGAACGTTCACTAAATGAATACAGTAGTTGTAAGTTAAGTGCATTACAATTTGTGATCAATACAAAAACATATATTTGGCACAATGCTCTGCAATCAATTCTGTACGATACTAGTATATCACGTGAGTCAAACTGTGATGTATTATGATTTGTTTGCCTTTGTGGAGCCAGGGTGGGCGTGGTCTGCGCATGACGCATCCATCCCATGAGCCCCCAGTTTCACAGGCCTGTAATATATCATAGTATACAAATTCTGATTGAATGTTAAGAAAAACATACTAACATTAGGAACAGCTTAGTAGTGGAACTAGTTGCTCATTTGTTGGAGATAGTTTTAAATTCGATTTTCCCACCAAGCAGGGAGTTCGATTCATTAATATCTTCTGGTTAAATGTATCCTGTTCTCCCTCCCTTTTTTAAATAAATTCACAAGAGAAAATAATTTTAGAGGAAAGATTAAATACTTTTGCCAAGTGCCACTTGGCTCCCTGATCTACCTATCCTCTTATTATTAATGGAAGAAACCATGAAAGTTCTTGCAACTGCTTGAATGCACATTGTTTAATTAAGGTTTTGGAGAAAATGTGTTTTTGACAAAGAAATCTGGCTAGAATTAGTGGGAAGCAGGCAATCAAAAGCCGAGTATATTAGTACTACTGTTCACCTTTTATTGTAATGTTTTAAAGGAGTAGGAGTTACAAAGGGAAGAGTCTGTTGTAACTAAACACATACATAATGTTCAATGTTTAGTACACTGAAGCATTCACATAGAGCCCTACCTATAACAGGTGAACACCATCTGGAAAGCCAGTTACAACCCACAGCAAATATTTAGATTAATCTAAATATAAGTTTAATTTGCTTAGTTAGAGTGAGCTAGTAATGATGCTTACTTTATCTCCAGACTTCAGTGCGTTTCAAGGTTAGAATAGAAGAATGGAATGGAATGGAATGGAATGGAATAGAATAGAATAGAATTCTTTATTGGCCAAGTGTGATTGGACACATAAGGAATTTGTCTGGGTGCATTTCCTTTCAATTTACATAAAAGAAAATATACATTTGTCAAGAATTATGATGTACAACACAATGATTGTCATAGGGTACAAATAAGCAATCAGGAAATAATCAAAATTAATGTAAATCATTAGGAAAGAAGCAACAGGTTACAGTCATACAGTCATAAGTGGGAGGAGATGGGTGATAGAAATAATGGCAAGATTAATAGTAATAGTAATGCAGCCTTAGTGAATAGTTTGACAGTGGTGGGGAGATTATTTGTTTAGCAGAATGATGGCGTTCTGGGAAAAAACTGTTTTTGTGTCTAGTTATCTTAGTGTGCAATGCTCTATAACGTTGTTTTGAGGGTAGGAGTTGAAACAACTTATGTCCAGGATGCAAGGGTTGAAATCTACATTAATTCATACAAAATAATAAATATTTGTATATTGTTATTTTTGTTCATTATTGTTTTGTTAGCTGCCTAAATTCACTCTGGTGGTGATTGAATGGCCTTTCTAAATTAAGTTTTTTAAAAAAATGAATTCAGAATCCAGTTTAGTTCATGTGTATGTTAAGGAGAAAAAGATTTGACCATTGCAGGTAGTCCTCAACTTACAACCGTTTGCTTAGTGACTGTTCCAAGTTACAACAGCACTGAAAGAAATGATTTATTACCATTTTTCACACTTATAAGCTTTGCAGCATCCCCATAGTCATGTGCTTTACATTCAGATGCTTGGAAACTGATTCATATTTATGACGGATGCAATGTCCCACGGTGACATGATCAACTGTTGAGATCTTCTGACAAGTAAACTCAATGGCGAAGACAGATTCACCCATATTGCTAATTTAACAACTGTAGCGATTCACTTAATAGTGGATTGACCAGTTGTATAATAGGGCAAAACTCCATACAGTGGTATCTCTACTTATGAACTTAATTTGTTTTGTGACCAGGTTCTTAAGTAGAAATATTTGTAAGAAGAAGTAATTTTTCCCATAGGAATCAATGTAAAAGCAAATAATGCATGCGATTGGGGAAACCACAGGGAGGGTGGAGGCCCTGTTTCCTCCCAGGAGATTCCTAGAGAAACCCCATGGAGGCTTCTCCCCACCTTTTCCGGCCCTGTTTCCTCCCAGGTAATTCCTAGAGAGGCCCCAGGGAGGCTTCTCCCTGCCTTTTTTGGCCCTGTTTTCTCCCAGGAGATTCCTAGAGAGGCCCCATGGAGGCTTCTCCCTGCCTTTTCCGGTTACAGTTTCAGAGGCTCAGATTTGTAAGTGGAAAATGGTTTTTGAGAACAGGCAAAAAAATCTTGAACACCTGGTTCTTATCAAAAAGGTTCATAAGTAGAGGTGTCCTTAGGTAATTTCACTTAGCGACATAAATTTTGGGCTGAATTGTGGTCATAAGTCAAGGACTACCTGTACTGCCTCCCTAATAATAAAGCAGATAAAAAATGGAATACAGTGTTCCCTCAATTTCCGGGGGGGATGCGTTCTGAGACCGCCCGCGAAAGTCGAATTTCCGCGAAGTAGAGATGCGGAAGTAAATACACTATTTTTGGCTATGAACAGTGTCACAAGCCTTCCCTTAACACTTTAAACCCCTAAATTACAATTTCCCATTCCCCTAGCAACCATTTAGATTATTACTCACCATGTTTATTTATTAAAGTTTATTTAATTTTTTTTATTAAAGGTGGATGAAAGTTTGGCGATGACATATGACGTCATCGGGCAGGAAAAACCATGGTATAGGGGGAAAAAACTGCAAAGTATTTTTTAATTAATATTTTTGAAAAACCGCGGTATAGGCTTTTTGCGAAGTTCGAACCCGTGAAAATCGAGGGAACACTGTATATTTAGTTCTACTCTGTTTGTTGTATTTAGTTATCTTTATAAAGTGGATACACTCTCCAGAAATCTCACCACTGTCTGGATTCATAACTTCCTTCCAGGCCTGGCTGTAAATAATACACACATAACTAATCTAGGCCTCAAACACCCCCCCCCCCCCAAAAAAAAAAGGATAATTAAAAAACTGGGAGGAAAGCCTAAAATGCTTTTCTGAAGAACATTCAAAGGAAATTTGTTTGAAGATCTGGCAAAGCCAAAGCAACTAAATATAAAGATACAATCTAAGAGCCCGCTCCCACAAAGGCACAGGAGGTTGAATCTCTTCCCCATCAGATTGATTGAGCAGATTACCCCAAAATCTACTTTTAGGGTTGCTCATTTGTTTCCGGCAAAACAAGTTAAGAGAAAAATGATCACCAACCTGTTGGAAAGCAGAAAATGAAAAATACAGGTGGGACAAAAGTAAGTATTTAAGCTGCTCCCCACTTCTCAGCTTTAGTTTTTTGGAAAGAGGAATGCACTAGAGCAGGGCTGTCAAAATCGATTTTATTCATTTATTTTTTTATTTTTTTATTTATTTTGTCCAATACACACTGAGGGTTTTAGTGGGTATATATCTATATACACATAGTAAAATACAGTAAAATACTTCAGAAGAAAAGGATTTAGGGGTAGTGATTTCTGACAGTCTCAAAATGGGTGAACAGTGCAGTCAGGCGGTAGGGAAAGCAAGTAGGATGCTTGGCTGCATAGCTAGAGGTATAACAAGCAGGAAGAGGGAGATTATGATCCCGCTATATAGAGTGCTGGTGAGACCACATTTGGAATACTGTGTCCAGTTCTGGAGACCTCACCTACAAAAAGATATTGACAAAATTGAACGGGTCCAAAGACGGGCTACAAGAATGGTGGGAGGTCTTAAGCATAAAACGTATCAGGAAAGACTTAATGAACTCAATCGGTATAGTCTGGAGGACAGAAGGAAAAGGGGGGACATGATCGAAACATTTCAATATATTAAAGGGTTAAAAAAGGTCCAGGAGGGAAGTGTTTTTAATAGGAAAGTGAACACAAGAACAAGGGGACACAATCTGAAGTTAGTTGGGGGAAAGATCAAAAGCAACATGAGAAAATATTATTTTACTGAAAGAGTAGTAGATCCTTGGAACAAACTTCCAGCAGACGTGGTAGATAAATCCACAGTACCTGAATTTAAACATGCCTGGGATAAACATATATCCATCCTAGGATAAAATACAGAGGATAGTGTAGGGGCGGACTGGATGGACCATGAGGTCTTTTTCTGCCGTCAGACTTCTATGTTTCTATGTTTCTACATAGTTACAATTCTTGGACTTGATTGAGTCCTTGCACAGATTTTCTAATCAGGCCTTTTTATCCACATCCCACTTCAAGAAGCCACCTAGATATCTATTTATTCCAGTTTTGTAGGATTGATTAAACTAGAGAGGACTATAGGTTGGGTCAAAAAATAATGTTGCATGACTCTTCAATTGCACATACAACCAAAAATTCAATTTAGATCATCACTTGAATGGAAACTTGCCTGTCAAATTTCTGTGCATGTATATGTAAAACATCACAACTGATACTGATTTTTGTTATAGTTTCTTTAAGCCATTCTACTAGGTTCATAAGGTCAAATCAGTTAGACGAGGGAATAATTTCAATGAATTCCAGGAAAAGAGCAAGTATCAGATGAAAAATTTGTGCATTAGAAAAATGACAGATCTATAGCCAGCTCCAACATAGTTTTCAAGTATGCTGTGGATTTAAATCAGAATGACGTGCCTTTAAATTTATCTCAGAAGCAAATAATGGGCACTTATACATTATCAAAAATATAAAAGGACTCAAACTGGGCAGCCCTTCAAACAATGTCTTCAAATAAAGGAATGTTCTCTATTACTTGAAATATGTTTATTCTAATGCTCTAATGCTCCAATTTGCTTATGAAACAGGTAAAAAAAAATGTCCCACCCATGCCAAGTTCCCCGAAGGAGGACAGAGAATAAAAATGAGATTCTTTTTTTAAAAAATTGTAACAGATTCTATACTCCCTCTAATCTGAGAGGGGAGGGAAAAACAACCCTAAAACTATTTTGTTTCAAGAATGATCTGTATTATCATAGCATTGTGGTCAGCATTTACGCCAAAAAGCTTAATGTTTTATTCTCTCTGTTTCATCAGAAAATGGGCAGGAAAAAGCAATGTTAGAGAGTAGTTTCATTTTTGCAGAGTAGACTGAATACAGGCTCTGAATAAAAGCATTGGAGAGGGCTTATTGGAGTGATGTTCAAAATACAGTACTTACCTAAACAGTGTATTGAGCTACACAAAATGATTTCTGTGTACTCGTTTGAATGTTTCTATCTCAATGCAAATCTGCTTTTGCTTGAAATACAATTGTTTGCAGACTGACTTAAGTTTGATTGTATTTTATATAAAACAGATTCTCCAAAGGGATTACCACTTTGACCTTCTGGAGGCTGAAAGCAATGTTGACTTGACTGTCAGCTTCTTATAATATTATTGTTGGTGCTAAATTTGAAAACGGAGGGTTGAAACAGAAAATAGTGGAGCTGAGAGTAGGTGGGCTTCTCTGGACACAAGAACAGCCAACACAAATGCTGTATAAGGAATTCCGGGTTCAAATCAGGCAATGATAATGGTGTTCGGAAACTTCAGATCGTGCAGAATGCAGCTGCGAGAGCAATCATGGGCTTTCCTAAATATACCCATGTTACTCCAACACTCCGCAGTCTGCATTGGTTGCCGATCAATTTCCGGTCACAATTCAAAGTGTTGGTTATGACCTATAAAGCCCTTCATGGCACTGGACCAGAATATCTCCGGGACCGCCTTCTGCCGCACGAAGCCCAGTGACCGGTTAGGTCCCACAGAGTTGGCCTTCTCCGGGTCCCGTCGACTAAGCAATGTCGTTTGTCGGGACCCAGGAGAAGAGCCTTCTCTGTGGTGGCCCCGACCCCCTGGAACCAGCTCCCCCCAGATATCAGAGTTGCCCCCAACTTCCTTGCCTTTCGCAAGGTCCTTAAAACCCACCTCTGTCGTCAGGCATGGGGAATTGAAATTTCCCTTCCCCTTGGCTTATAGAATTTATACATGGTATGCTTGTATGTATGAGTGGTTCTTTGAATTGGGGTTTTTAAGATTGTTTTTAATATTAGATTTGTTTACATTGTCTTTTTATATTGTTGTTAGCCGCCCCAAGTCTTCGGAGAGGGGCGGCATACCAATCTAATAAATCCAAAATACAAATACAAATACAAGCTCTTTCCTTACTGATGTTAAAGCAGGGGGTCCCCAACCCATGGGTTGCAGACCGATCCCGATCCCCAACCTCTTAGGAACTGGGTCATGCAAGCAGGGGCGAATGCACGAAGCTTTATTTGTGCACAAAGTTTCTAGGTTGAGCAGAGCATGTAAAACCATCCCCTCCCCATCTCCATGTGCTGCCACTGCTACTGAACTAGAAAGTTAATGATCGCTGTGTTAAAGTATATGGGCATGGCTAAAATATTTGTTTGGTGGCAGACAGATTACCTAGTTACAAAGGACCAGCACAGGCAGTAATAGACAGCCAAAACTTTTACTGCCACACTGTGGGTGTGGCTTATTTTATGGGTGTGGCTTAATGGTCATGTGACCAGGGGGAGTGGCTTGAATGATCATTATTGTTCAAGTGAACTGTTAAGTCCTCGACTTACAACCTCACCAGTATCGCTTGCTGGGGTGACAATTGTGTGGGCGGGCAGGGCAAAAGGTGGCAGGGAGCCGCTGTGACAGGCAGATGGGTTGGGGGGGTGAGCAGAGCGAACAGCAGTGGCAAGCGGCCACTTACCCTTTTTAAAGGCTATTTCTGGTTTTTTTTGGCTTCTGCGCATGTGCAGAAGCGAAAAAACCCAGAAATCTTGTCCTCGCATGAGATTAGGTTTCTGTACATGCACAGAAGCCGAATCCTGCACAGGGGTTCACGCACACAGGGCGCGGGGGCACGCAGGGGGGGGCGCGCTCCCAGCCCGTTCTGGTAGGGCTGGGAGTGGTAGCCCACCCCTATCTGTTTCCCTATTAATTCATCAATGTCTGGTTTCATTTGATTAAAAAATTATATTTGAAGATGAGGACCAGAAGTGTCAAACTCGAGACCTGGGGGCTGGATCCGGCCCATGGTGTACTTACATCTGGCCAGTAAAGTGAAGGTAAATAGAAACCCACCACTGGAGCAAGGGGTATGAACTGCATAAGAAATACACTTTTATTTGATTATGAAGAAGTATCCCCAAAGTCAGATGTACACTAAATGTAGACTGATGTTTAGCTACACACCTCCCCAGTCAACAGCAAATTTCGAAGTTCCAGGTAAAGAGGATGCATTTTAGGATGAGTAACCACAGGTCAGATGTTTGGGGTTCCTAAAGGAATGCTGGGAAACTCTGTATTTTAAAGAACTAGGGGTGCAAAATAGCCTTTCTCTGCCTGGGGTTGTAGATGCTGCATCGGTAGTGCTCAGGGCACTGCGCGTGCAGTTTCAGTTCTCTGGCAGGCAGGCAGGTGGGCGCGTCCCAGTGTGTTTTTTTCTTCCTGCGCATGCACAGGAAAAACAAAATCACCAAAATCTCATACATGCACATGTCCCCACATGAGATTTTGCTATCTGTGTATGCGCAGGAGCAAAAACATGCTGGGATGCACACGCGCATACGCAAGAGAACTGTAGCTGCACACACAGAGCACTGGTAGCCGCGGTAATGGCACTTGCTGCTTCTATGTCCTTGCCTTGGATAATTGCCATCTCCCAGAGCCTTTGAAAAACATTTGAGCAGTAGCTTTTTCAGGGCATTCAAAGTTTATTTTTTATTTATTTTTTATTTGTCTGTCTGTCTGTCTGTCTGTCTGTCTGTCTGTCTGTCTGTCTATCTGTCTATCTGTCTATCTGTCTATCTATCTATCTATCTATCTATCTATCTATCTATCTATCTATCTATCTATCTATCTATTTTGCCCAATACACAATGAGGGTTTTAGTGGGTATATATCTATATACACATAGTAAAATACATGATTAAGGTTATAGAGGAGATACTCATAGTAAAATATATCTAAGAAATAATAGAATAGAAGGTATAGTAATAGAACATATCAATGAAAGAATAGAAGAAGAGATATAGGAATAGAAGAAAGGTATAGGAGATATAGGAGAGCAATAGGACAGGGGACGGAAGGCACTCTAGCGCACTTGTACTCGCCCCTTACTGACCTCTTAGGAATCTGGATAGGTCAACCGTAGATAATCTAAGGGTAACGTGTTGGGGGTTTGGGGATGACACTATGGAGTCCGGTAATGAGTTCCACGCTTCGACAACTCGGTTACTGAAGTCATATTTTTTACAGTCAAGTTTGGAGCAGTTAATATTAAGTTTAAATCTGTTGTGTGCTCTTGTGTTGTTGTGGTTGAAGCTGAAGTAGTCGCCGACAGGCAGGACGTTGCAGCATATGATCTTGTGGGCAATACTTAGATCTTGTTTAAGGCGTCTTAGTTCTAAACTTTCTAGGCCCAGGGTTGAAAGTCTAGTCTCATAGGACAAGGGAGCTTTCTCCCACCGCCTTTCTCTTTAAAATGTTATTTTGGATTTCCTGTTTGAAGTAGCTAGGATTGCACGTTGAATCTGGGTGAAGTTTCATTACAAACCCCTATCCCAAATCATTTAAAACAGATGTATTTGTGCACCTTGTCTAGGTTGACACCATCAAAGTGTGCTAAGTCTGGGAATGAGACAGGATCATGAAGAGATTATTAACTGGCCAGAGATGTGATTTCAGCCTAGGGCATGAGTGGCCTTTTTAAAGTCTCCAGGTATTTATTTCATCAGTCTTGAATACAGAATTTAAGAGCTGGAAATATAAAGTAAATTCATGAAGAAGTTGGCTATACAGGTATAAACTTCCAGAAGTTATTTTACTAAAGCAGAAATAAACAAGAACTGATCATATGTAGCCTCTAAGCCCATTATCTTTCTATCCAAATTCTGTCACTAAAATAAAAATTAAGGCAAGAATGGTGTAAGATTTGGCATAGATTTAATACATTTAATAGCAATAATAACCACTATGCAACCCCTACTCAATGTGCAATCTGTCTGAGAAGTAAATGTAAATGTATGTCACATCAGCAGGTCAAAGCAATGGAAATTGCAATTTAATGTTTCCAAATCTAAAATAATGCACTTGGGGAAAAGGAATCCTCAATCCGAGTATTGTATTGGCAGTTCTGTGTTAGCAAAAACTTCAGAAGAAAAGGATTCAGGTGAACAGTGCAGTCAGGCGGTAGGGAAAGCAAGTAGGATGCTTGGCTGCATAGCTAGAGGTATAACAAGCAGGAAGAGGGAGATTATGATCCCGCTATATGGAGTGCTGGTGAGACCACATTTGGAGTACTGTGTTCAGTTCTGGAGACCTCACCTACAAAAAGATATTGACAAAATTGAACGGGTCCAAAGACAGGCTACAAGAATGGTGGAAGGTCTTAAGCATAAAACGTATCAGGAAAGACTTAATGAACTCAATGTGTATAGTCTGGAGGACAGAAGGGAAAGGGGGCACATGATTGAAACAGTTAAATATGTTAAATGGTTAAATAAGTTCCAGGAGGGAAGTGTTTTAATAGGAAAGTGAACACAAGAACAAGGGGACACAATCTGAAGTAGTTGGGGGAAAGATCAAAAGCAACATGAGAAAATATTATTTTACTGAAAGAATAGTAGATCCTTGGAAAAATCTTCCAGCAGACATGATAGATAAATCCACAGTAACTGAATTTAAACATGCCTGGGATAAACATATATCCATCCTAAGATAAAATACAGAAAATAGTATAAGGGCAGACTAGATGGACCATGAGGTCTTTTCCTGCCATCAGACTTCTATGTTTCTATCAGCACAAACCTGTAACACTACACCATCTATTATAACCTCCTGCTATCATTCTTCCTCAAAATTAAAATGTGACCAATGAAAAATTGTCCATCTCTGCTATAAAATGGACAGTGGAGATCCGTATTCTCAAACTGAAGATAATAATGAGCAAAATTAAAAGATATTGCATATCTTACTCCTGGCTAGGGAAAAGATGTTACATCTTTTTTTAACAAGTTCTCATTCAATTTGGTGACACATAATTTGTTTAATAAAGTCTTTCAAAGATGTTTTGAAGACAGTCTTATGGATGGAGTTTGACCTACAAACCTACAAGTTAACTGTAAAATTTCATAACATTATGGAGAAACACTGTTCACAGTTTATATACATTATTTAGGTACAGAGATCCTTGCATTTCTTTCTCATATGCTATCATATTTTGCTTCTTAGGTCCCAAAGGTGATTTTTTTTTCAAGAAGCAACTGGACTTCTTGCTTTTTCTTTGAAAATGTTTTGCTTGTCATTCAAGAAGCTTTTTCAGCTCCTGTAAAAGCATCTTTAGGGCAACATGATATCTCCATATACAGCTACCTCTTAGGAATAAAGTTGATGAAATTCTACACAAGCAGTTAGCTACTAGTGAGTAAATGGCATTTGAAAACAAAGACTATAGGTAATTTGGATTAAAAATGTCAGACAACCCAATTCATTTTCTTCTCATAGCATGGGCTTAATAAGTCAAATCAACGTATGTTTTTTTTCAATGGGTATGGGAAGGGAAACTTCAGTTGAAGTAATGTGCAATTAACTTCCTCAAATTACAGCAACTATGTAAATCCTTGTTTGGATTGAGCAGTATATAAACTGTAGCAAGCAAGCAAATAAATAACCCGAGTTCTCAATTCAGTCTGCAATTCTAATGGAAACAAACAATTAAATCCACCTTATTCTTTCCCTTTCAATCACCCCTTTATTCTAAACCTTTGATTTTAAATAATTATTTTACTTAAAATATTTATAATGACAAATTATATGAACTTGTTTTAAAAAATACACCCTGCCTTACATGATTGTCACTAGTGAACCCGCACAATTCGGGTCCGTACTGAATTTTGCGGTGTTCGATATGCCGAACACAAACCCAAAATTTTTCCAAACTTTGGGCAAAGTTCGAGGTCGTATTCGGTGTTCGGAGCTTTGACGTCACCGGCAGGTTGCTAAGGACGCCAAGGTGATCAATTCCTGGATTCCATGGAATCCAGGAAGTGATCACCTTGATGTCCTTAGCAACCTGCCGGTGATGTCAAAGCTCCGCCCCCAGAATCTCTTCATGGGAGGGATTCCCTGTTCGGGTTCAGTTTGGGTTTGGCTGAATTTTGCGTAAAATTCGGCCGAACTTGCCGAACCCGAACACCGTTGGGTTCGCCCATCACTAATTTTCACCCTACCTTGAACAGTACGATACTGAACCAATCCAAAGCGTTCATTGCTGATCTAAACGATGGACCTATTGCTGAAACTCTTAGCCATAACATAGTCCCATCCCTTTTTGTTCATATGTTTAAAACATTTATAAGACATATAGGAAAGTACTGGAAGCATGTTTGTACCTCTTTAGAGTAACTTACATCGTTACACCGAAGAATCAATGAAATACTACAAACAACGAAAGAGTCAAATAGTCCTTGTAGAATTGTTTGTTTTTTCCCTTAATTTAAAATCATTTATTTGCTGGACTTTATTTGCCACCTATCATAAGTGTTTTCCTTCAAAACAAAAGTTTTCCTAGTGTGGTTTTTAAACATTTTAGAGTCACAATTAAATGTTTCAATTAAGAAGAGCATAGCTATTTTAAGACATCAATTGCTTAGAAGCATAAAAAATGTGCCAAAAATGCCATACTATAGTATAAATATAAAATCATCATAATAAAGCCTGAGAATATAGAAGTGTCTTAGTGTTATACTTAACAGAGAACAAAGTAAATTGTAGGTAAATTATTGGGGAGGATATTATTGAAAGCAGGGCCACTACTGAAAAAAACTTTATATAGCTCATAGGAGACATTCAGAATAGGACCACTCAAAGCAATATCAGGACATGAAACAAAGAATCAAAGAGAAGAAGACACAGTTTTAAATTGCTGACTTACCATTCTGTTCCTGAAGTTTCTGAAATCATCCTCTAAGATACATTTGATCATATCTGGCTCAAATATCACGATGTACATTCGACGACCAATGTAATATCTGTATTCAGTTACAAAAGAACAGAAGAGGAAGGTTCCATTAGCAAGTAAAGTAAGCAAGCAAAATACTGTATTTTTTTGCACATAAGATGCACAAGACTATAAGATGCACATTAGGTCTAGTCTAGAGGAGGAAAACAAGAAAAAAAATCTTCCTCTCCCTCCCAGCATCCATCCGGTATTCAGCTGGCTAGCATCCTCGCAGCAAAAAGCAAACAGCTTGGTCAGCTTCAGTACGTTATCGCAGCCTCAGCACATGGCACTGTTCCATTGGACCCACCACCAATCAACTGGGAGCTGCTGCCATCACCAGGGACCACTGGAGCCTTTGCTGCCGAGCAGCTGATTGGCGGTTGGATCAGCCTCCTGGAATACTGCTGAGCTGTTCTAGATGATTGGCAGCAACGGCGAACAGCTAGGGGATGGTAGTGGCAAACGGCAGCAGCAGTGGCGACAAGCAGTGGCGGAAATCCCCGCCACTTAGAACAGCTGATTGACGTTATTCTGGGAGGCTGATCCAACCGCCAATCAGCTGCTCGGAAGCGAAGGTGCCAGTGTTTCCCAATAGCAGTGAACAGTAACAGCAGTGACAGACAGAAGTGACCAAATCCCCCTCCCCTGCCACAATATTTGCTCTGTAAGACTAATACACTTTTAATGGGGGGAAGTGCATCTTATAGTGAAAAAAATACGGTATATGGTCTTCCACGAAATAGCAACACTTAAGATGGAAGGAAGTCACAAGCACACACTTTCAAATATCAGAAGCTAATAAAAATTTTAAAAGGATTTGTTCAATATTGGTATTCATCAGAAGTTTCCTGGTCACTACTATTAGAATGTAGTAAAGAATCTAGTTTGATCTTAAGAAAAGTAATTTCATTGCTAATTTTTCTTTTGGTTTATGTGAGTTGCATATCAATTTCTGGAAGCAAGATTGAGCTGGAGAGATAGACAACAGAGTCCTTATTCTCTCTATTCCATGAAAGTTAAATAAAATATTAATTAACATTTTTGCTATGTCCTCATTACAACCACAATTGTAAAGTTCCCATGCCACACTAAAGCAAGATGTCATTTGTTTCTTTTTGCTGTGAGGACCCTGTCAACTGAAATATATTCAAGAAATCATAGTTTTATGCACAGGACTTAGTCTAAGATGTGAAGCCAACCATTGTGTTGTGTCTTTAGACCTAATAAAGAAATGTATACCAACAGGGTTTAGCATAGTTCATTTTAATGTCAATCGCACTACGAACATTACTGAATAAACAAGTAGTGTACAATAACACATAACCCAAATTCTTACAAGAATACATATAGCTTCTATGAAACTTCCCCCTTCCAACTGTAATCTCATATATTTTCAGAGGGATAAAGTTAACCATTTCAAAGACACAATGTTCCTGACAGCATGATATTTTCCAGAATAATGATATTAATTGTAGCAATTACTTGTGCCATCAGTAACTTTAGAGAAAGAAATTGGGAAAAAACATTGCAAAATTGCTCTCGACATGGGGCTACCTTTAAAGAGTGTTCGGAAACTGCCGATCGTGCAGAATGTGGCCGAGAGATCTATTGTGGGGCTCCCTAGATTCACCCATGTCTCGTCAACACTCCACGGTCTGCATTGGTTGCCGATTAGTTTCTGGTCACAATTTAAAGTGTTGGTAATGACCTATAAAGCCCTACATGGCATCGGACCAGAATACCTTTGGAATCATCTTCTGCCGCACGAATCCCAGTGACCAATTAGGTCCCACAGAGTTGGCCTTCTCCAGGTCCCGTCAACTAAACAATGTCATCTGGCGGGCTCCAGGGGAAGAGCCTTCTCTGGGGTGGCCCTGGCCCTCTGGAATCAACTCGCCCCAGAGATAATAACCGCCCCCACCCTCCTTGCCTTTCGTAAATTATTATTATTATTTATTAGATTTGAAAATTACTGAAAACCCACCTATGTCATCAGGCATGGGGAAATTGAGCCCCTGAATTTATATTATTTATGTATGGTATGTATTGTATTGTTTTAATAATGGGTTTTTAGATGTTTTTTAAATGTATTAGATTTGTTTACATTGTTGTTATTGTTGTGTGCCGCTCCGAGTCTCCGGAGAGGGGCGGCATACAAATGTAATAAGTTGAGTTGAGTTGAGTTGAGTTGAGTTGAGTTGAGTTGAGTTGAATTGAATTGAATTGAATTGAATTGAATTAAATTAAATTAAATTAAATTAAATTAAATTAAATTAAATTAAATTAAATTAAATTAAATTAAATTAAATTAAATTAAATTAAATTAAATTAAATTAAATTAAATTAAATTAAATTAAATTAAATTAAATTAAATTAAATTAAATTAAATTAAATTAAATTAAATTAAATTAAATTAAATTAAATTAAATTAAATTAAATTAAATTAAATTAAATTAAATTAAATTACATTAAATTAAATTAAATTACAGAAATCCTATCAAACACAAATGATTTTTTTAAATAGGCAAGGGAAATTGAGCAAAATGTCTTTTATGTAAAGATGCCTTTAATTGAGTCAATCTGCAATCAGGAAAAAATGTATGAAGAAAAAGTGAAGTATAAAGCAGCCTGTTACTTCCTTTCATCTCCAGCAGCAGCTCTAACCTCAAACACTTTGCTCTGGGTTTCTTTTCCACCAGCGTATTTGCAGTATATGTCACCCAGCCTTAATTGGTAAATAAAAGATGCTGAGACATGGAAACGACTGGGAGGATGCACTGGAGCACTGAGATGGAAGACAGATAGCTTTGGCTTTTCAAGATTACTAAGTACAACCTTATCATAGGTAAACACCACCAATATTTTTCCTATAATGCAAAATAATTTGGTTTACTTTCAAATTCTTATTCAGATCGTGTCAAAGGGATTTGCAAACTGTGCTCAAAAGGATAGAATGTACAAGTTTTAGTGAGTATATTCAATGTTGTGTTTAGGCAGTGGGAAGAGAGCATTTTTATCTTTCACTCCTCGAATAAAACACTATTTTATTTGTCTTCATTTCTTCATTGTGTAGTATTAGTTATCGAGTACCACGTTGCTTTCCTCTATGGGACACATTTCATCGTTTTCCCCATTTCATCAACCAACAATTTCATGGTGTTGGCCAGAATAAGCAGTGATGCATGCAGTGTTCCCTCTAATTTTTTGGGGGGGTGGGCGGAAAAGTATTGTGTCTGAGCGGCAGTCCCTTTGGGACTGGGCGGCACAGAAATAATAAATAAATAAATAAATGAATAAATGAATAAATAAATAAACAAACAAACAAACAAATAAAAAACCCACCCTGTTTTGCCTCAGAGAATATCAAAATAAAATACTGTACTGTGTGTCTATAACAGTGAGCTCATAATAGGGCAACTCTATCAATATCAAAATGCCACTTAAATAGTTGAGCTCGTTTCAAACTAGATTTTGATTTTCTTTCTCTCTTCCTTACTCCCATTCTTTTTCTTTCTCTTTTCCTTCCTCTCTTTTTTCTATCTGTTTCTCTCTCTTCCTCTCTCTCTCTCCTTCCCTCTCACTCTTTCCCTCTCGGCTTCTGGGCAGGTTTGGAAAACTCTGAGTTGATGATGATTTTTAAGTGAGCGATTGCTCACTACTCAGCTTAGAGGGAACTATGGATGCATGCTGCCCTGCTCCCCTTACAAACACACACATACACACACATTGCACAAATGTTTATTCAAAACACACACACATACAGAGTCACCAGTGATGAATTCTGCCACACTCCGCTCACATACTACACACATAGAGCAAGATTTCTACAAATGTTTATTCAACATCCCCAGTCCATACACAATAGGTAGAAATATAGAAACATGGAAACGTAGAAGATTGACAGCAGAAAAAGACCTCATGGTCCATCTAGTCTGCCCTTAAACTATTTCCTGTATTTTATCTTAGGATGGATATACAGTGGTATCTCTACTTAAGAACGCCTCTACTTAAGAACTTTTCTACATAAGAACCGGATGTTCAAGATTTTTTCCCCTCTTCTTAAGAACCATTTTCTATTTAAGAACCTGAGGCCGGAAAAATTTCCCAGGAAATTTGAGAGCGGCACGAAGGCCCGGCCAGTTTCCTGCCATTCCCCCTGGGTTTCTCTCTCTGGCGCAGTGTATGGGAGGCAGCCTCGTGCCAAGTATATGGGAGGCGCGTGCTCCTCCTCGCCACCTCAGAGTCCCTCTTTTTTATTTTTAAAGCCTTAAAGTTTTGGATTTTTTTTAATTCCCCTCACCTTCTTCTTTCGGTCCTCCTCTTCTTCTTTCTCCTCCCATCCAAATTCTGAGCTTTTATTTCTTTCCTAATGGGTCTGCATGCATTATTTGCTTTTACATTGAATCCTACGGGAAAAATTGCTTCTACTTACAAACTTTTCTACTTAAGGACAGTGTTCCCTCTAATTTTTTGGGGTGGGTGGGCGGAAAAGTATAGTGTCTGAGCGGCAGTCCCTTTGGGACTGGGCGGCACAGAAATAATAAATAAATAAATAAATAAATAAATAAATAAATAAATAAATAAATAAATAAATAAACAAACAAACAAACAAACAAACAAACAAACAAATAAAAACCTCACCCTGTTTTGCCTCAGAGAATATCAAAATAAAATACTGTACTGTGTGTCTATAACAGTGAGCTCATAATAGGGCAACTCTATCAATATCAAAATGCCACTTAAATAGTTGAGCTAGTTTCAAACTAGATTTTGATTTTCTTTCTCTCTTCCTTACTCCCATTCTTTTTCTTTTTCTTTTCCTTCCTCTCTTTTTTTCTATCTGTTTCTCTCTCTTCCTCTCTTCCTCTCTCTCTCCTTCCCTCTCACTCTTTCCCTCTCGGCTTCTGGGCAGGTTTGGAAAATTCTGAGTTGATGATGATTTTTAAGTGAGCGATTGCTCACTGCTCAGCTTAGAGGGAACTATGCCTAAAGACCTGGTCACAGAATGAATTAATTCTTAAGTAGAGGTACCACTGTATTTATATCCAAGACATTTACTTATCAAGACCAATTCTCTTACATCGCCTCAAGAGGGAGCCAAAGAGATTTTGTTCCCACAAATTAAGTTGCTGGGTTACTAATGTCTCTGTACCTTTTCTTGTAAATTAAAAGAAGAAAGAAACTGTGAGGGAGTTGAGGTTTAGATCAGCGTACTGTAAGTTGTCACCCTTCAAGATGTTACAGTTTTATGTTTATTTTTTAAAGTTTGCACAGATCACATGCTTCAAAAACAAACACACACACACACATCTCTCAAATACAGATTCCTATAAGCAAATATCTATTATTATTGAAAAGTTAAAAATATATTATGCACACTTCCGCTGTCCTATCACTTTAAACATTTATCTGCACTATATACGCACCGGTCAAAAAGTTTATGCTATGAAAAAAACTACCACCATGAAATAAAATAAAGCTTCAAGCAAACAAAGGAGCCAAATAGTGAAAAGAAAGAGAAGTACACAGATAAAATAGATGTCAGCTAAAAACTTAACACATCCAATTAAACAAGAACCTACTGTACCACAAGAGTTTTTTCTACACCAGTCTAGCCTGGGGAGGGAAGGTGAAATATATGTTCCACAATGTAGAATTGCCTCCCCCCACCAAGCAAATAAAAGCTGAGATGAAAAAAAGAAACTGGTCTGAGGGCATAAGGAGACTGATATTATAATAATAATAATAATAATAATAATAATAATAATAATAATAACAACAACAACAACAACAACAACAACAACACTGTCTGCACTTCTATTCTACTAGTTTTTCTCATCATTCCTATCACCCATTTCCTCCCATGTTGACTGTATGACTGTAACTTGTTGCTTATATCCCAAGATTTTTATTAATATTGCTTCTTCATTGCTTATTTGACCCCTATGACAATCATTAAGTGTTGTACCACATGATTCCTGACAAATGTATATTTTATTTTATGTATGCTCAGAGCATATGCACCAAGACAAATTCCTTGTATGTCCAATCACACTTGGCCAATAAAAATTCTATTCTATTCTATTCTATTCTATAATAATAATAATAATAATAATAATAATAATAATAATAATAATTTATTAGATTTGTATGCCGCCCTTTTCCGAAGACTCGGGGCGTCTCACAACAATAATAAAAACAATATTATAGCGAAACAAATCTAATATTTAAAAAGAACCCTATCATATTTAAAAACCAAACAACACATACATACCAACCATAAAATATAAAAAGCCTGGGAGAAAAGGTGTCTCAACTCCCCCATGCCTGGCAGTATAGGTGGGTCTTGAGTAGTTTATGAAAGACAAGGGGGGTGGGGGCAGTTCTAATCTCTGGGGGGAGTTGATTCCAGAGGGCTGGGGCCGCCACAGAGAAGGCATCATCCATCAACGCGACCAAAGCAGTTTCCTTGCTGTAGCCGGGCCTGAATCCAGACTGTTGAGGACCTAGATAATCAGCTTCTTCCAAGGACCGCTGGAGTTGGAGCGCCACCACCTTCTCAACAACCTTCCCCATAAAGGGAAGGTTGGAGACTGGACGGTAGTTTTTAAGCATGGCTGGGTCCAGGGAAGGCTTCTTGATATGTCAAAAAGTCTATTCATAGAAAACAATAGATTAAAAAGATAACTACTATATTTTTAATAGATTTTTCTCATGTTCCTAGAACATTTTTTAAAAAATTTGTGGATGCCTTATTTTTTTTTTTTTTTTAAAAGCAAAGATGTACTGCTAAAATGGCTATTTACCAGGGATAACTTGCTCCTCTTGAAATCACATCTTAAGATGCAGGAACCTTGCATCTTTTTCCTGTAATACATGAATACCAGAGTACTCATGAAATACCTGACCTACTCATTTCATAGCTTGGCTGCTAATAGATTAATATGTTTTGAACTGCTGATAACCTAGTACAGAACAATTAGAATTAGAATGAGCCTATCTTTAACCAAAGTGCAATCGTGGGGTTTTTAAACAAGTGGTGGATAGTCAGAAGTAGAATAAATAGAATTAGCGTAAATAAAGCCAATCAATAAATAAAGAAGTATGTAGTGGGAAAGACTCAATAGGAAGAATTATATCCCTTTTAGCATATATGAAATCTAGAAAGAATGTTATTAGTGAACATGTTATTCTTGGCAAAGAGTTGTCAATCAATCAGAATAGAGTGGGAAAAGACCTTTGAGGTCTTCAAGTCTCAAAGCAGGGGACCCTGGTCTATACCATTTTAGACAAGTGGCTGTCCATCTTAAAAACCTCCAGTGATGAAGCATGCACAATTCAATGTGTTGGTTATGACCTATAAAGCCCTTCATGGCACTGGACCAGATTATCTCAGGGACCGCCTTCTGCTGCACGAATCCCAGCGACCAGTTCGGTCCCACAGAGTGGGTCTTCTCCGGGTCCCGTCAACTAAACAATGTCGCTTGGCAGGACCCAGGGGAAGAGCCTTCTCTGTGGCGGCCCCGGCCCTCTGGAACCAACTCCCCCAGAGATTAGAATTGCCCCTACTCTCCTTGCCTTTCGTAAGCTACTTAAAACCCACCTCTGCCGCCAGGCATGGGGGATTTGAGATACCCTTTCCCCCTAGGCCTTTACAATTTTATGCATGATATGTCTGTCTGTATGTATGTTTGGTTTTTTATTATAATGGGTTTTAATTGTTTTTTAGTATTGGATTATTGTTATACGCTGTCTTATTATTGCTGTTAGCCGCCCCGAGTCTCTGGAGAGGGGTGGCATACAAATCCAATAAATAAATAAATAAATAAAATAAATGCACAACTTCTGAAGGCAAACACTTCCACTGGTTAACTCACTGTTAGGAGGTTTCTCATATTCTTATATTCCAATTTTATTTTGATCTCTATTCATCAAATAAACAGTCGGCCACATTCTCTGGACAAAAATATAAATAGTGATGTAGTTGTTTGTCCTATTGAATCTCTGTGGATATCTAGTTTCAAAAATCTGAAAAATATTTTGAATGAATGAAAATCAAAACTTGAATAAATTCACAATTATTTTTTACTCTTTGGTTTGCATTCTCTTTCTTTCATCTGAACAGTGTGGTTTATATTTAAATTTTGGAGCTCAGTGATATCTTTTTTGAAGTGGAATACTCCAAACTGCAGACCAAAACCATGATTAGTATCAAAATGCAATGTGAAACTAGCCTCCCTCTAGCAACATCAATGCCTATTGTGATAACATAGACAGACATATAGGCAGTAATTACAAGTTTGCTAATCTGTTCTCAGTTTCCAGTTAATTTATCCATGGAAACTTTACTTGCAAAACAAGTGTTCAAATTTTTAGCAATGCATATTATTCTTATATGAAGCTTTCTAGTCAACACCTACCATCTTCAACCAGAGGAAGTCTACAATTAGTTCTATTATATGAGAAGATTATTCATATACAACCAGAGGGTATCACATTATGGAAATACAAAATGTATCCAACATTCATTTTCAGAAACTGTGCCTTTGTTATTTGCCTGCTATACTCTAAATTACAATTGCTATTATCTATGCTGCTCCAATTGTACCATCGTCCAATGGATTTGATCAAAAAGAGCATGAATTTCAGTGACCAGAGTCAGCCTTCTCCAGGTCCCGTCAACTAGACAATGTTGCTTGGCGGGGCATAGGGGAAGAGCCTTCTCTGCAGGTGGGGGATGGCCCTCCGGAATCAGATCCCCCCCCCCCCCCCGGAGATTCGCACTGTCCCCACCCTCTTCACCTTTTGCAAGAGTTTTAAGACTCATTTATGCCACCAGCCTTAGGGCGATTAGATCTCAACCCCCTGGCAGACGAAATGTTTGCATGGCTATTGTTTGAATGGGTGTGGCTGATTTTTAACACAACTGGGGGATTTTAGATTGTTTGTATAGTTTTAATTTAATTGGATTTGCTATTGTATTTGTTGTTTTTATACATTGTAAGCTGCCCCGAGTCCTCGGAGAGGGATGGCATATAAATCCAATAAATAAATAAATAGATAAAATTTAGATAAAGTCTTCAAATGTTCTGACCGTTTAATATACATTTACTTAGCAATACCTATTCGCTCATCCTTTTTAACAACTGTATAAGGTAACTCAGCAGTATTCTCAATATACTGCAAAAGACATGGTTCAGAAGAAGAACATTAGCTTATTAAAGGCACCTTGTAAGTTGGTGATAAGATCTAAGCAGGGCCCCCCAGAACTCAGTTTATCAATTGCAAGGCACAAATATTCTTTAAGGTGTTTTGCAAATATTTTGTCTGCCTTTGCAGAATGCTACTTGCATAATAAGAATCATGGACCAATATCTAAATACACCCTCGATCATCGCGAGGGTTCCGTTCCAGGACCCCAAGCGATGATCGATTTTTCGCGAAGTAGCGGTGCGGAAGTAAAAACACCATCCGCGCGTGCGCAGATGGTGTTTTTACTTCCACCGCCGCCCGCCCTTCACCCGCCGTTGCCAGCTCTGCTTCCCAAGCCTGCTAATGAAATCCAACCCACGGCGGCCCTTTCCCTCTCCAGGCTGCAGGCGGGGTCCGGAGAACAATGCCTGGCGCCACGCGCCCGGCTGGGCTTTTTTCCCCCATTTCCCCTCGGGTGGAATTTCAGACCCTCCGCCGGTTGGATTTCATTAGCAGGCTCGATAGCAAGTTCTTCCTCCCTTTAGAAAGCCCCGCAGCCTCCTCCGCCCGGCGGGAGGAGGGAAAAGGCCGCCAGCGAGGACCCGCAAAGCCGCCGTCGCCGCCGCAGCGAGGCCGAGCTGCCCGCTCCCACGGCACGGGCTCCCAACACAGCGCCGCTCAGCCCGGCCTCGGCGACGCCTCCGCGGATCCGCCAGCCCAGCCGAGCGACGCCTCTCTGGTCTGGGCGAAGGCAGTGGGCAGTCCCCGCCGCAGCAGTCCCCGCGGGCACCGCGCGCCAAGGGCCGGCCAGGCCGCCGGCCAACAAAGGGGCTCCCTCGCCTCCCTCGTTCGGGCAGGTTTACAAAGGCAGCGCGGCAACTTGGAGCCCCGCGCGCCCCGCAGCCCCCGCCACGCCTCGCCCGCCCCCGCCTGGCCGGCGCTCCGGCTACCCCCGGCTGAGGAAGAACCGAGTAGCCCCCGCCCTCCCCCGCCCGGCTCCCTTCAGCCCCCCGGGGTCAAGCGGGCGGGGGGCGGCCGGGACCTCGCCTGTCTCCGCCGCCCGCATCGCCCCTCCGACGGGCCGGCCTCCCCCGCCCGCCTCTGCTGCTTCCCTCGGCCCCCTTTGGCCCCGTCGCCTCCTCCCCGCCTGCCTTTCCTCGCCAAGCGCACGAAAAAAAAGAGAGAAGGCTTCTACCAGATGCCGGGGACGGCGGGCAGGGGCATGAAGGATCTCTTGCGGGGGAAAAGCCGCTAGCCAGCTTTCGGAGCTCCTCCGCCATCACCCGGCTTCTGGTAGAAGCCTTCTCTCTTTTTTTTCGTGCGCTTGGCGAGGAAAGGCAGGCGGGGAGGAGGCGACGGGGCCAAAGGGGGCCGAGGGAAGCTCGGCTGCGGTCGAGAGAGAAACGGCTTGGGCTCGCCGCAAGAAAAAAAAGAGACAGGCTTTTAGTTTTGGCTGCGGGGGGAGGGAATCCCGCCGCAAGGTAAGCTTCGGGGCGGGGCGGGCGGGGCCCTTTTGTGCCAGTCGGGGAGGCGGTGGCGGCTGCAGCAGAGGCGGGCGGGGGAGGCCGGCCCGCCGGAGGGGCGATGCGGGCGGCGGAGACAGGCGAGGTCCCGGCCGCCCCCCGCCCACTTGGCCCCAGACCGGTGCAGCAGGAAAGGGACGGAGAAGGCTCACTGGCAGCCCTTGCCCATCGCCGCGCCTTCGCTTCCCCCCCTCCCCCACTGGATCCGGCAGCATGCTGAGGGGAATTGCCGCGGACTGGAAAAACCGCCACCCTTCGCCGGGAGTGCCATTCGTGGCTCTCTCGGGTGAGGACTGAAGGGAGGGTCCGTGCGCGGCCAGCTGGGTGGCGATGCCAAGGCGGCCCGGGGTTTTGGGGGGCTGTTTTTTCCCCCTTTCGGCGGCTTTGGGAAGAACCTTGCCAGGTGATGCGGCGCTGAAGGCAACGCCGCTCTGAGGAAACGGGGCTCTCTCCCGTGGCTCTCCGGTGTGTGTGTGCGCGCGTGCGGTTCTCCCGCTCCTGTGTGTCACCGGCTCTGCGCGCTTTCAGCGGGGGCTGCCCTGCGCTTCTTTTTGCTGCCCGAACGTCAGGAGTTCCCTCCGGCTCAGCGGGGTTTTTTTTTGTTTTGAAGGGGGGGGGAGAGGCCGTGGGGCAGATGGGCAGTCAAAAACGGCGGGGGAAGGAGGGTGCAGCGGCCAGGCGAAGGCAAGGGGCGCACGGCCGACCGGCTCCAAGGCGAGCGGCCGGAGCTGCGCCCTCCGTCGCCCGCCTCCTTTCAGGCAGCTCCCCGCACGCCCCTCGCCTTCTGCCGAGGCTCAGCTGCAAGCGGCCAGTGAGGCAGACCGGCTCCGAGGCGAGCGGCCGGAGCTGCGCCCTCCTTCGCCCGCCAGGTGAGGCGAAGGCGAGGGGCGCGCGGCTGCAGCGAGGAGCCGAAGATCCGGGCGGGGAAGACCCAGGGAAGGTTCCTTCGTCCGCCTAGCAGCTGATCTGCTCGGCAGCGCAGCACCAGCGAGGAGCCGAAGATCTTCGGCTCCTCGCTGCTGCTGCGCTGCCGAGCAGATCAGCTGCTAGGCGGCCGCTCGAGAGCAAGAGGGGGAGAGATAGAGAAAGAGAGAGAAGGAAAGAAAGATGAGAGAGGGAGGAAGAGAGTGTGAGAGAGGAAGAAGCAACATAGAGAAAGAGGGGGAAGACCCAGGGAAGCCTCTGCCCGGCGGGGAAACTCCACCATCTACGCATGCGTGGAAGGGCACGCATGCGCAGATGGTGGAGTTTACTTCCGGGTTGAAAACTCGCGAAATAGCCCTTTCGCGATACTTGAGGACGCGAAACTCGAGGGTTCACTGTAGTCGCAATTGTTTTTCATTTTCAATCACCCTTTTGGACTGAATCAAACACAGAAAGTGACTGGGTGGAAAAATATAAAAAGCTGATATTCGTAAAAGTTAAAGGTGTCAAGATAAGAAATAGAAATAATAAAATGGAAAAGGCAATTAAAAGGGGATATAAAAAATATAAAAGAAAGGGGTTCGGATCAGATTTCTGCTCAGATTGAAGAAACTGGAGTTTGAGAAGGGTTGATTAAATTTGGAATTTTACTAAATTGTTTTGTTTAATTTTAATTATTTTAAATTAGATATATAAATTTAGGAATTGATTATTGGTATTATTAGTTATTAGTATTGATTACAATAAAATACTGATTTAGAACATTAAATTTGAGTGAAATTTCAGAATATTTAGAAACTTTTTTTTCTTTCCTTAAAACAATTGAAATTGATATTTAAGATTAACAATTGAGTAAGAAATGTAAATAAGCGTTAATTGGTTAATGGGTTGAAATAATTTTAAAATTTGAGAATTGTACTATTTAGAGAGGGGAAGAAGTCTGAAATTTTTGTGTTATCATGTTTTGTTTTGTTTTAATTTCTTTGTGCTAACATTTGATTGGTTATACAAGGTTTTCTTAGCTTATAGAACAATGTATTTAAAAAAGGAAGGATGTACAGTACTATGGCATAACGTCTAATAAGTTAGTATTATGATTGTTGTTATATTTTTTGAAGGAACATTAAGGAGGGAATTTAATCAAAAGAAAATGTATGTACTGGATGACAAAACTAGAAAAACTGCAACTTTGAATGTACGGTGCAAGGAAAAAATATTTTTTTACCATGTATGTATGTATGTATGTATGTATGTATGTATGTATGTATGTATGTATGTATGTATATATACCTACAAAAAGATATTGACAAAATTGAATGGGTCCAAGGATGGGCTACAAGAATGGTGGAAGGTCTTAAGCATAAAACCTATCAGGAAAGACTTAATGAACTCAATCTGTATAGTCTGGAGTGCAGAAGGAAAAGGGGGGACATGATCGAAACATTTAAATATGTTAAAGGGTTAAATAAGGTTCAGGAGGGAAGTGTTTTTAATAGGAAAGTGAACACAAGAACAAGGGGACACAATCTGAAGTTAGTTGGGGGAAAGATCAAAAGCAACATGAGAAAATATTCTTTTACTGAAAGAGTAGTAGATCCTTGGAACAAACTTCCAGCAGACGTGGTTAGTAAATCCACAGTAACTGAATTTAAACATGCCTGGGATAAATATAGATCCATCCTAAGATAAAATACAGAAAATAGTATAAGGGCAGACTAGATGGACCATGAGGTCTTTTTCAGCCGTCGGTCTTCTATGTTTATTATTATTATTATTATTATTATTATTATTATTATTATTATTTATTGGATTTGTATGCCGCCCCTCTCCGCGGACTCGGGGCGGCTAACAACAGCAGTAAAACAGTACAACAAAATCCAATGCTAAAAAGCAGTTAAAAAACCCATTATATAAAGACCAATCATGCAGACAAACATATATATATATACAGTGTGTGTGTGTGTGTGTATATATATATATATATATATATATATATATATATATATATATATATGTGTGTGTTTTCGTAGATTTATATGTTTATAAATATATTATTTATATATATATATATATATATATATATATATATATATATATATATATAAAATAGATTTATATGTTTATAAATATATTATATATATATAAATCACTCTTTTAGACTTATCTACATTCGACCCAAAGTCATTTTATTTTTTTCTCCCTGTCATTCATTAATGCCACATTAGACATTAAGTCTTTATACAATGTGCATTGGCCACCACTTAGGGTTCTGCCTCGCTTCACCAACAGGCACTCCATAAAAAGAGACTTGTACGCAGGGAAAACACCTGTGCTCCATTCTCTTTTGTTTATAGCAAGCCCATCAACTTGCAGACAGCTTTGATCTGCCTCTCTGTTATCAGTTCTATGCATTTCAAACATGTTGCATGCATCATAATAAAAAGGGGAGAAAGAGCAGGATGTAAAACAAGGCTTTGTTTTATTCTTTTAGACCAACGTCTGGCACAGCCACACAGAGAGCCCCTGGAAAACCCAATGCAAAGGAAAGCGATATTATCTTTTATCTGGCTGAGAGAAAAATTGTCCTCTTAAAAGAGAGGGGAGGTGAAATGCTTTTTTCTAAAGTGTCCATTCATTTCGGAAGAAAACAAGAGAGAGCGAGGTTGTCCTGTCCCTTATTTTTAGAAAGCCACATTTCACAGTAGGTAGTGAATCTCCCATAAAATAAAGCACACTTTGACTCTTTTAAAAAGATAGAATTATATCAGATACTATTAGAACAAGACAAAAAAAAGAGGTGGTTAAAAACCCTATGATAGCTTGGGAGAAAAATATACAAAGAGAAATTCATATAGCAGAATGGGAAAGAACATGGAATTCAATATCTAAAATTACCTTATCATCAGCATACAAAGAAAATTACTATAAGCTTTTCTATAGAGGGTATTTACCACCGGCGAGGCTAGCCAAGATTTACCCAACATTACAGAACATATGCTGGAAATGCAAAATGGAAAAAGGCACCTTTTTTCACATGTGGTGGTCCTGCTCTGAAATACAAAAAATCTAGAAAACAATTTATAAATGGCTCACGGAAATTACCAAAGAAGAAATAGAGTACTCCCCGGAAGGTACGCTTCTTGGAATTTGGAAGAGATCATACTCAAAACAAACACTTCTCTTATTGACCCATATAAATACAGCTACCAGAATTGCAATAGCGCAAACATGGAAAAACGAACAGACTCCCAAGGAAAACTTAATAATAGACAAGATATATACATGTGTGGAAATGGACGAGATTACAAACTTACTTAAGGGAAACAGAATTAACGAATCTAAACGTATATGGGCTAATTGGCATGAATGGATTCAAAAGAAATTATTTGTATAGTATAAAATAGCAGTACAAATTGTAAAAAATAACAAATACCGTTCAAATGTTTTCATTCTTTCTTTTATTGCATAGTATTAGGAAATATAAGACCAAATTTAACTAAAAACCGGAAAAGGGGGGACATGATCGAAACATTTAAATATGTTAAAGGGTTAAATAGGGTTCAGGAGGGAAGTGTTTTTAACAGGAAAGTGAACACAAGAACAAGGGGACACAATCTGAAGTTAGTTGGGGGAAAGATCAAAGGCAACATGAGAAAATATTATTTTACTGAAAGAGTAGTAGATCCTTGGAACAAACTTCCAGCAGACGTGGTTGGGAAATCTACAGTAACTGAATTTAAACATGCCTGGGATAAACATATATCCATTGTAAGATAAAATACAGGAAATAGTAAAAGGGCAGACTAGATGGACCATGAGGTCTTTTTCTGCCGTCAGTCTTCTATGTTTCTATGTTTCTAAAAACAATTGTAACAGGTATAAAAGTTGGATCAAGATCTGTAAACTGAATAAACAACATGTGTTATATGTATTTATGAAAACAATAAAAAATGTTTTTTAAAAAATTAGATATTCAGCTATTACTACTTGCCTAATTATTTCAGAGATCAGAACATTAATTCACCAGAGTACAGTGCTTCAATCCAGTAATAGATTCCTTATAAAAGTTATATGTATACATACACACATACGTTATGTGATTTAACAGGCTGCTTGGAAGCTGTTTTGACAAAGCCAACAATTTTGAACCTTTGGTGTCTGTGTGCATTTACTTTTAAATAAAAGCAGAGTTGCATTCATATTTTATATCAGGTAACTGCATTCTAGGGCAAATTTCTAAAATTGCTTTAAGAATGGACATGACCCTCAAGATTTCAGGAGGCAGAGAGGGTGGGAAGAATAAAAGACTCAGCAAAGGAAGCTGCTTACAGAAAATAAACAGGGAGGAAAGTACATTTCTATCTTTACATGCATCATAATTATAGGCACATTAAGCAACACAGGTTGGCAATTTGCTTTTCTTAGGTGAAGAAAGGTATGTCCTTGGCACACATATTGTGAACTTAGCCCATTTTGTTATTTATAAGAAACGTACTTAATCACATATACATAGTGTTTACATCAAAGGGGGATGGGGAAAAGTGTTTATGGGGTGTGAGTTGTGAAAGACAGCCTTCCTTTCACTTTGAATTAATACGTTGCTATTATTTTCCCTCTGGCACATTTTACATGGTTTCAGAGTATTGATTTGATTTGCTTTTATTGGATTTGTATGCCGCCCCTCTCCGTAGACTCGGGGCAGCTAACAACAGTAGTAAACAGCATATGACAATCCAATATAAACAGTTAAAAATCCCTATTGTAAAACCAACATACATACAGACATACCATGCATAAAATTTTAAAGGCCTAGGGGGAAAGAGGATCTCAATTCCCCCATGCCTGGTGGCAGAGGTGGGTTTTAAGAAGCTTACGAAAGGCAAGGAGGGTGGGAGCAATTCTAATCTCTGGGGGGAGTTGGTTCCAGAGGGTCGGGGCCGCCACAGAAAAGGCTCTTCCCCTGGGTCCCGCCAAGCGACATTATTTAGTTGACGGGACCCGGAGAAGACCCACTCTGTGGGTCCTAACTGGTCGCTGGGATTCGTGCAGCAGAAGGTGGTCCCTGAGATAGTCTGGTCCGGTGCCATGAAGGGCTTTATAGGTCATAACCAACACTTTGAATTGTGACCGGAAACTGATCGGCAACCAGTGCAGACTGCGGAGTGTTGGTGTAACATGGGCATATTTAGGGAAGCTCATGATTGCTCTCGCAGCTACATTCTGCACGACCTGAAGTTTCCGAACATTTTTCAAAGGTAGCCCCATGTAGAGAGCATTACATTAGTCGAGCCTCGAGGTGATGAGGGCATGAGTGACTGTGAGCAGTGACTCCCGGTCCAAAAACCGTGGTATAGGGGAAAAAACACGAAGTATTTTTTAATTAATATTTTTGAAAAACCATGGTATAGACTTTTCGCGAAGTTTGAACCCGCGAAAATCGAGGGAACACTGAATTCCAATCTGGTTTAGTTTGATATGAAAACTGTGCCTGAATATAACCATAACCATACTTATGCCTTGATCTTGCATTTTAGGTCTTTCAATTCTGTCTTGTTCTTTGGTCCTGCCTTTTGGCTTGCCCCAAGTTTCTGGGTTCCAATTATTAACATTGCTCAATTATTGACCTAACCCAACAAGCAATTATTTCCTGCATGTTCTATTTTAAGCAGGTTTTAATCATATCCTTTGTCCTAGATCCTAGACAATTGCACAAAAACTTTCCAGGATTTCTAACCTTAAGCTTTTGTAGAATTGTTGTCCTTATTAATTAGACTATGTTTTCTAATGCATTCAAGACCAAGAACTTCATACCTATTTCCACCAGGGAAAAATATATTATTTTTTGAAAAAAAGATTTCTTTTCATTAGTAAATTAAAGAATATATTTGTACTAAATCCACAATGGTGCTTAGGCTCTTATCTGTTCACGGTGCTGACAACAATCCCAATAGAGAAAAAGTCCATTCAGAGGCATCAAAATAATTTGAAGAGCTGCATGTTTTTACTGATAGTTCATTTAAGGATTCCCCCCCCCCCCTTAATTGCACCAATGACAGCATACAGGGTGTGTTCCAAAAGTAATGCAATTTAATTTCCCGCACCACTTCTATTGGTCAGAGTGGGACTGAAGCACTTGGAGTAGGTGGGGGGGATGCTAAGCTTTGCCGCGAAACTGATCTCAATGCTCTCCAAGCTGTGGAAGCAGCAGGACATCACTTATTGCAAACCTCTGTGTGCCGACTGTATAGACTTTTGCAACGTATAGAAATTGAACATGATTATTTGGACAACGTCATCACTGGTGATGAAACCTGGGTTTTTGAATATGACCCAGAAACAAAACTCCAAAGCTCTGGGTGGCACACCGACCAGTCCCCCAAGCTTGAAAAGGCAAGAATGAGCAATTCAAAATTGAAAACAATGCTCATTGTCTTTTTTGACAGTAAAGGAGTGGTCCATAAGGAGTTTGTTCCTCAAGGACAGACAGTTAACGCTGCCTACTACGTGGATGTGCTGGAAAGACTCCGAAAAAGGGTCATCAGGACGAGAAAAGACATCTCCGCTACCTGGCAACTCCATCACGACAACGCGCCTTGCCACAACACACTACAATTCTGTGAGTTCCTGGCCAAACACCAGGTGCCAACGCTGCCCCGCTCCCCCTATGGTCCTGACGTCACCACAGCAGACTTCTTTTTGTTCCTTCAAATTACGGCAGCCCTGAAAGGAATCCATTTTTCGTCCATAGAAGAGATCCAATCAGCCGTGACGAAGACCTTGAAAGAGGTCCCCGAAGATGCCTTCCAGGATGCATACCGGTCATGGCAGAGTCACTGGAAAAATGTGTAGAGGCCCAAGGAAAGTACTTTGAAGAATTTTAAGTGTTTGTGCAAATCTGTTCAATAAATTACTTTTTTTAAAAATTGCATTGCTTTTGGAATGCATCCTGTACAGCCCCAAAAGCTTGCGTCTGCATAAGCTATTTGTTTTATTTATTTATTTATTAGATTTGTATGCCGCCCCTCTCCGCAGACTCGGGAAGGCTAACAACAATAATAAAACAACATATAATGAATCTAATATTTAAAATAACTAAAAACCCTTATTAAAAACCAATATACACACAAATATACCATGCATAAATTGTATAGGCCTGGGGGGAAGGAATATCTCAATTTTCCCATGCCTGACGACAGAGGTGGGTTTTAAGGAGCTTACGAAAAGAAAGGAGGGTGGGGGCAATTCTGATCTCTGGGGGGAGCTAATTCCAGAGGATCGGGGCCGCCACAGAGAAGGCTCTTCCCGTGGGTCCTGCCAAATGACATTGTTTAGTCGATGGGACCTGAAGAAGGCCAACTCTGTGGGACCTAACTGGTTGCTGGGATTCATGCGGCAGAAGGCGGTCCCGTAGATATTCTGGTCCGATGCCATGAAGGGCTTTATAGGTCATAAGCATAAGCTATACTTTGACTGCAGATGATTAATTTTTAAAAAAGAAGTTTTAGCATAGTTCCAAAACTTATTGCATATTATCAACAACTGTCAAGTCAACAGAGTTTTAAAGTTCACCCAAATTAAATAATCAGAACTGCAAACTGGAAGAAGGAGCAGGAATATATGGCATGCTATTTCAGGTTTACATACACACAGTCGCCCCTTATTGTGTCACTATCTTGCTCGTGAAAATTCGCAGCTTACAGAAAGAAACAACAATTGAAAAGATTTTGCAGCGAACATAAGGAAGTGTCCCACTGACTTTAAATTGAATTTTTATATGTGTTACAAACCTTTAGAATTCCTATCCACTTATCTATAAATATATCGAGAAACACAAATGCATTTAGCTATTTTCATTTGATTGTATGCATATGTTGTATTTGGATTGCATACAAAACCCGTAGAAAAAGTGATGACTGAATAAAGTATAAGAAAAATAATCCCACCCATCTATCTCCCCTATTCCTTTCTTTCCCTTTCCTTCCTGGTAATGAAAACAGGCAAGGCTGCGACAACATTTTTTATGTGATATTGCACACAGACAACTATTCTTTCAACTTGCTCTTTTAAATGTCACTCTAAAGGCATCAGCATATGTTCCACTTTATTATTTTTTCTAGGAATTACACAGTGAAATGTTGAATACCCTGCCTTAAAAGGTGAGCCTATGTTACTATATTCCCATATAATCCAATCACGTGTACATTTTTAAAATATTGAAAAGGAAAGAAAAGTTTGAGTTGTTTAAGTACATAACATTGCTAAATCAAGCTTTCAATGAATGCTGTTTGTACAGTTTTTCCAAAAACATTCAATCCTTGAAGGCCTGCAATAAACCGCTTACTTAAGGGTCAGTAAGTAACAGCCTGTTCTGCTGCAGCTGCTAATTCAAGGGTACTTCTGGATGGAAAGCTTTTTAATGCCACTCAGTAATTGCCATTGTGTTGTCAGCTACATGGAGAATTGCAATCAACTTCCACACTTTATGGGTGGCGATTTTTTAAAAAAATATGTGAAGAATATGCGTTAAAGCATCCTTAACACACTTGCGTGATTTTTTTTTAATTAAAGATAAAACAAACAAACAAAAAAATTCAGTGCCACTTAAAAAATGAAAATAAAAACAAATGAAAACCTTAAAGTGGGACTGACCAGAAAAGCAGTTGAGAAGGTATGTTCAAGTAAAGGAAGACAACAAGGGAATTCAAGGCTCTGAAATTTATTTATTTATTCATTCATTCATTCGATTTGATTTGATTTGATTTGCATGCTGCCCCTCTCCATGGACTCACGGCATATATAGTGTTATGGTTAGCTCTGGCCCAGCTCCTGCCCCAAGGACTGTGGATGTTGGGGAGACATCCACATGCTGCAGGCCTGTTTTGCCCCCTCCCCGTGGAATCTGATGATGAAGGTTCCTCTGACCAAGAAGACATGAGTGACAAGGAGGAGGAGAGTGTGGCAGACAACTCAGAAGGAGATCAATTATCTAGCTCCTCCTTAGATTCAGAACAAGAGTTAATGATACAGCCACGTATGCGGAGAGCGATGCATAGGCAGCAACAACTGAGAGATTATTATCAAAGAAAATGAGGCCACCTGTGGTTGGATGGGGCTGTGGTAATTAGTGAGGCTGCTATAAATAGCAGCCTGTGGGTTTGGCCATTGTGGAGGATTATCTGATAGTTGTGTTTCATGACTGCTTTACTGACTTTGACCTTTTGTGTACTGCTTTTTCCCCGCTTTGAAACTAAACCAGAGCAAAGTGTGTTTCACTTTGTGAAAGAAGAAGGATTGTGAATTGCCTCACAGCTGCAAGCTAAGTATCACAGAACTGATAAGGGACTTGTACAAATTACCAGTTTGTTTGGAGACAAGTGCTCTTTGCTAAACCAAAAGAGGGCTTAGGTTAAGTGAATTTTCATTATAAAGAACATTGTTTTGAATTTTCAAACGTGTGTGTGTCTGAAATTTGTACCTGTGAATTTTTGGGAGGAGTCTACCAGAGAGCCCGACAGAACATATAGAAAACATCGTAATACAATTGATCCAATTAATACAATTAAAAAGCTTAAAAAACCTAAGATACTTAAAACATTCAATTATCATTCATTCAATAGATCATGCTAACAACACTCGTTGGTCAGGACAGGAGAAAAGATCTAATGCCCTCAGGCCTGGCAGCAAAGAGGAGTTTTTAAACTTTTTTGGAAGGCAAGGAGGATGGGGGGAGTGCGAATCTCTGGGGGGAGCTGGTTCCAGAGGGCTGGGGCCCCCACAGAGAAGGCTCTTTCCCTAGGTCCCGCCAGCTGGCATTGTCTGGCTGACGGGACCCTGAGGAGACCAACTCTGTGGGACCTCACCGGACGCTGGGATTCGTGCGGCAGAAGGCAGTCTTGGAGATATTCTGGTCCTATGCCATGTAGGGCTTTATAGGTCATAACCAACACTTTGAATTGTGTCCGGAAACCAATTGGCAGCCAATGCAGTACGTGGAGTGATGACGAGATATGGGCATGTCTTGGAAGGCTCATAACCGCTCACCCAGCTGCATTTTGGATGATTTGAATTTTCCGAACACTCTTCAAAGGTAGCTCCATGTAGAGAGCATTGCAGCAGTTGAACTTTGAGATGATAAGGGCATGAGTGACCGTGAGCAAAGTCTCCCTGTCCATATAGGGCCGCAACTGATGTACCAGGTGGTCCTGGGCAAACGCCCCCCTCGCCACAGCCAAAAGATGGTGTTCTAAAGTCAGCTGTGGATCGAGGAGGACGCCCAAGTTGCGGACCCTCTCTGAGGGGGTCAATAATTCCCCACCCCCAGGGTATTGGACGGGCAGATGGAAGTGTCCTTGGGAGGCAGTACCCACAGCCATTCCCTCTTGTTTGGATTGAGTTTGAGCCTGTTGGAAATGTTGTTTGCATCAATCAAAACCACTGAAGATATTAAAATGAAACACATATGCAATCTGTTGTTCTATTTCTTCCAGTATCAGTGGAATTCTGTGAACTTTGAAAACATGTGACAGCAGCAAGGAAATGATTTGATATTATATACGAGCAGCATAGGTTTTTTTTTTCCCTGCTACTTTTCCATAACTCTGCTTTGACATTCAGTTTAATTCTCAATGTTTCTCTTCTATAAGTCAGTTTGAGTTCTTTGGTACAGAAAGTACATTAAATAAATCAAATGAAATAACATTTCTCCACTCTGCATACTAGATATATGAGCAGATATAGGGCCCATCACATTTGAAGAGTGGCTATACAGTACCACAAAAGAACATCTTTTGCATGTAAATTATCCCAGATGTATCCGCCGTTAAAACTGAGACAGTAACTAACCACTGATATTAATCTTACAAAAAAGAATCTGGGAATGAAAACAAATATTTTAGGTACTGGGCAGATATGGAGAGAATGCAGTTAATGGATATACACAAATTATTAACATTGTTTAATCAAGGCAGGGACATATTTGAAAAAAAGAGAGTAACTTAATAATATACACATTATAGTTAAGTGTATAATGTATAATGGTAGTTTTGCATGGGGGTCACAGAGCCCCCCACAACCATGGGGCTCATTGGCCCCCTGAGAACTCCACACACACACCTGTATTAACAATTGCTAATTTCCATCTTGGAAGCATAGTTCCCTCTAAGCTGAGCAGTGAGCAATCGCTCACTTAAAAATCATCATCAACTCAGAGTTTTTCAAACCTGCCCAGAAGCCGAGAGGGAAAGAGTGAGAGGGAAGGAGAGAGAGAGGAAGAGAGGAAGAGAGAGAAACAGATAGAACAAAGAGAGGAAGGAAAAGAGAAATAAAAAGAATGGGAGTAAGGAAGAGAGAAAGAAAATCAAAATCTAGTTAGAAACTAGCTCAACTATTTAAGTGGCATTTTGATATTGATAGAGTTGCCCTATTATGAGCTCACTGTTATAGACACACAGTACAGTATTTTATTTTGAATTTCTCTGAGGCAAAACAGGGTGGGTTTTTTGTTTGTTTGTTTATTTAATATTTCTGTGCCGCCCAGTCCCGAAGGGACTGCCCGCTCAGACGCTATACTTTTCCGCCCACCCCCCAAAAAAATTAGAGGGAACACTGCTTGGAAGTCTTTATTTTTTGAAATTTTATAATTTAAAGAAAATAATCTTAAATTATTCCATTTTTAAAGTTTAATTTTATTGATTAAATTGTACACCACCCAGAGGTAGATGGGCGGTTGAGGAGTGTGAGATGTACAGTAAATAAATAAATGCATGCATACATACATACATACATACATACATACATACATACATACATACAAACTTGATTACTACCAAAATATCATTTCTGGGAATTCTGGGGGCTTATATAGACCTGACATATCTATCTCCCCCTCTTCCCTCTACCTTCTTCTCCCTTCTCTTCCTCTTCCCTACTTCTTTCCTCTCTTCCTCTCCCCTTCCTTTTTTACTTCCTCTTCCTCCCTCTTCTCCCTTCGCTGGTCATAATTCATTTTATGGTTAACAGACAGGTAACCCAAATCCCTAACTCCACTTAATCATCAGTGCTATTCTTAAACTAATATTTCCCCCCATATTTATACATATATTGTATTTTTTCCTAGTATATTAATAGTGATATAAGGTTTTCATATATTATAAAAAGAGAAAATTAAATTTTGATGATGAATTTAGAAAGGAAAAAAGGAATTAAATTATATAATAGTAGCTGAAATTATTGGAATGTTATAAAGTTCATATAATTATTATTTTAAAAGGTTTTATATCAGATTTATACAAGTTACAAATTTGATTTAACGTTGAATTTTAATAATTAGTGGGTTTCTGTATATCGGGAAGTTGGTAAAACTATCAGCCAATGGATGAATTTGTAATGGTAAGGTTAAATTTTGTTTGGACATTGAGGAGGATTTAAAATAAGAAAACCGATGACTTGTCGATGACTCTAAAGTGTACAATAGGGTTGATATTCCTGGAGGCATCTGTAATATGGTAAATGATTTAGCTTTATTAGATAAATGGTCAAAGCAAAGGAAATTTCAGTTTAATGTTTCCAGATGTAAAATAATGCACTTGGGGAAAAGGAGTCCTCAATCTGAGTATTGTATTGGCAGTTCTATGTTAGCAAAAACGTCAGAAGAGAAGGATTTAAGGGTAGTGATTTCTGACAGTCTCAAAATGGGTGAACAGTGCAGTCAGGCGGTAGGGAAAGCAAGTAGAATGCTTGGCTGCATAGCTAGAGGTATAACAAGCAGGAAGGGGGGGATTGTGATCCCGCTGTATAGAGCGCTGGTGAGACCACATTTGGAGTAATGTGTTCAGTTCTGGAGACCTCACCTACAAAAAGATATTGATAAAATTGAACGGGTCCAAAGACGGGCTACAAAAATGGTGGAAGGTCTTAAGCATAAAATTTATCAGGAAAGACTTAATGAATTAAATCTGTATAGTCTGGAGGACAGAAGGGAAAGGGGGGACATGATCGAAACATTTAAATATGTTAAAGGGTTAAATAAGGTTCAGGAGGGAAGCGTTTTTAACAGGAAAGTGAACCCAAGAAAAAGGGGGCACAATCTGAGATTAGTTGGGTGAAAGACCAGAAACAGCATGAGAAAATATTATTTTACTGAAAGAGTAGTAGATCCTTGGAACAAACCTCCAGCAGACGTGGTTGGTAAATCCACAGTAACTGAATTTAAACATGCCTGGGATAAACACATATCCATCCTAAGATAAAATACCGGAAATAGTATAAGGGCAGACTAGATGGACCATGAGGTCTTTTTCTGCCGTCAACCTTCTATGTTTCTAAAACTCATGTAATAAAGGTGAGAGGAGGATCTGAAAAGGTGAAAGGGATTAGAAATTTGGGTCATTTAGAGATGAATGAAATAAAAATAAAACAGGTAAAGATAAAAATTAAGGAAAGGGAGAAGTGTGATTATATAAAAAGGATGGGCTTGAAGGATAAGTACAAAATGAGGTATAAAAGAAAATGACTAGAACATAGAAACATAGAAGACCTCATGGTCCATCTAGTCTGCCCTTATACTATTTCCTGTATTTTATCTTAGGATGGATATATGTTTATCCCAGGCATGTTTAAATTCAGTTACTGTGCATTTATCTACCACGTCTGCTGGAAGTTTGTTCCAAGGATCTGCTACTCTTTCAGTAAAATAATATTTTCTCACGTTGCTTTTGATCTTTCCCCCAACTATCTTCAGATTGTGTCCCCTTGTTCTTGTGTTCACTTTCCTATTAAAAACACTTCCCTCCTGGACCTGATTTAACCCTTTAACCTATTTAAATGTTTCGATCATGTCCCCCCTTTTCCTTCTGTCCTCCAGACTATACAGATTGAGTTCATGAAGTCTTTCCTGATACGTTTGATGCTTAAGACCTTCCACCATTCTTGTAGCCCGTCTTTGGACCCGTTCAATTTTTGTCAATGCACTTGGAAGATAAGCAATTGCAATTAAGCCAGAAGAAAATGGAAAACCAAAAGTAGTAGACCCAGGCGACAAAAATAGGTTGAAGGAGGCAGCATTATGACAGTCCTGTTTGGGGGTGGGTGGACATCCTAGTATTTCCAAGACTGTTTTGGCTTCTATTGTTGTTATTGTAACAGGCTTTACCAGGACCACATCGGTGAGCATATGTCACCTCTTGCGGCTGCTGATTAGCTGAATCAGTATTCCATTTCATTAATGCATAATGAAAGCAGCTAATAGGATTGGGCTTCTCAGCTCTGAATAGGAACGTGATGCTAATAAGATAAGAGGTCACCTCTCTCGCTGGAGAGGAAGAAACCGTGGACAGGACTTTATCTTGGCAAACAGAAGTGCTTTTAAATGTTTTGTCGAAGCCAGTTGCCATTGTTATTTGTCCATTTGATTACCCATGTTTGGTTGTGACATTTTAACTCAGCTCATTTCGTCTGCTTGGGAGGGGGAAAAAAGATCGCTTTTATCCAGCTGACCTTTTGAAAAGTGGCAAAGTTTACAGTAGTCTAACCTGCTGCTTTTACCAACTATGAGGCCAGGATTGTTTCAAAGATAACATTTTCCTTTGTACTCTTAAAAAAACAGTTTATTTGGTTAGTTAGTGGATTAAATTTATTTTATTTATTTTTATTTATTTGTTTGATTTTTTTTTTCAAAGATAACATTTTCCTTTGCACACTTAAAAAAACAGTTTATTTGGTTAGTTAGTGGATTAAATTTATTTTATTTATTTTTATTTATTTATTTGATTTTTTTTCCAATGCCGCCCATTTCTATAGAGGGAGCTATAGGATTGAAGGCTTTCGGCAAAATGATGAAATCAGCATCACAAGATAAGCTCAGCCCCTTTCATACATGCGTGCAACATTCAATAGATATGTGAAAGGGGGTGGAGTTTATTTATTTTATTTATTTATTTAATTAATTTTTATGCCGCCCTTCTCCTTAGACTCAGGGCGGCTTACAACATGTTAGCAATAGCACTTTTTAACAGAGCCAGCATATTGCCCCAACAATACAAGTCCTCATTTTACCCACCTCGTAAGGATGGAAGGCTGAGTCAACCTTGAGCCAGTGATGAGATTTGAACCGCTGACCTGCAGATCTAGCAGTCAGCTTTAGTGGCCTGCAGTACCGCACTCTACCTGCTGCGCCACCTCGGCTCCCTAAATTTAAATATTACCCATCTCGCTATCGAGTGACTTAAAAAAATATTTCATATCATTTACATTTTCTTAAATGTAAGAAATTATTAAAATTTAGTGTATTGAATATAACATATTTCTGTATTACTTTGATCAGTTGGATAAGGATTTTACATGCCTACAGTATCTGTGTGAGCAACAGTCCTGAAGGTGTTGCTGTTTTACATACACAGAAATCCACAACCGTTCATATATAGTCAGTCTTTTTACATAAATAATGTACCAATGTGATCAGTGTCCCCAAAGAAAATAGGAGAGAAGTGGAGATGGTAGGCACTGTGTAAATCGCTGGGTTTTTTTATTTTTACATACTTCATCACATTTCTTATCCCATTTTACATATATATGATTGTCAACTCTGATTTTGCGGCTAGCCCATATTTCTCCAGGGCGCTTGACCAATTAATTCCTTCCCTCTCTAAGTATGGTTGACCGTGACATTGGCACAACCACTTCTCTCCAGTTCAACCTGGTTTTTACATAATTCTAAGCTATATAAGCAAATCACTGTTTTCTGAAAAGAGAAACTTGATTATGTAGCTTGTCCCAATACAAACTGAGAAACAACACAGCTGTTCCCTGGATTTTCAGTTTGTTTTGCTATAAAGATACCACAATTGTTTTGTTGGGCTAAAGCTAAATCCACATACAGTATCCTAAGATTCTACATCTAGACATATATTCCAGCCAATGCATATAACATACACACACACACATACACACATACCTACATACATACACACACACACACACATACATTATTATTATTATTATTATTATTATTATTATTATTATTAATTAGATTTGTATGCCGCCCCTCTCCATAGACTCGGGGCGGCTCACAACAGTGATAAAAAACAATACATGGTAACAAATCTAATAATTAAAACCTAAAATAACAGTTTTACATTAAAAAGTGTAAAAAGAAAAAAAACCCAATAGATAAAATTCATACACACACCCATATCATGCACAAAATTACATAAGCAAGGGGGGGGATGTCTTAGTTCCCCCAAGCCTGACGACAGAGGTGGGTTTTAGGGAGTTTACAAAAGGCAAGGAGGGTGGGGGCAGTCCTAATCTCTGGGGAGAGTTGATTCCAGAGGGTCAGAGCTGCCACAGAGAAGGCTCTTCCCCTGGGTCCCGCCAGATGACATTGTTTAGTCGACGGGACCCGGAGTAGACAAACTCTGTGGGACCTAACCGGCCGCTGGGATTCGTGCGGCAGAAGGCATACATACATACATCTCTATTATATAGATTACCTATAGAGTGACAAACGCAGGATAAATTATTCTTGAAACTCATTTCAAGTCAAGATTCATATATAGAAACAGAATTATATATAGAAATAAAAACAAACATTTTGCAATAGTAATAGAGATAAACAAAATAAACATTTATGATCAGCATAAATGTATATAATAATAATGCATTCATTATTATTACATACATTTAATGTATTCATGCTTATTAATACCTCATTTTTTTCTCTTTTCTAATACTATGCTTTATCTATTATACATATATTTGAATGTATACAACCTAATAGAATACATAATGCAATGAATGGTATATTTAAAATGTAATAGATACGGATTATGACCTGTATAAAAAGATATGAAAAATATTCTTTTTAAAATCAATAAATAAACTTTTTTAAAAAAAAAAAGACTCAAGGACCAGTCTTGGGACCTCTCATAAATTAAATCTGTACGGAATAAGAATACAGTGATACCTTGTCTTATGAACTTAATTGGTTCCGGGATGAGGTTTGTAAGGTGAAAAGTTTGTAAGATGAAACAATGTTCCCCTAGGAATCAATGGAAAAGCGATTAATGCATGCAAGCCCAAAATTCACTCCTTTTTCCAGCCGAAGCGCCCATTTTTGCGCTGCTGGGATTGCCCTGAGGCTCCCATCCATGGGAAACCCCACCTCCAGACCTCCATGTTTTTGTGATGCTGCAGGGGAATCCCAGCAGTGCAAAAATGGGTGCTTTGCTGGCAATGGAAGTCTGGAGGTGAGGTTTCCCAGCGAGGGGATCCTCAGCAAAATTGCAGTATCGCAAAACCACGGAAGTCCTCGAAACCCCACCTCCAGACTTCCGTTGCCAGTGAAATGCCCATTTTTGCGCTGCTGGGATTCCCCTGCAGCATCACAAAAACACGGAAGTCCAGAGGTGGGGTTTCCCATGGAGAGGAGCCTCAGGGCAATCCCAGCAGCGCAAAAACATACAAATCCAATAAATAAAAACGGGCGCTTCACTGGCAACAAAAGTCCGTAGGTGGGGCATCCCAGTGGCGGCGGCTTGGGTTTGTAAAATGAAAGTAGTTTGGAAGAAGAGGCAAAAAAATCTTAAACCCCGGGTTTGTATCTCGAAAAGTTTGTATGACGAGGGGTTTGTAAGACGAGGTATCACTGTATATGCAGATGTTATGTAGGTTTACAAATAGGTAAATAAATAGGAAGACAGGACTCTGAAAAACAGGAACCTATGTTCACATTTATTTATTTGGCATATAAAATCAAAAGGGGGCTTTTCAGGAAGTGAAAGTCTTCATGGCACGTGTGTCAAACTCACGGCGTCATGTTGCCATCGTGTGATATATATTGCGACATTTTTTTCCCAGGGGTGGCCATGATGGATCCAGGATGTGGAGCACAAGTTTGACAGGCCTGCCTTATGGTCTCTATTTCTGCAATGCGAGATATTAGTGAGTAGCCAGCTGGCAGATCAGCCACCGTAAGCTTTTCTCCTATTTTCTTAAGCAGTAAGTGGATTGTGTGGAAATAAGAATGATTTCTAAAGATAGATTAGTATGGAAAAGTATGGTGGCTTCTGTTGGTATAAACGAGATTTAACTACTTCTCTTTTTCATTTTCTTATCTTGGCTCTTTAATTTTGCAGGCCTGTTGTTTTTTTTAAACCCCCCCCCCCCGAGTTATGAATAACAATGTTTACCCCAAAAGGAAATTTTATTTATTTATTTATTTATTTATTTATTTATTTATTTATTTATTTATTTATCAGATTTGTATGCCACCCCTCTCCGCAGACTCGGGGTGGCTCACAGCAATAATAATACAATTATTTCAATCTAAACAAATCTAATATTTAAGTTAATTTAAAAACCCCAGTTTAGAAACCAATCATACATACTAGCATACCATGCATAAATTTTATAAGCCTAGGGGGAGGGAAAGTGTCAATTCCACCATGCCTGATGACAGAGGTGGGTTTTAAGAGCTTACAAAAGGCTAGGAGGGTGGGGGCAACTCTGATATCTGGGGGGAATTGGTTCCAAAGGGTCGGGGCTGCCACAGAGAAGGCTCTTCCCCTGGGTCCGGCCAAATGACATTGTTTAGTTGACGGGACCCGGAGAAGGCCAACTCTGTGGGACCTAGCTGGTCGTGCGGCAGGAGGCGGTCCCGGAGATATTCTGGTAAATAGCTAGATGGATTAAGGTGTACATAAGTATGAAGAAAAATATTAGCAACTGCTTACAAAACTCCAGCAATGAAAGAGAGAACAGAAACTCCCCCTCCCTGAGACCAATAAGAGCTCACAGAGTTGGCCTCCTCCGGGTCCCGTCGACTAAGCAATGCAGGTTGGCGGGACCACGGGGGAGGGCCTTCTCTGTGGCTGTCCCGGCTCTTTTGAACCAGCTTCCACTCAATGTCCACACCGCCCCCACCCTGCTGGTCTTTCATAAGGCCACAAAGACCTGGCTGTGTCGGCAGGCTTGGGGGGGCATAAATTTTACATTCTAGATGTCGAATGTTATGAATGGTGGGCATGTGTATGACGGTGACTGTTTTTATCTTTATGGGGTTTTTCGTTTTATAACATTGTTCGACTTCCTTTATTTTTGGTATCTATTTTATTGTATTTTATCACTGTTGTAAGCCGCCCTGAGTCCTTCGGGATTGGGCAGCATAGAAATCAAATGAATGAATGAATGAATGAATGAATGAATGAATGAATGAATGAATGAACGAACGAATGAACGAACGAACAAAGAAACAAACAAACAAACAAACAAACAAACAAACAAACAAACAAATAACTTTTGCAATGCAGCACATTGGAATAATTGTGTCCTGCATCACACTATGATCTCTCCCCTGTGCCACTAAATGAACAGGCAGCTTATTATCACTAGTAATGTTATTCATCATTAAATGAACATGCAGATTATCCAGGGGAAGAGTTGGCTGAATACTATATGGGAGGCGATTTCAATCCATTGTGACTGACTAACTGATTGATTGATAGATAGATAGATTTTGTGCATTTTGAATTCAGTGTTGACTCCTGGCAACTTTCTACACAAGCTGTTGCAGTTTTTTAAAAAAAAATAAAGTAATTTTTATTAAATTGTGTTAAAAAGTATAATCAAAAACGTATATCCATTTGTATATTTGCAATTTGCAATACACAAAAAAAGAAAAGAAAACATGCACACCAAAACAAACAAAAAACATCAACACCAAAATCAAAACGAGAAAAATACGGAAATGTACAACGGACAATTACAAAAATACAAATAACATTTTTTTAAAAAATCTCATCAATATCCTCTTGGGAGGAGGAAAGTTACAATCTTTTCTGATACCAAATTATTTTCTGCAGTTTCCTTAACCACCTTCTTCGGAGCTAGTTTGCCTTTGCCAGTGATGGACAGTAGCCGGTGCAGTCCGGTGCTCTGTCCCAGTAGGACATTCTGGGGTGAGTGCACAACTGCGTGCCCCGATGTGCCCCCCCCACAAGATTTGGCTTCTGCGCATACGCAGCAAGTGAAATTTCATGTAAGGATGCTCGCGTGAACAAGATTTCAGCGATTTTTTGCTTCTGCCCATGCACGGAAGTCAAAATCTCGAAAATCGAAATCTCACCCACACACACATCTTTACATAAGATTTTGCTTTCTGCGCATGCGCAGAAGCCAAATTTCACACCGACGGGCACACGTGTGCCCATCAGATGCACGCATGCCCATGACGGCCTCGGAGGGCACACCGGTAGCACTGAAGACAAGCATTTATTTATTTATTTTATTATTTATTAATCAGATTTGTATGCCGCCCCTCTCCGCAGACTTGGGGCGGCTAACAGCAATAATAATACAATGTAAACAAATCTAATATTTAAGTTAATTTAAAACCCCAATTTAGAAACCAATCATACATACTGACATACCATGCATAAATATTATAAGCCTAGGGGGAGGGAAAGTCTCAATTCCCCCATGCCTGACGACAGAGGTGGGTTTTAAGGAGCTTATGAAAGGCAAGGAGGGTGGGGGCAACTCTGATATCTGGGGGGAGTTGGTTCCAAAGGATCGGGGCTGCCACAGAGAAGGCTCTTCCCCTGGGTCCTGCCAAACGATATTGTTTAGTTGACGGGACCCGGAGAAGGCCAACTCTGTGGGACCTAACTGGTCGCTGGGATTCGTGCGGCAGAAGGTGGTCCCGGAGATATTCTGGTCCGGTGCCATGAAGGGCTTTATAGGTCATAACCAACACTTTGAATTGTGATGGGAAACTGATCGGCAACCAATGCAGACTGCGGAGTGTTGGTGTAACATGGGTGTATTTAGGAAAGCCCATGATAGCTCTCGCAGCTGCATTCTGCACGATCTGAAGTTTCCGAACATTTTTCAAAGGTAGCCCCATGTAGAGAGCATTACAGTAGTCCTTCACTGGCCCTTGCCTCCTTTTTAGGACTGTAAGAGTGTGACCGGACACGGTCACCTAGCTGGCTTTGTGGCTAAAGCAGGACTAGAACTCATGATCTCTGGATTTCTAGCCCAATGTTTTAATCACTACATTAAACTGGATCTTTGGTAAAAGACGATTCCAGTGTGTTTGTTCACTGAAGCTATGTTTCTTCCTTTGGGTTTTCTGGGTTTGGAGCAGTGTCGGGTTTTGCTTAATTTTTTTAGGGTTTTTTTTGGCCCATTCCAGAAAAAATAGTACAAGCATTGCCTTTGCTAATATGAGGATATTTTAAGCACGAATGATGGGAAATATATTCAAGTAGATTATTTATTTGACATAATAGCAGTGTTCGAGTATTTCAGGGGCTGCCACAAAGAAGAGGGGAGAGTCAACCTATTTTCCAAGACAAGAAGTAATCGATGAAAACAGAAAAGGGAGAGAAGGAACCTAGAACTAAGGAGAAATTTCCTGATAGTTAGGACAATCAACCAATTGTACAGTTTGCCTTCAGAAGCTGTGGGTCTCCAACACTGGAATCTTTTAAGAAAAGAATGGATAGCCATTTGTTTAAAATAGCGTTAGCCATTAGACTTACATACTGTTTTATAGTGCTTTACAGTCCCTCTCTAAGTGGTTTATAGAGTCAACATATTGTCCCCAACAATCTGGGACTTCATTTTACTGACTTCAAACAGATGGAAGGCCGAGTCAACTTGAACCGGTGAGAATCGAACTGCCAACTGGTGGCAGTTGGCAGACAGCAGAATTAGCCTGGAGTACTGCATTCTAACCACTGTGCCACCAAGTCTCTCAAATGGTATAGACTCTAGAGATTTTTTCTTGAATAGATGGTTGGACTAGAAGACTTGTAAAGTCCCCTTTACTTGTCATTCAGTATTGCTTGAATTTAATATTGTTTTCTTTGACAACAATTCAGATTTTAGTGTTTCTATCACCTACTCCCTTTCAAACTACAAATACCATGGTAATTAATGTATACAAAATATACCTTCTACCATTGAACCCATACCAAATGTTTTGATGCAGTTATGTGAATTTTTTAAAATTTCACTGAAAATTTTAATTTTGTTTGCATTTGGATATTTCCATATATAAAAACAGGATTGATTTTTCAACACACATCCAGAACGGTTATCAAAAGAAGGGGAAGAAAATAATGTGCCCTAAAAACCTGAACTGGAATAATTTCCTAGAACCTGAAGGCTTTCAGAATAGAAGGACAACAGCATATTGTTCTGACTTGATTAAAGCTGAAAAGTTGATTTGACATCCTGTTGTCAAGGAGACCAGTTCACACTGAAAGAAAACAAGTTGTGATCCTATCGGTCAAATGACTCAAGTGACCTTAGGAAATAAAAATAATAAAGGTAATAAAGGTTCAACTTTCAAAGCCCTGTGTTCATCAAAATGAAGGAGAGGGGTAAATAAAAGCTTTTCACGTTCATTTGAAAAGAGTTTTCAATCTGGAATGCATAAAACGCAGCCTCTTCTCCAACCCTGTCATGTCAAACCCTTCAAGTCAGTTATACATATAATGCTTCCCCATAACATTCATTACCAGAATTCATAAGGACCACGAGAATTGCAAAAACGAGCACTAGCAAGGTTTCTTGAGTGACAGGAGATGATGCTTGAGACATTTTTCAGGCATAGTAATGTACTGAGTGTACACAAGATTGTGTGCATCCCACAACAGCCACCAACAATTTGGGGGCCAAGAATTTTTTTTTTTTAAATGCCTTTTTCTTTTACCAGTAGAAGGTATAATCTCTTCCTGCTACCCAAGAGTCAGAGTTTTAAAGGATTCTGAAATTAGCACTCCCACAGAGAGTTTTTCATATTTTGATCATTTATTTTATTTATCCATGATGGACATGAAATGAATTTTCCTCTCCACTGCCACCAGCTGTAGCAAAACAAGTGGAGAAATAAAAAAGGCAATATATAATGTACATGGCTCATAAATACCATAGATCTGGCTTCTAGAACCATACTAATAGTTTGTTTGTTTGTTTGTTTGTTTGTTTGTTTGTTTGTTTGTTTGTTTGTGTACTTAGTTTATTTATTTATTTATTTATTTATTTGTTCGTTCATTTATTTATTTATTCATTCATTCATTCATTCATTCATTCATTCATTCATTCATTCATTCTATTTTTTAAATGCCGCCCTTCTCCTTAGACTCAGGGCGGCTTACAACATGTTAGCAATAACACTTTTTAACAGAGCCAGCACATTGCCCCCACAATTCGGGTCCTCATTTTACCCACCTCGGAAGGATGGAAGGTTGAGTCATCCTTGAGCTGGTAATGAGATTTGAACTGCTGATCTGCAGATCAAGCAGTCAGCTTTAGTGGCCTGCAGTACAGCACTCTACCCACTTTGCCACCTCAGCTCTCAGTTGCCCTCGGATGGTATATTCAACAGTGGCAAAAGGAGAAAATGACTAAACATTCAGGGAGTACTTCCATTATGAATGAGTCATCTAATGAAATGTTATTTTAATTTGATTTAAATGGAATTACATTCTGTTTTTGTCTGTTCCACCTATTTCTTCACCTACATGCTACTTAACATTTGGAAAGCATTGTCCAAAACAGCAAACAAAATTTTTGCACTCTTCTCTTTAGGTGTCACTGAAACCCTAATCTTATTTGCCCGGTCAGTTAGGGAAAGGTCAGAAAGACATATTGCAAACTGCTTTAAAGTTTGGGATTTTTTTGATTCCCCTCACCTCATCTTCTTCCTTCGACAGCGACTGTCCTCCTCCTCTTCCTCCTCCTCCTCCCACCCAAATTCCAAGCTTTTCTTTCCTAATGGGTTTGTGCTTTTACATTGATTCCTATGGGGAAAATTGCTTCTACTTACAAACTTTTCTACTTAAGAACCTGGTCATAGAACCAATTAAGTTCTTAAGTAGAGGTACCACTGTATATATATATACAGTGTGTAAATATTTACAGCAGCACAAAGCTTAAAACTTCAGCCTGATGATGGTGAATGTGATTTCACCGAAACGTCGCATAGACACTCAAAATATTACACGGGGCAAAACCCGAACTCAGAACAATCTACATATATATATACCAGGGTGATTCGACACAAAATGTAACCCTTCCCTGGTACAGAGCTGAAGGGATTGGATACTGTAGCCTAGAGGATAATTCTCTGCCTTACAAGGCAAAGGTTGCAGGTTCAAGTCCCAGTGGGTATGGCTAGCTGATGAGGCCAAAATAAGGCCGAAATAGATCTATCCTAGTCTCCCTTAATTTTCAAATTCAGCTTAAACATATGACACACACACACACACACACATATATATATATATATATATATATATATATATATACACACACACAATCTATGAAAACACACACACACACACACACACACACACATATATACTGTATATATGTTTTCTGTGATTTCTGTTGATTTCTGTGCAGCCCTTCTCGAGGCGACTCAGGGCAGCATACAACATTATAAATGCAACAATACATAAAAAGAAATCTAAATTACTTTAAAAAGAATCATACAAAATTACTAAAAGTGTTAGAAAACCCCATATATAGTCATACCCATTCATCCAATTCAATCATTCATAATATAGGCCGGAGACAATCTCAACACTCACAGCCTCCACTCTTCTCCTGCCCTTCCCAGAGATGCCCTAGATCAGTGATGGCGAAATCTTTTTGGTTCGTGTGCCAAAAGGGTGGAGGGCACAGAGGTGCCCATGTATGTGCTTACACCCATAATGCCATGCATCCCCTTCGCGCATGCATTCATGACCCCCCTCCCAGCACACATTTTTGCCATCCACAGGTGTGGAATTAAAGGTGTGGGCACTCGCGCATGTGTAATAGAACAAGTGCTTTTGGCACCTGAGGAAAAAAAGGTCCGCCATCACTGCCCTACATGTTGAAGAACCTCAACATCTTCACTTAGCTTTATTATTATTATTATTATTATTATTATTATTATTATTATTATTTATTAGATTTGTATGCCGCCCCTCTTTGAAGACTCGGGGTGGCTCACAACAGTAATAAAAACAATATAGTAGTGGAACAAATCTAATATTAAAAAACATATAAAACCCTATCATTATTTTAAAAACCAAACAGCACATTCATACCAAACATAAAACAAAGTATAAAAAAGCCTGGGGGAAAGGTGTCTCAACTCCCCCATGCCTGGCGGTATAAGTGAGTCTTGAGTAGTTTACGAAAGACAAGGAGGGTGGGGGCAGTTCTAATCTCTGGGGGGGGGGAGTTGGTTCCAGAGGACCGGGGCCGCCACAGAGAAGGCTCTTCCCCTGGGGCCCGCCAAACGACATTGTTTAGTCGATGGGACCCGGAGAAGGCCAACTCTGTGAGACCTTATCGGTCGCTGGGATTCGTGCGGTAGCAGGCGGTTCCGGAGGTACTCTGGAACTGCCTATCTGCCTATCAGTTAACAAACAACTATGTTTGAAGCAACTGCTGGACAGGATTTCACTAAAGAAAAATTCATCCCTTCATGACTACAAAGTTTTCTTTGAATGAATCTCAGCTTCTAAAGACATCATGGACAGGTCTATGCCAACTTCTTGGCAAACTGTATACAATCTGGTTGAAAAAGCTTGTTACTAATTTGTATCCAGCTGAGGGGATGAATTTGGTTATTGTTCTATTTTCAGTACTTATTTTGTTGTTATTTTTACTTGTCTAAAGTTCCCAGATCCATTAACAGACACTCTAGAGTGGGGTCTAATGTCACAACAACCAATTTGTTCCCCAGTATGAGCTGCATTTACTGAAAGCTTCTGTCAAAAATTCACCTCAGAAACCTGGAACAATGTCACAACTGCTGTTTGTTTCTAGCAAATAAAATGCTTCTGGCACTCTCCGTATTATTCACCTCCACACTTTCCTATGTCAATTTGCTCCATAGTAATGGAATATTACATGTGCTCAAATGTGGGCACTCTTTGTAATAATAAAGAGGCATACAATCTCTAATGGACGAATCAGCTAAAAATTAAGTTTAAACTGTTTAAAATCAGATGATAAAAGCAACTACAGCAAGTAAACATTCCGTTTCCCTGTTTTTGGTCGTTTATGAAAGTTAATTTTTTTAATGAAACTATAAATATATACAAACTGAATATAGCAAGCAATTCCCTAACACACATAAGAAGGCAGATGTTTTAGCCAGCTATAGTCGGAACATATCTGAATTTCAGAAGGCATGTTCTGAGTGATGTGGTGACAATGAAGGAGTTTTTTCCTTTCCCAAAATGGTGGCTGCTTTAGCTAAAACAAAGAAATCAAATATTTTGTATACTATACATCTGTTAAGTCCTATGATGAGGCCAAAAGCCATGCTGGGTGCAGGTCTCTGCTGACTGGCTAAGACGCGAGCAGCAGACAAAGTGGGAAAACGAAGCTGTGTCATTGGTTCACTCATTTGACAACTCTTATATAAAGGGAGTGGTCAGCCAGCACAAATTGCTATTTTTTGTACTCCGGAGCCTTCAGGGAAGTTTCCTGAAGCCCCAGAGTGGGAAAAACAGCAAAATGGGCAAACAAGAAGTCTATTTTTCTGAACTTTCAGTTTGTCTATTTGTTGTGGTTAGCTTTGGCCCAGCTCCTGCCCCAAGGACTGTGGATGTGGGGGAGACATCCACATGCTGCAGGCCTGTTTTGCTCCCGGTGGAATCTGCTGATGAAGGCTCCTCTGACCAAGAAGACATGAGTGACAGGGAGGAGGAGAGTGTGGCAGGCAGCTCAGAAGGAGATCAATTATCTAGCTCCTCCTTGGATTCAGAACAAGAGTTAATGATACAGCCATGCATGTGGAGAGCGATGCATAGGCAACAACTGAGAGATTATTATCAAAGAAAATGAGGCCACCTGTGGTTGGGTGGGGCTGTGGTAATTAGTGAGGTTGCTATAAATAGCAGTCTGTGGGTTTGGCCATTGTGGAGGATTATCTGATCGTTGTGTTTCGTGCCTGTTTTGCTGACTTTGACCTTTGTGTGCTGATTTTTCCCCGCTTTGAAACTAAACCAGAGCAAAGTGTGTTTCACTTTGTGAAAGAAGAAGGACTGTGAATTGCGTCACACTGCAAGCTAAGTATCACAGAACTGATAAGGGTCTTGTACAACTTACCAGTTTGTTTGGAGACAAGTGCTCTTTGCTATACAAAAAGAGTCCTTCGTTTATTTGCATTTTCGGTACAAAGAACATTGTTTTGAATTTTCAAATGTGTGTGTGTCTGAAATTGTATCTGCATTTTCGGGAGGATTCTACCAGAGAGCTTGACAGAACATCTATTGTGCTGTTTTTCCACAATCTAGAGCCTTCAGGGAAGCTTCCTAAAGCCTCCAGAGTGCAAAAAACAGCGCAACAGGTAAACCAGAAGTCCAGTTTTCAGAACTTTTGGTTTGCCCATTGGGAGGATTTTTTGCAATCTAGAGCCTTCAGGAAACTTCCTTGAAACCTCCAGAATGCCAAAAAACAGCACAACGGACAAACTGGAAGTCTGTTTTTCTGAACTTTCAGTTTGCCTGTTGGGTGGTTTTTCTTGCACTCCAGAGCTTTGGAGAAGCTTCCCTGAAGCCTCTGGGGGGCAAAACTGCCTACCCCAAGGCAGAAAATCAGCTGGCTAGTCTATGCACGCATGTTAGAGCTGACATAGGGCAACGCCTTGAGTGCCCACCAATATGGCTCTGCGTGCCACAGGTGGCACACATACAGGGGTGGGCTACTGCCCGGATGGGGGGCAACACAGTGGGGTAGTAAAAATGGAGCTCCACCCCAGAGCACCCAATTTGCACTGAAAGATGTTGAAAGAAAATGCAGGGCGTCCTGCATAAGCCACGCCCACAGTGCGGTAGTAAAAATTTTGGTAGATCTTCACTGTATACATACCATAAGTTCACCATTCACTGGCCTAGGGTGATAAATGATACTTAAGTCAGATGAGTGTATAATAATAATAATAATAATAATAATAATAATAATAATAATAATAATAATAATAATAATGATGATGATGATGTATTAGATTTGTATGCCACCCCTCTCCGAAGACTTGGGGCAGCAAACAAATCTAATAAATAATAATAACAACAACAATAATAATAATTGTTGTTATTTTTATTTTTATTTTTATTATTATTATTATTATTATTATTATTATTATTATTATTATTATTATATGATTTTCCACTTTTACTATTTTTTAAATTTGGATGTTTCGTTATATTAATCAGCCAATATTAAGTAATTCATAGAAAATGAATACATGAGAAGAGACTATTTTGAACGTTGATCGGAGAGAACTAATTGTAATTAATATAGTAGCAGAGACTCATTAAGAAAAATATTATTTGACTAAGGTTGCTTTGGTTCATTTGTGATCATAAGACAAAGGTTACCTTTATTGTTTGTATTATTTTTTATCTGTTTGTAAACTTTAGAAAATTATTTTAATTCAGCGTTCCATTCACTATTTGTTTTGGAAGTATCACTTCCCTTTAGAATTTTTTTAGAAAATGTTTTTGTACTTTTGCCAACATTGGCCTTTCTTCAAAGATCTTTTCACTCAGGTATGGAGTGAACAGATGTGCCACCAATTTATTCTTTAGGGAGGGTGGAAGAATTACTAGAAATCTAGATTTCAGCCAGAACTTATAAAGTGAAAAGTTCTTGAAAAAAGTAAATGCTAAATGCTAAAGAACAAATAATCTGTATCTAAGGCAGAAATAAATCAAACAAGTTTTGTATCCTTAACATAAACTCTTGACTATCATAATACAATAACAAATGGTAATAAGAGAAATATAACACACAAAATTTGCTTCTTAATATTTTATCAGTAATTAAAATATTTCAACATCTAGAATATCATACTGAAAATAATTAACATTCTCTTTTTTGTCATCAGAAAAGGCTTAAAAGTGATTAAACATGTACCGCTTGGGAAATTTTGATATTTAAAATTGCAGGGATGTGACATTTGAAGATTTTGGATTATGTTTTTAATGGCTTTAAATGCAAGTGCCATCGTTTAACGTTAAAAAGCACAGTCTCAGGAAAATAAATAAAAAATACTGAGAAGATAAAGCTGAAATGTCATAGCTGTCTTAGTCTAACAGAAGTCGTATACAGATTCCAATAATTGTGAGAAGCTAAAAGTGGTTCATTGGAAATTACTGTATGCATTTTGTCCCATCTGACAAATCTATTCTAACTGTGGAAGCTTTCAGAGTGTTAAATGTCTGGATGCTCCCCTGAACATTGGGGGGTAAAAAGATGACAGAATTCTGTCATTTGACAGAATTTAGAAGACATGAGGGAACTAATCATCTCCTTTTAAAGGATGATGAATGGGCCAGGCCCCACAGAAACAATGAAAGTTAGAACATAATGTATCTTTAGATAGAGCTTTTCTTTCAGATGACAGTAAAAAAAAACAGCAATCTTTGAACAAGAGGATAAAGAATGATATTTGCTTAAGTAATATACTAAACATGAGAAGTATTGAAAGGACATTCTGAGAGTGTAGAGACTGCCGTAGTTTATTTTACAAAATCCTGGTTGAGATTGAAAGAGGGGTATACTATTCTTAAAACACTGTTCACTCAATTTTCTGGTTTGGCGTCAGTCGAGATCCCGCCCTCCTGGCCTTGGGTTAGCTTCTGCTCTGGCAATCTCATGCTACTCACCAGAGCCTACAAAACCTTTGCCAGACCCATCCTTGAATACAGTTCATCTGTCTGGAACCCATACCACATTTCAGACATCAACACCCTTGAAAATATCCAAAGATACTTCACCAGAAGAGCCCTTCACTCCTCCACTCGAAACAGAATACCCTACGAAAGCAGACTATCAATCCTAGGTCTAGAAAGCTTAGAACTACGTTGCCTAAAACACGATCTAAGTATTGCCCACAAGATCATATGCTGCAACGTTCTACCTGTCAATGACTATTTCAGCTTCAATCGCAACAACACAAGAGCACGCAACAGATTCAAACTTAATATTAACCGCTCCAAACTTGACTGTAAAAAATATGACTTCAGCAACCGAGTTGTCGAAGCGTGGAACTCATTACCTGACTCAGTAGTGTCAACCCCTAACCCCAAACATTTTTCCTTTAGACTATCCACGATTGACCTCTCCAGGTTCCTTAGAGGTCAGTAAGGGGCATGCATAAATGCACCAGTGTGCCTTCCGTCCCCTGTCCAATTGTCTCTCCTTATCTCATTTATCTTCTCTTCCTTTCAAATATGTTCACCTATACTTTTATATCTTTTCTTCTATTCTTTTCTTTACTTATATTATTACATATCTTTCTCTTCAATGTGTATTATGTATTGGAATGAATAAATAAATAAATAAATAAATAAATAAATAAATAAATAAATAAATAAATAAATAAATAAATAAATAAATAAGTGGTTGGGACTCTTTTTTGGGGTTGGGTTGTCTGGGTTCACTTTAAGTTTTTAATTCTAATTATTATGTTTTTATGTTGTTGGCTTTATTGGTATTATCCAGAGCCAGTTGAAATTGGGCAGTATCTAAATTGAATAAATTAAATTATCAACTGGCCTACCCACTCAGGAAGGAATGGAACCATTGTAAAATTTTCTAAAAGGGTTTAGAAAGATGCCATGGTCAATGGCATGGATACAATTTTCAATGAGGGATCTGGAGGTAAGTATATTAGGACATGTTAGAAGGTCTGGAATTCTACAATGACTTTATAGTCTGCTGTTCAAACAGTGGCTCACAAACAGGATGAACCACTGCGATAAGCCTGCTCAGTAAATATTTCACAGCGCTAACAAGAATCTGCTACATGAGCTTCCACAAAACTGAAAATAGGAAGTTTGTGTTCACCCAAATGGGATGTCTGCAGAATGGGGTTATCCAGAATTCTTCAGACAGATAAGTAAAAAATTAAATAAAATAGTTGAACAAATCAAATAGTACATTCTAGGATCATTATAAGCTCAAAGAATGCATGATATGCCTATGTTTCGATTCATAATTTATCTGTGTGAAACTTAGAGATTACAATAAAAGAAACTTCTTTTTCTTCCTTTCTTAGCCCATCAAGCTCTACCTCCTCTGTCTAAAGGCAAGCAATATTATGGAATGAAGCATGTGGAAGACTCATACTATTTTGAAGAACTTCAATACCTTTTGCTTACCGTCAGTACCAAGCAGTTCAGTGGTCTTCAAAAGTAAATCCTCTGAGCCTGGAGGTGTTTCAAAGATCCCCAGATATATGTTTTGGGTCCAGAAACATGTTTCTTGATTAGTGAGTTTGCACAGCTCTATAGTTAAGAATATTATCCCTCTCATACTACATCTTCTGTTGATTCCCTTGGTTTTGCAACTGCTTACAAAACTTCCTTATCACTTTACTGCTAACATTAATTAGCAACTTTATCCCCACAAAACAACCTCCCCCACAAATTAAGTTGGCTGCTGATCATTTTGAGGGCACAAGAACTGGTGGGTTAAGAGGTCAGATAAGCCTCTGCGCTATTGTTATTAATATGGATATTTACTCTTTACCATTTTAAAAACATTTTTTCTGTGATGTACTGCCTTTTTTATAATTATATTAATGTTTTTAACCTTTGCTTGCTGTCCAGAGTCACATATGTGTGATGGATGGCCATATAAATTGAATAAAACATAAAAATAAATAACCGGATCCAATTTATGACACATGACAAATGACGGACGGAAGGAAGGATGGATGGATAGATAGATGGACGGAAGGATGGATAGAGAGAGAGAAGGGTGGGTGGGTGGGTGGGTGGACGGAGGGATGGATGGATGGAGATAGATAGATAGATAGATGGATGGATGGATGGATGGATGGATGGATGGATGGATGGATGGATCCCATTTATGATACATGATACATCTGATGATACATCTTCCAGGTCCAGCCACAAGAAGTGTGAATGTTTTATTAGGGTTTCTAAACATGGTGCTTTTAAATTGTTTTTAGTGATTATATTTTGCTGTACCCCATCCAGAGTCCTTCAGGAGTTGGGCAGCATATAAATTAGATAGATAGATAGATAGATAGATAGATAGATAGATAGATAGATAGATAGATAGATAGATGGATGGATGGATGGATGGATGGATGGATGGATGGATGGATGGAGGGATGGAGGGATGGAGGGATGGAGGGATGGATGGAGATAGATAGATAGATAGATAGATAGATAGATAGATAGATAGATAGATAGATAGATAGATAGATAGATTGATTGATTTATAGCAACTTTAGGGAGAATAATCGAAATTCTAATTCAGCATAATTTAAAAATACCAGATCAGGGATGGGTGATGGCTGACACATGTCAAAATTCACATGAAGTTTCATGTCCGAAATCAAAAAGTAAACAGGGGGGGGGGGAGAGAACAACTTACCCACAAGAAGGTCCATAATTGTTGATCAGCTTGTTGTGGTTCTCCCAAAAGCCCTGAATGAAAGAGATAACAGAAATTATAGCTGGTTCTCTGTATTAAACCATACATAAAAATGAAACGGCCCGGGGGAATCAATTTCCCCATGCCTGACGGCAGAGGTGGGTTTTTATAATATATAACAAAATATTAACATATTGTTTCCAAAAGATGTAAATAAGAGATTGGACTGGACTGGACTAGAGTAGATTAGACTAGACTAGACTAGAGTTTTATTGGCCAAGTGGGACTGGACACATAAGGAATTTGTCTTGGTGTATAGGTAAAACTCTATGAATCAATGCCCTATCAAAGACTGTACATCAAGAAAAAATCTCTCCAATCACCATTGTATAAATACATTTGTTTTTAATAAAGCAGAAATAAGCATGGACACCAGTTGCTAGACACATGTGCATGAAATTCTATCCATGACTTTCTTTTTCTAAAAAAACACATCATGTACACAGTTTGTTTCCTTTGATCATCATCTCTAATAGTCATCCTCTGTGGGTAATATTCTTTAATTTATGCGTGTGCCATTTCAGATTTTAATGCACATATACAGGCCTTCTGAATTTAATAAAAACAGCTTTCCTACCCTTTAGAGTTATTGAGAGGTTAGTGTTATGTAGTTAAGTTAATCCTCATTTGTAAAGGCTAATTAACTAAATGCTAAATGCTGAACATTAGCACAATGCACTCTCATTAGACAATTTTAAAAAATTACCTTAACTAAAACCAAGCAAATTATTTTCCTTCTTATAATCTTTGTAGAAAATGGAGAAAGGAAGCTATTTTGATACAACAGCATGCTTTTTGCCCTTGATTTGCCTTTTCTTTGTCTGACAAAAGTATACAATCAACAGCTATTGTTGCCTATAGCATTTAGCCTAAGGCTGAAATTCTATGTCTATTTACCTCCACTGAATTTGTTGGAACTTAGGAACTCCTAAATTAAAACCTGGAAGATTGTGCTATAAAGAAATGTATATTTTAAATCTACTCTAACTGGCAACTTAAACATTCCAAGGAAATCAAGAAAAAAATAATTATACGTATTGGCAATAGCCACAAGTTGTAGTAGGTGTATCTTGCCATCTTGGGTTTTATTTCATATTTGAATAAATTGTCCACATTGTACAGTCTTTCTCGCCTTCATCTTCAGATTTATGAACCATGAATTCAGAATTTCCTACAGCTCTTACACAAACATGCCTCTTTTTCTACACATCATGACAGAGAACAGATGATGAAAAAGGACAGCTTCCTACAACTGCTACATACTTTCCCAAAACAGATCATACAGTTTGAAAAAGTAGCTCAATCAGCCATTATCTGCCAAATAATGAGGATCTATACAGTAGATATGTGATGAAAGCCTTCTATATCCAAGATACAAATGCTATGAGAGATTTTCAATATTCTGTCATAGTCTCAATGAGGAAAATATACAAAAACAGAAGATTGACGGCAGAAAAAGACCTCACGGTCCATCTAGTCTGCCCTTATACTATTTCTTGTATTTTATCTTAGGATGGATATATGTTTATCCCAGGCATGTTTAAATTCAGTTACTGTGGATTTACCGACCACGTCTGCTGGAAGTTTGTTCCAAGCATCTACTACTCTTTCAGTAAAATAATATATTCTCACATTACTTCTAATCTTTCCCCCAACTAACCTCAGATTGTGCCCCCTTGTTCTTGTGTTCACTTTCCTATTGAAAACACTTCTCTCCTGAACCTTATTTAACCCTTTAACATATTTAAATGTTTCGATCATGTCCCCCCTTTCCCTTCTGTCCTCCAGACTATACAGATGGAGTTCATTTAAGTCTTTCCTTATAAGTTTTATGCTTAAGATCTTCCACCATTTTTGTAGCATGTCTTTGGACCCGTTCAACTTTACCAATCTCTTTTTGTAGGTGAGGTCTCCAGAACTGAACACAGTATTCCAAATGTGGTCTCACCAGCGCTCTATACAGCGGGATCACAATCTCCCTCTTTCTGCTTGTTGTGCCTCTATAACAATTATACAGCTAACAACTAACTATACAACTGTCTAGTCCTTTCATTCCTGTGCATCTATCCAAATATCTCAATCAATGTTCCTAGCTAATAATCTTATTTGCTTTAACAATACTGCCTTATAAGCAAGCTGTGAAATAATACTAATAATGAAAATAAATAGAAGAAGAAAGCTCATCATTCCATCTGGGGTGGAGGCCTGAGGGGCGCCCCTATATCCCCTTGCTCCGTAGAGTTCTGCCTTCATGGAGAGAGCCACAATTAATTCCCTTTGCCTTCAAAAGGCTGTATACCAGAAAGAGTAAGTTAATTAACGAGATTCCCTGATTACACTAAGCTGCTTAGCTTAGATGAAAGAAGGAAGAGAGAGTGAGTGGACTAAAAAAGCACAATGCAAAACAATTTCCTACGTAAGGGAAATTCTTAATTATTTGTTTCAATTAAAAATTGCTGTCACCGCAAAGATTTTAATGTGTGGGGTCATGAGACAGTAAAAATAGATGAGATGGATTGCGGTCTAATGCCTCCAGCATTTGCTATGCATCAGCTAAAAATCAATTCGTACATTTGTATAAATCTTATTTATGTCGTGAAATTTGTTAACAATATATTTTTATAGTACGACATAAATCTTGTGACTAGATTCTGATTCTGTTACTTTCACAGTAACAATCAATAATGGAACATCTTTAGACAAATAGCAGTGCTTAGAAAATCTCTTGAAATAATTATAGAACTGTCCTCGTTCCACAATGTGTAATATAACAGTGTGGCTTGCTTGATTTAAATAATCGAAAGCAGGGTATTGGTTTTAATTCAAGCACATATATTTATGAGTAATTCTTACTATAACATTTTAGCACGTTATTTGGGATACATTTCAAGGTACCGTATCTATTTACTATTTACTTCTGACTTAAAATTATGTTTGCAAAAAATGAATTTAAACCAACTTAAAAAAATAGAAGAGAAGAGAAGAGAAAGATAGATAGATAGATAGATAGATAGATAGATAGATAGATAGATAGATAGATAGATAGATAGATAGATAGATAGTGTTCTGTCTGGGTCACTCCAGAAGCCAATACCAACCCAAAAAGAGAAGCCAGACACACTGGTAAAAGGCAACGGCAGTTTATATAATTCAAGGAAAACACGGGTAACAGAAAATGTCCTTACAAACAGGAAAAACGCTGGAACTTCAAATATATACACGAAGGCAATACAGTGGAACCTCGACATACGAGCAGCTCTACTTACGAGCTACTCGAGATAAGAGCTGGGAGGGGAGCGACATTTTTGTTCGCCTCCCGAGCTCACATTCGGGATACGAGCACCAAGGAGCTGTCTCCTGAAGCCGAACACTAACTTCCGCTTTCGGCTTCAGGAGACAGCTCCTTGGCGCTCGTATCCCGCGTGTTTTAAAAGGTTGCAGCCAGCCTGGGGGGCTCGGGGGGGGGGTGCTGCCAAGCCCCCCAGGCCGGCTGCAACCTTTTAAAACACGCGCGCCGCTTCGCAGCTCTCTGCTGAATCCGGAACGCTAACTTCCGCGTTCGGATTCAGCAGACAGCTGCGAAGCAGCGCGCGTTTTAAAACGTCACAGCCGGCCTGGGGGGTTCGGGGGCTTCCCCCAGGCCGGCTGTGACGTTTTAAAACACGCGCGCTGCTTCGCAGCTGTCTGCTGAATCCGAACGCGGAAGTTAGCGTTCCGGATTCAGCAGAGAGCTGCGAAGCAGCGCGCGTGTTTTAAAACGTCACAGCCGGCCTGGGGGGCTCGGGGGCTTCCCCCCGAGCCCCCCAGGCCGGCTGCCACGTTTTAAAACACGCGCGCTGCTTCGCAGCTGTCTGCTGAATCCGAACGCGGAAGTTAGCGTTCCGGATTCAGCAGAGAGCTGCGAAGCGGCGCGCGTGTTTTAAAAGGTTGCAGCCGGCCTGGGGGGCTCGGGGGCTTCCCCCCGAGCCCCCCAGGCCGGGTGCCACGTTTTAAAACACGCGCGCTGCTTCGCAGCTGTCTGCTGAATCCGAACGCGGAAGTTAGCGTTCCGGATTCAGCAGAGAGCTGCGAAGCGGCGCGCATGTTTTAAAAGGTTGCAGCCGACCTGGGGGGCTCGGGGGCTTCCCCCCGAGCCCCCCAGGCCGGCTGCCACGTTTTAAAACACGCGCGCTGCTTCGCAGCTGTCTCTGAACGCTAACTTCCGCGTTCGGCGGCAGCGGGTTTTTTTGTTGTTGCACGGATTAATTGACTTTACATTGTTTCCTATGGGAAACAATGTTTCGTCATACGAGCGTTCCGACTTACGAGCCTCCTTCCGGAACCAATTAGTCTCGTAAGTCGGGGTTCTACTGTAGTCCATGAAGCAATACCAGATTCTTGCTGCCAAGACGAAGCTGTAGATAGCAAACATACGCCTCCCATGAGTCTTCCAGACTGCTAGGCCACAAGCCAAGATCAGAGACGCTGAGAATCAAAGCAGGTCACCACAACTCCAATTGATAACACTCCACATGGCTTCAAGGCCTTGCCTGCCTTTTCAACCCTGCTGATGAGGACCACACCCAAACCCAACTGTTTCTAATTCAATGGTGATAATATTTCTTTAACTGCTCCTTTCGTTGCTCTGAACGTCTCTGTCTCATGTCAATGACAGCTTGTGCGTCATCACCTAATGACTCCAAGTTACTGGCTGAGGAGAGGCCCCCCCCTCCCCGGGGCTCTCATGCTGTTCTCCTTCATCCCATTCCTGACTCTCCTCTCCCCCGTCCGACTGTTCAGCCCCGTCCTCTGCGCTGTCATCCTCCTCCGGGCATGGAGCCAGCAGAGACGCAGCCGGTCCCTGAGCAGCCTCAGGCTGAACCACAACAGATAGATAGATAAACAAATAAATACATATGATGTTATTTTGTTAAAATAGTTGGCTGCCTACCTGATTACCTGTATTTTTTGTGGTATAAGATGCATCTTTTTCCCCTCTACAAGAGGATGGAAATGCTGGTGCGTCTTATATATTGAATACATCCTTTTTGTGGCCTCTTGAAGTCCCACCCCCACGTACCATTTTGTGAAAAATGGGTCCGTTTCTCGCAAAAACGGGGTGCACAGAGGATTTGGGAGCCCTGCAGTGCTCCTGGGAGTTGGGGGAAGATGTAAACGGGAGCGTTTTTGCCTTCTCACAGCCCCCAGAAGCATTCTGCAGGCCTCCCAAAACCACAGGTGAAAAATGAACCCGTTTTTGTGAAAAACGGGGTTTGCAGAGGGTTTGGGAGGCCTGCAGAGTGCTCCTGGGGGCTGGGGGAAGGCAGGAGAGGGGTGGCATCCAAATCTAGTAAATTATTATTATTATTATTATTATTATTATTATTATTATTATTAAAAATGCCTTTGTTTTTGCAAAAAAACAGGTGAAAATTGGCCATTTTACACAAAAATGGAGGCATTTTGCCTTCTTCCAGCTCCCTGAAGCACCCCATTTTTTGCAGAATGGATGAAAAACTGGGCCATTTTTTTAAAAAAAAAAAATGGGGCACATAGAGTATTTGGGAGGCCCACAGAGTGGTCCTGGGGGCTGGCGAGGACAAAACCTTTTTTTTTCTTACTCATCTCTTTGCAATATTGGTGCATCTTATGAACCGGTGTGTTTTATAGTCCGAAAAATACGCTACGTTAAAGATTTTGTGCAAAGAGTAGTGAGTGAGCCAATTTCCTCCTTTTTAAGTTACCTTCTGTCTAAACTGGCTCTGCAAGGGAGAGCTGTTATGAATACAAGGTCTCTGCATGAAGGATTCCCCACACAATCACTCTGGACTCAACACTGTCCAGATTGTGAGTTTTACATGCCAACACATTGCTCAAACAAAGCTAAAATCGATCTGGGCACCTTGTATACATGCCTGGAATAGTTTTAGCAGACTCCAAAACTTGGAGGCTTCCATATTAGGCAGAACACCACATTAGAGATTCTTTGGGGGAAACATGCAGTTAAATGGAGCATGAAGAGAAAAAGGGAAAAACTACACTAATTGAATAATTCACACAAAATGGAATTGTTTTCCTAATTAGACTAGTGTACTGTCCCTATTTGCAGCTCCATAGCAGAGTCTACTTTTTCTTCGCCTTGGGGAGCCATTCATAAGGTCAAAATAATTGTTTTATTTCTCCTTCCAGAAATTAAGTGTCATGAAAGCAAAATTCTGTATTTAGAGAGGTCACATAGGTGAGAAGAGGAGGCATAAAAAGCAATGGTGAAAAATGTAAATATACCTGAATATGGGAATCTAGGTGTGCCTTAATTTAACCTATCCAGGATTCTTTATTAAAGTGGTGACCTCTGGTAGAAAGGCAATTTTACCTTTGGTCCCTATCACTCCTTTATAAACTGCCCTTCAGTCTCCTTATGAAGGCATTCTTCCTATGTTCCACCTGTCAACGCTACCTATGTTAGCATTTATCTTGCTCAGTGGAACCAGCAATTTGAGAAAAAACTCACAAAACTCTCTGCAGTATTGATATAAGATGGCTTTCTCTAACAGGGTGTATACTAGAGAAACTGCACTTGTTTATATTTTATCCATGAGAATAATAATAATAATAATAATAATAATAATAATAATAATAATAATAATAATACAAAATCCAGCATAGTGATCTCGTTTGCTGTATTGACATAATAATAATAATAACAACAATAACAACAACAATAACAACAATAACAACAATAATAACAATAATAACAATAAATAAATAATTAGATTTGTATGCCGCCCCTATCTGAGGACTCGGAGCGGCTCACAACAGGACAATACACAATATACAAATCAAATAGTTAAAAAACAATTTAAAAAACCCATATAAAAATAATCATACAGCTTAAACAAACAATACATAAATGGTGACATAGATGACTTTTCAGGAGTTTACAAATGGCAAGGAGGGCAGTCCTAATCTCCGGGGAGAGTTGGTTCCAGAGGGCCGGGGCCGCCACAGAGAAGGCTCTTACCCTCGGCCCCGCCAGCTGACATTGTTTAGTCGACGGGACCCGGAGAAGGCCAACTCTGTGGGATCTAATCGGTCGCTGGGATTCGTGTGGCAAAAGGCGGTCCCAGAGCTATTCTGGTCCGATGCCAAGTAGGGCTTTATAGGTCATAACCAACACTTTGAATTGTGACCGGAAATTGATCAGCAGCCAGTGCAAGCCGCAGAGTGTTGCTGAGACATGAGCATATCGGGGAAAGACCATGATTGCTCTCGCGGCTGCATTCTTCACGATTTGAAGTTTCCGAACACTTTTCAAAGGTAGCCCCATGTAGAGAGCGTTGCAGTAGTTTAAGAGAAGAATCTATATTATTCTCAAGAACTCAAGACAGCTTACATGAGCATCTCTCTTCATTGTATTTCCACAATTACTCAGTGCGATAGATTGAGATGAAAGTTATTACATTGGCTGGAATGGATGGGAAGTGTAATTCAACATAGGTGAAGGTATTGGGTTTGAGAAGTCTGGTGTAAGTGTGTTGGAGGGTTGGAACTGCTAAGGCAAGAAAACAAGAATTTCAGTTCAGACCAAACCATTATATAAACTTGGTGCCTATGCACTGAATTAGGGGGAAAGAGGCACAACAATCTGTTACCATGAAAGAACAGGAGGAAGAGAGCTAATATTTAAACCCTGGGTGCTCACACAAACATACACACACATCTATATTCCTATATTCTGTAGCAGTCAACCTTCTGCATAGATATGATTTCTAGTTTTTAGCCAAGCTTTCATCTACTTACGGGACTGCCTCCTACCCCAAACCTCACAGCAACCAATAAGGGCCCATCGAGTCGGCCTTCTTTGGGTCCCGTCCGCCGAACAATGTCGCCCAGCAGGGCTGCGGGGAAGAACCTTCTCTGTGGCAGCTCCAACCCTTTGGAATCAACTGCCTGCAGAAATCTGTACTATCTCCACCCTACAGGTCTTCTGGAAAGTCATTAAGACCTGGCTTTCCCGGCAAATCTGGGATTAGGAATGAGTGAATATATGCATGGTTTTTAGTGTTTTTATGTATTTTATATTACTTGCTATTTTTTACTATTGTCATATTTTTGTATTGTTTTTAGTAGCTGTGATTATTGTTAGCCGCCCAGAGTCCTGTTGGAGTGGGGTGGCATATAGATATCATAGATAGATAGATAGATAGATAGATAGATAGATAGATAGATAGATAGATAGATAGATAGATAGATAGATAGATAGATAGATAGATAGAAATAGTGATAGATAGATAGATAGATAGATAGATAAATAGTGATAGATAGATAGATAGATAGATAGATAGTGATAGATAGATAAATAGATAGAGATAGATAGATAGTGATTGATAGATAGATAGATACATAGATAGATAGAGAGATAGAGAGACAGAGAGATAGATAGTGATAGATAGATAGTGATAGATAGAGAGAGAGAGAGAGAGAGAGAGACAGACAGACTGACTGACTGACTGACTGACTGACTTACTTACTTACTTACTTACTTAGTTACTTATATATTTGCCGCTCACTTAGAAACGGACTCTGAATGGCTAACAACGGTTATAAATAAATAAATAAATAAATAAATAAATGAACGAACGAACGAACGAACGAATGAACGAATAAATAAATAAATAAATTCATACATACATACATACATACATACTGTGGTGGGTGCTTAAATGTTCTGTAATTAGCTGCTACTAAGTATGGCAAGTTGTGCATCTCAAGAGTTGTAAATCAAACCATATGTAGGTGATATCCAAAGGCAGAAGACAAACCAATCAGCTAATAATATGCTGCAATAATCATAAAAAGGTGCGTGATTTAGGGATTACTACTGTATTTTTCAGAGTATAAGATACACCTTTTTCCTCCCTAAAAGAGGCAGAAAATTTTGATGTGTCTTATATTATGGATGTAGCTTTTTCCAAAGCTTTTTTTTCTCCAGCCCTAACTAGGTGCTAACGATCCTCCCCGGCTTCCTACTTCCTCTGAAGAAGGTTTTTTCCAGCTCTAAGTCTTTGGAGACTTGTTTTCATTTATACTCCCTGTGAAAAAGCCTTTTTCAGCCCTAATGCAGTGCTAAAATTCTTCCTGGATTGCAGCACTTATTTTTATTCCTACTCCCTCTGAAGCAGTTTTTCCTGTCCCAAATTTTTGCAGGCTTGTTTTCATTTTTACTCCCTCTGAAAAAAAGTTTTTTTCAGCCCTAACTGTTGTGGTTAGCTCTGGCCCAGCTCCTGCCCCAAGGAACGTGCAGGTGGATGTGGGGGAAACATCCACATGCCGCACGCCTGTTTTGCTCCCGATGGAATCTGCCGACAAAGCCTCCACTGATCAAGGAAGCATGAGTGACAGGGAAGAGGGGAGTTTGGCAGACAGCCCAGGAGGAGATCAATCATCTGTATCATCCCTGGATTCTAAACAAGAATTAATGACACATCCACGCATGCGTAGAGTGATGCAGAGGAGACAACAACTGAAGGATTATTACAACAGAAAATGAGGCCACCTGTGGTTGGGTGGGGCTGCTGTAATTAGTCCTACAGATAAAAGTGCAGCTTGGTGTTTTAGCCTCATGGCAGTTTATCTGATTCATTGTTTCGTCAAGATTGTGGTTTTTGTGCTGTTCAAGATTGTGTGTGGACTCTCTGGACTTTAGAATTGGACTCAATTTCCCAGTTATTGGGTGAGCAATTGGATTGCATTTCACCTGTGCCTTGTGTGTACCAGAAAATCCCTTTGACATTTAAAAAGGGAGCTTTTTATGTTTATAAAAACTTTTGGGTTTTCTTTTTATTGTGTGGTGTGTGTGTCTTCCTGGACTAATTACTCTGTAATTATGGGCAGTTCAAACACGCTGGCAGAACACTAACCAAGGGATAACGTGCTGAAGCTGACCAGACTAAGGACGCTAGTCAGATGAATACCTGGTTGGTAGATTTTCCAACCCCCTTAAGAGAGAGAGAGAGAAAGAGAGAGGGGGGAGAGAGAGAAAGAGAGGGAGAAAGAGAGGGAAAGGGGGGAGAGATAGCAAGAGAGGGAGAGAGAAAGAGAGAGGGAAAGGGGGAGAGAGGGGAGAGAGAAAGAGGAGATAAAGGAAGAGGAGAGAGAGAAAGGAAGAGAAAGAAAGAAAGAGGGATAGAAAGAGAGAGAGAGTGAGAGATGCTCAGTGAGCCTTTCTTTGAAGTTGCCTTTCTTTCTTTCTTTCTTTCTCTTTCTTTCTTTCTTTCTTGCTCTTTTTCTTTCTCTCTTTTACCTTTCCTTCCTCTATTTCTTTTCTTTCCCCAAAAGTAAGGTGTATCTTATACTCTGGTGTTATATATTTCAAATTACTAGAGTTTTAAAAAACTGAAATCACGGTCATATTTATATTAAACAATAATATTTTTAGACTTGGAATTAAGAAAAGTTAATTAATTAAGAAAAAGCACTATGACGCTAGCACCTGTAATACGTTGAATTCAAGTGAATAATTTGGGCTTTTGTTAAACGCACCAATTAAGCTGCCAAGCAATAGAAACAAACTAAACAGACATTACAGAGGAAAAGCACAAATCAAAGTCATACCAGGATTTATTTACTGACCTGGGATTGATGATAATGAATTTAGTGGATGTTTTAATTGGATAAAAGAAAAACAAAGAAATGAAAAGAAGACATGCTCTTAAATGATGAAATAAAGCCCTCCCCCAAATTAAACATAAAGGTTACATCAACAATAAAGCAGAAGGTAAGAGAGAGAGAGGGAGAGAATCCATAAAAAGACAGAGAAGTCATTAAATTTTTAAACAATTAACATTTACAAATGTTAGCCATATATAATCCAGTTATTACTGTGTAAGCCTAGTTTCACATTACGATACAATTGTATCAAGTGCGTGATAATATAACAATATTAAGTACATTTACTCCCAATATGTGCACAATTATTACCCCAGTTACTCATATTTCCATGCGTAAAAGTTTTATGGGTTTCACCAGCTAGCATTATAGTTTGTCAAGGAACGCTAGAACAGGAAATGGGGGAATTCCTCCATTAAAAAAAAACAAAAACAATTTGGGAAGATGTTTCATACAGAATCCCAGCTTGGCCACAATCTTGAGTATTCCACATCTGAAAACAAATTTGTATAGTGAATAAAAGCTCCAGGCTAGAAACCATGAAGTCACCTAGGTGACCTTGAGACAGTCAGTCACACTCTCAACTCTTGAAAGAAGAAAAATGTAAAGTGCTTCTGAAATCTTGCCATGAAATCTATAGGAACTAGACCAGGAGTCAACAGTGATTCAAAGACAGAAAAACCAAAACCAAAATTATACATTTAGGGCTTGTTCATACAAGGAAGCTACTAAGCATAAACTATTTACTTACTTACTTCCTTCCTTCCTTCCTTCCTCCCTCCCTCCCTCCCTCCCTCCCTCCCTCCCTCACTTACTTACCGTACTTACTTATTGTACTAACTTACTTACTTACTGCTTGTTGGTATGTCTCGGTATAGCTAGGCTATGAGACTTTGACATACACTGAGCAGAAAATTTTAACAGAGTGTGGATGTGTGGTAAAGCCAAAGAAACAAAGACACAGACTTAGTTATGCTTAATAAGTACTATTTACATATATACAAAACAGAAACAATAAAAATAACAAGCACTAAGCCATACAATATAATAAGCACTAAGCAAACATACTCCCCCCTCAAGGCAAAGCAAAAAACGAATGAGAGTTAAAGCATCATTGAGGGAAGGAGTACTGGTGCCCTCTTATGGCGAACCAGCCCAAAATATTTAAAGTGATAGTACAAGAGACCACAATAGGTAGTTTACAATGGCAAACCCTAACAACCATGTGCCTTGTATTAACACTGCTAAATCCAATTACCGGTAATTAAAACTAAACAAACAATCTAAAATCCCCGGTAATGCTAAAAATCAGTCATACCCATTCAAACAACAGCCCTCTGGCCAATGAATGTTTGTACATTCGTCAGCCAGGGGGCTGAGATCTAATCACTCCGAGCCTGGCGGCATAAATTAAGGTGAGCAGGACAGGGTGGTGAGAATCTCGGTGGGGGGGAGCTGATTCCAGAGGGCTGGGCCCCCCACAGAGAAGACTCTTCCCCTAGGCCCCACCAAGTGACATTGTCTAGTTGACAGGATCTGGAGAAGGTCAATTCTGTGGAACCTAACTGGTCACGGGGACTCATGAGGCAGGAGGTGGTCCTGCAAGTAATCTGGTCCGATGCCATGTAGGGCATCTGGTCCTCATCAACATTTTGAATTGTGTCCGGAAACCAATCGGCAACCAATGCAGTCTGTGGAGTGTTGGAGAAACATGGGCATACCTAGGGAGGCCCATGACTGCTCGCTGGGCTGCATTTTGCATGATCCGAACAGTCTAGGTAGCCCTATGCAGAGAGCATTGCAGTAGTCAAACCTGAGCCTGCAGAAGTAATTAAAATTGCTTCTGCAGGTTCACTGAACAGTCCTAACTTGGTAGAGAAGGAAAGTCCTAAATCCATTAAACTATGTATTTATTAGCCTCAAGCACACATATACAAGTGAAACACACTGTATTTATTTGGGGAGTCATGTCATCTGCTGGTGTTGGTCCACTGTGCCATCATTAAATCCAGGGTCAGCACAGTCGTCTACCAGGAGATTTAGCAGCACTTCATGCTTCCTTCCGCAGCCGAGCTTTATGGGGATGCTGACTTCAATTTTCCAGCAGGATTTGGCACCTGCCCACACTGTCAAAAGCACCAAACCTGGTTCAATGATCATAGGATTACTGTGCTTAATTGGCCAGCAAACTCGCTTGACCTGAACCCCATAGAGAATCTATGGGCCATTGTCAAGAGAAAGATGAGAGACATAAGACCGAACAATGCAGAAGATCTGAAGACCACTATTGAAGCATCCTGGTCTTCTATAACTCCTCAGCGGTGCCACAGGCTGATAGCTTCCATGCCATAACGCATTGAGGCAGTAATTGCTGGAAAAAGGGCCCCAAATGTACTGAGTACATATGCACACTTATACTTTTCAGAAGTCCGATATTTTTCTATGTACAATCTTTGTTTTATTGATTGCATGTAATATTCTAATTTTCCAAGATGGGGGATTTGGGGTTTTGCATGAGCTGTACCCCATAATCATCACAATTATGACAAATCATGGCTTGAACTATCTTGCCTTGCATGTAATAAGTCTCTCTCATATATTACGCTTCACCTTTTAAGTTGCATTACTGAAATAAATGAACTTTTGCACAATATTCTAATTTTTCGAGTTTCACCTGTATCTAAAATCTCGGAGGCCTCGGGACTGCATCCATAAGGTTGATGTGCAGCTCTGGAGAACACCAGAAGATTTTTCTAATTTTTAATTTAGTATACAAGAAATGATTAAATTCATATCTGGAGAGTTTTACTGGAAAATCAAATATAGATTTTGCCATGGTTTTACCTTATGGGGTGGGGTGATAAAGTCCTAGCACACCTAGCCAAGTATAGCCTTTAAAGTGTTTTTATTCATTTGTTTTATGGTCAGAGATCAAAAGGAAAGTAATAAGACAATATAAGCCAATAAAACAAGGTGAGAAATTAGCATATTAGAGAACAGAAGGTACTGGCTAACAAATAAGTGCTAGCATTCAGCAGCCAGATCAACAAACCCTGAGTATAATTCAAACTCAGAGTCTTCTAACAACAATTGCAATTGAACAGAATTTGACAACTTATTCCCTTCTTAATAAATGCAAGGGTCGGCTTGCAATGGAGTTTGTCTGTTCTTTATTAACAGAAGCATTGACAGATATTTTTAAGACAGCTTCCCTTGTTTGTTTGTTTTAATAGTGTTGCCTTCAACTTGGAAAATGTCTCAACAGAGGAAATACAATGCAAAACAGCTATAGGAACATACTATCACATTTGGTAGTTATGCCGGGAAGCAAAAAAAATTTGCATCAGAACTCAAAACTGGCTGGAAGAAATACTAAAATATAAACTAGAAACAAAACCAGAAATGTACCTATTAGGAATAATCAGAGGACAACATAGCAAAGAAGATTATTATTTAATAACTCACATACTAACATCAGCAAGATTGGTGTTCACACAAACGTGGAAATAAGAAAAGATACCAAATGAAGAGATGGTGATTAGGAAAATGTTAGACTGCACTAAATTAAGTAAATTAACTTATGAATTACAGAATAAACAAAATAAGGACTACTATAGAGTGAGGGGGAAACTATATAATTGGATAGGGAAAAAAATAAGAAAATGAATTAATATTAAAGGAAAAAAATGGAGTAACAAAAACAGAATTGTAAAGTATTAATCATTAAGTAAACTAATATGTATATATATAGGTATGTATAAATGTTTTATGTTGTTTGTTTGTTTGTTTGTTGGTATTATAATATTTGGACCGGGACTCACTGCTCACAGTCACTCATGCCCTCATCACCTCGAGGCTCGACTACTGTAACACTCTCTACATGGGGCTACCTTTGAAAAGTGTTTGGAAACTTCAGATCGTGCAGAATGCAGCTGCGAGAGCAGTCATGGGCTTCCCTAGGCATGCCCATGTTACACCAATACTCCGCAGTCTGCATTGGTTGCCGATCAATTTCCGGTCACAATTCAAAGTGTTGGTTATGACCTATAAAGCCCTTCATGGCATCGGACCAGAATATCTCCGAGACCGCCTTCTGCCGCACGAATCCCAGCGACCGATTAGGTCCCACAGAGTGGGCCTTCTCCAGGTCCTGTCATCTAAACAATGTCGGTTGGCGGGCCACAGGGGAAGAGCCTTCTCTGTGGCGGCCCCGACTCTCTGGAACCAGCTCCCCCCAGAGATTAGAACTGCCCCTACTCTCCTTGCCTTTCGTAAACTCCTTAAAACCCACCTTTGTCGTCAGGCATGGGGGAACTGAGATATTTCCCCCGGGCCTATATAATTTATGTATGGTATGTTTGTTTGTATGTATGTCTGCTTAATAATGGGGTTTTTAAATATTTTAATTTTAAATTGTAAATTATTAGATTTGTCATGAACTGTTTTATTGTGTTGTGAGCCGCCCCGAGTCTACGGAGAGGGGCGGCATACAAATGCAATCAATCAATCAACCAATCAACCAATCAACCAATCAACCAATCAACCAATCAATCAATCAATCAATCAATCAACCAACCAACCAACCAACCAACCAACCAACCAACCAACAAATCAACAAATCAACAAATCAATAAATCAACAAATCAATCAATCAATCAATCAACAAACAAACAAACAAACAAACAAATAAATAAATAATCAAAATTTAATTTTTTTAAAAAAACAGAGGAAATACATGTTTGAGTGTCAATCCGAATATTCTTAAAATTAATGCAACACGAACATCCGCTTTTCCCTTTCGAAGTATTTGCCCAAAATATCAGCAATTGTCTTACATATAAAAGCCTACATTTAAACAACTGTGGAAAACAATGTCCAAAAGCAACATAAATTATGCCCCTCAACTAAGAAAAAGGAAAAGACCCCAAAGAGTCATTGCCAACACTAAGCTTAGTGGATAAACAGGCTAATATCCTCTGAGCAGCATGCTCAGATGCTCAGGACTTGCCAATAAATTTGTAGACAACCATTAGCCAGAGGCAGTTTAAGAAGGCCTCTGCAGGGCAGCCTTAATATTCTAAGAAATGCAAAGCCAGCCTAATAATGATAACCGCAGCAAAGCCAGAAGCCCCTAACTCAGTAGCACCTGTCATAAAAACACTAATGAAAATAAATTGATATCTATTTACCCATATGCTGCAGAGCACATGCATAATGTGTTTAGATACCACTAATAAAGTTAAGTCTCAACTAAATTTATTGGCTGGCAGATAAAGACTGATCTCAGTAGGAAATCAAGGTTGACAGCAATCTTGGCTGTACAATTATTCCTTGGGAATTAGTTTTGTGTGATTTTTTTTTTCAGTTCTCCTTTTTTAAAAAAGTCTTTTGGCCTTCATGAAATTTTAGAAGCATGGTCAAAGCAACTCAGAGGCAACAGAAATAAGGTAGAGAAAGTAGAGAAAAGAATAAAGTAGAAATCTTCTAAGCTGCAAAGAAGGGAACAGAGATTGTTCAATATAAGATTTAACTTCTGATAAGTCTCCCTCTTGAAAAAATCATGTGACAATTATTCTATTTGGGTCATTCTATGTCAAGTGGACCAGTTGTCCACTTGACTGATTTTTGCAGCCTTATTTGAAAAGAGACCATCACAAAAACAACGTATATGATACTGTTTCATCATCTTCAATCATCTTCATTAGAAGGAGCAAGGTCTTTTTCTACCGCTCTCTGTTTTCTCATCTTCAATCATCTTCATTTTTATTTCATTAGACACAGCATGTTTTTTTCTATCATATATGTTGTTTTTGTGACGGTTTCTTTTCAAATGAGGCTTCAATTTCACCTGGTCCACTTGACAAAGAATGACCAATTTCACTGTCTAATGGCAAGCCGTCTTGATAGGTTGAACTGGTTCAGCTACCGGTAGATCAAGTTGTCACTGGGCATAGGGAGACCATTAATTAACTTTTGACGTTAGTCCGTTTTCTGTACATGCATTTTCCTGGCCCAACATCCTTTCCTATTTTGGGGCAACTTCACATAGCTATATTTTCTGATCTCTGGTGTTCTGTCGAGCTCTCTGGTGGACTCTTCCCAAAAATTCACAGGTACAAATTTCAGACACACACACGTTTGAAAATTCAAAACAATGTTCTTTATAATGAAAATTCACTTAACCTAAGCCCTCTTTTGGTATAGCAAAGAGCACTTGTCTCCAAACAAACTGGTAATTTGTACAAGTCCCTTATCAGTTCTGTGATACTTAGCTTGCAGCTGTGAGGCAATTCACAGTCCTTCTTCTTTCACAAAGTGAAACACACTTTGCTCTGGTTTAGTTTCAAAGCGGAGAAAAATCAGCACACAAAAGGTCAAAGTCAGTAAAGCAGTCATGAAACACAAAGATCAGATAATCCTCCACAATGGCCAAACCCACGGGCTGCTATTTATAGCAGCCTCACTAATTACCACAGCCCCACCCAACCACAGGTGGCCTCATTTTCTTTGATAATAATCTCTCAATTGTTGTTGCCTATGCATCGCTCTCCGCATGCGTGGCTGTATCATTAACTCTTGTTCTGAATCCAAGGAGGAGCTAGATTATTTATTTATTTATTTATTTATTTATTTATTTATTATTTAGATTTGTATGCCGCCCCTCTCCGCAGACTAATTGATCTCCTTCTGAGCTGTCTGCCCCACTCTCCTCCTCCCTGTCACTCATATCTTCTTGGTCAGAGGAGCCTTCATCATCAGGTTCCACCGGGGGCAAAACAGGCCTGCAGCATTTATTATTTAGATTTGTATGCCGCCCCTCTCCGCAGACTCGGGGCGGCTGTGGATGTCTCCCCCACATCCACAGTCCTTGGGGCAGGAGCTGGGCCAGAGCTAACCACAACATCTAGGGACATTAGCAATACTTTTTCTTTTATCACACTTGCTTAGAATTCCTTTCCAGTTAACTGATTTAATAATGAAAAAACACCCTGCTATATTTTTCAGGCAATGCTCACTTTAAATGAGTAGACACAAAAGATATATAAAGGATTAATCAGTGATCTGTTTAATAAAAGGTTAAAGAGTCAAAGATGGCTTAGGATTCAGGTTAATCATGCATTTTTCTACAAGTTTCCTTTCCATTTTTCATCCCTATCATTTCCAAATCTCTCCAAGAGCCAGTCCTCAATCTGTGCCACTGAGCCTTTCTTCAGCAGAAAGCCACAGGAGTTATTGATGAAGTGATATAAAACCCTGTTGACATAACAATATGTTGGACTGAGTCCCACAGCTATTCAATGTGTTTTGAAACTAGCAGAAATCTGGTTGGCAGGCAACATATTCAGGCTGAATTGTTGATGGATAACTAATGGTCTGTCTACCCTTGTACCAACCTTTCCTTGCTATCAATATCACCACCTGGGCAAAGAATTCAATAGTGACAATCCAGACTGATCAGATCACATAAACATAAACCATCATGCTGCCATAGAAAGTCATCACTGGTAAATTCACATCAACAGTAAGGTATTATTATACCTTAGTAAGACATCAGGCTGATACTCCCAATAGGTAGCAATACCGATCTAACTTTGGCTGATTTTGGAAAAAAACCTAAGGATTAGAGGAACTGTGAGCCGCAGTGATGCAGTGGCTAGAGTGCGGTACTGCAGACTATTTCTGCTGATTGTTAGCTGCCTGCAATTTGGCAGTTCAAATCCCACCAGGCTCAAGGTTGACTCAGCCATCTATGGCAACTCCAAATCTCAACTAGCAAATGCTCTGTCCTACATATTGGGAAGAAGAATCTGAACTTCAAATATGAACTGAATAATCTAATTATCACAGATAATCCCCACTCGGTTAAAGACCTTGGTATACTAATAACAAAAGATTTAAGTGCTAAAGCCCACTGCAACAACATAGCCAAGGAGGCTTCAAGAGTTGAAAAATAATCCTACGTAGCTTCTGCTCTGGCAATCTCACACTGCTTACAAGAGCTTACAAAACTTTTGCCAGACCCATGCTTGAATACAGTTCATCTGTTTGGAACCCATATCACATCTCAGACATTAACACCCTTGAAAATGTCCAAAGATGCTTCACCAGAAGAGCCCTTCATTCCTCCACTCAAAATAGAATACCCTACGAGACTAGAGTTTCAATCCTGGGCCTAGAAAGCCTAGAACTAAGACGCCTTAAACAAGATCTAAGTATTGCCCACAAGATCATATGCTGCAACGTCCTGCCTGTCGGCGACTACTTCAGCTTCAACCACAACAACACAAGAGCACAGAACAGATTTAGACTTAATATTAACCGCTCCAAACTTGACTGTAAAAAATATGACTTCAGTAACCGAGCTGTTGAAGCGTGGAACTCATTACCAGACTCCATAGTATCATCCCCAAACCCCCAACACTTTACCCTTAGATCATCTACGGTTGACCTATCCAGATTCCTAAGAGATCAGTAAGGGGCGAGTACAAGTGCACTAGAGTGCCTTCCGTACCCTGTCCTATTGATCTCCTATATCTCCTATTCCTTTCTTCTATTCCTATATCTCTTCTTCTATTCTTTCATTGATATGTTCTATTACTATATCTTCTTTTCTATTCTTTCATAGATATATTTTGCCCCAAAGGTTCTAATAAACCATTTTGCAAGAGTAAATTGTCCTCCTAATGATGACTAAATTAAACCATTACTATTACAACACTGGGAGGTATTGGCATAGAGTTGTCATCCCGCTTTCCATTTCCAAAGAGCAACATGGTGCTTCCTTGAAAGGATATTTCTGTTACATACTTCATTAACTTCCTGATGGGTAACAGGGCTCTGTGAAGTTTGACCATGACAAAAATCAGAGGGGATGCTGAATTGTTTTTCAATTAAATCTGACAGTACTGGCAGCGAGAGGCCACTAATGTTGTAGGAGGCAAAGAGAGCACAGGGAATCTCGGGATGAGGGTGCAGAACTGTGATCCACAGCTTGTAAAATCCACGTGACCAGAACCAAAGGAAATCTGGTGGAACGTTTGATATAATCAGATATTAAGTGTTGTACCTTATGATTCTTGACAAATGTATCTTTTTACTTTATGTACACTGAGAGCATATGCACCAAAGACAAATTCCTTGTGCATCCAATCACACTTGGCCAATAAAGAATTCTATTCTATTCTATTCTATTCTATTTTATTCTAACAATAAATCAAAACAACTGGGCAATTAAATGCATTTTAACTTCATGGGAAATAAATGATTTAGAGAAAATGTCCAGAGTTCAACTTTTAAGGATTACCTGATTTTTTTCTTAAGATGAAAATTATTTTTCACCCAGGAATTTGGTATTTTTAACTTTCACAGAACTCATATTATTTTTAGCTAATTAAAATTATTTTGCAGATTACCAGTTGAACTTGCCTTACGAAGTAGAGTCTTGCTTGGGGGGCACTCACTAAAAGATATAGAAATTTATTTTACATGCTAAAACTAGCATATATATATATATACTGCTCAAAAAAATAAAGGGAACACTCAAATAATACACCCTAGATCTGAATGAATGAAATATTCTCATTGAATACTTTGTTCTGTACAAAGTTGAATGTGCACAACAGCCTGTGAAATTGATTGTCAATCAGTGTTGCTTCCTAAGTGGACAGTTTGATTTCAGAGAAGTTTGATTTGCTTGGAGTTATAGTGTGTTCTTTAAGTGTTCCCTTTATTTTTTTGAGCAGTGTATATTGCTTTCATCAATTCCTATTGACTTAGTCAGAGTGTAAAATCCACACTGAAGAAATGTGGATTTTACACTCTGACTAAGTCAATAGGGATTGACGAAAGCTTAGAAACTTTTTAGCAGTTTTAAAATAAATGTTAAACCTTCTGGAGATCATGATGGCTACTGCCTTTTTATTTATAACTATCCATGGAGCTGCCTTTTTAGGACATATTTCTCTCTCTCTCTCTCTCTCTTTCTCTCTCTCTCTCTGTGTATGTGTATGTGTATATACCCAGTGGGTATGGCTAGCTGATGAGGCCAAAATAAGGCCGAAATAGATCTATCCTAGTTTCGCTTAATTTTCAAATTCAGCAAAAAAACCACAAAAAAACCCATGTGACATATATATATATATATAGTTTTCGTAGATTTTCACGGGTATATGTATGTAGATTGTTCTGAGTTCGGGTTTTGCCCCGTGTAATATTTTGAGTGTCTATGCGACGTTTCGGTGAAATCACATTCACCATCATCAGGCTGAAGTTTTAAGCTTCGTGCTGTTGTAAATATGGAATGTTTGCAACTGCCATTTCTTCCTTATATATAGTGTTAGGGGTGGAGATTTGGTTTGAATGTAGCAAATAGATTGGGTGACTGTGTTTTAGCGATTTGATTGGTTGGTGGAATCACAATTACTTGAAGGATTGACATGGTGATTATTATGAAATGTTTTTTTGTTTAAGGCTGGTTTCCAAATCTCTGGTAGGCAGGACGTATCATCCCTTTTGTTCATGCAGAGGGGGTGTTTCTCAATCTCTATAGCTTCCAAAGTAATTCTTCTATATAAATTTTCTGTTTTGGAAAGTAATTTAGTGTTTTCAAAGTCAATTTCGTGCCCTGTTTTTTTAATGTGCTGGACAAGGGAGGAAGTCTTTTCTTCTTTTTTAACTGCATTCTTATGTTCTGCAATGCGTGCACTCACTCTTCGATTGGTTTGTCCAATGTATGTGGCTGCACATGTTTTGCAAGGGATTTCATAGATTCCTTGGTGTTCTAGTTGGATTTTATCTTTTGGGTTCCTTAGGATGTTAGATATTTTTTGGTTAGTGACAAATGAAGTTTTGATATTATGTTTGTGCAGAATTTTACTAATTTTGCCTGTGGTGCCCTTGATGTAAGGGAGGAGGGTGGTGCCATTATCCTGTTCTTGGTCTTGATTTTTGGGGGGTGTCTCTTTTTTTATTAGGTTTGTGATTGTTTTCCTTTCGAATCCATTAGAAATTAATACATCTTTGAGTTTGTTCAATTCAGTTTTTAAGTGCTCATGGTCAGCTAGGCGTTTGGTTCTGGTGATGAGAGTTTTGGCTACTGAGGTGATCTGTGCGGGGTGGTGGTGGGAGTGGGGTTATATATTTATATTTATATTATTTATAAATATTTATATTTATTTATTTATTTATTTTATTAGATTTGTATGCCGCTCCTCTCCGCAGACTTGGGGCAGCTAACAACAATAAAAAGACAACGTAAACAAATATAATATTAAAAAATCTAAAATTTAAGAGATCAGTCATACATACAGTCATACCATACATAAATTTTATAAGCCTAGGGGGAAGGGAATATTTCAATTCCCCCATGCCTGATGACAGGGGGTTTTTTAAGAGCTTACGAAAGGCAAGGAGGGTGGGGGCAACTCTGATATCTATCTGGGGGGAGTGGGTTCCATATATGTATGTATGTATGTATGTATGTATGTATGTATGTATGTATGTATGTACAGGCACACATACACACACAATACATATACAATATTATTTGAACACAGTATGAATAAAATGTGGCAATCAGAAATGAATGCAATTCCTAGTAAAATGATTTGCAAAATAAACTTTTAATCTAGCTCTGGTCCAAGAGGCCATGTTGTGACCCCAGCTCCTACAATTCTCTGCTCTGGAATCTATTTAGATGTCACAGCCGAGAAATCTACTTTAGAGCTTACCCATCCGTATCCAAATTCGGGAGGAGAAGAAGATAAAACATTGGGTTTTGTTTTTCTTCAATGTAAATATCAGGCTAATGGCTAGAAAATACTCCGGACAGTTCCGTTCTATTTATTTCTTCACTGTGCACAATGCTGTTGCTACAAACGTCTCCTCTCCAAGATATAAGCGCTGGTAATATAGTTTGTAAAGTAGGCCAGTGCTTTATTTCCGCTCCTCGGTCCTACTCTGTGTTTGTTTGTCTTGCTTATCAAAGGGAGTTTAATGTGGGATTGAGAATGGGCAATGTCTTCTCTCTCTTTTCCCTGCCCCCCCTCATCCTCCCAGCCGCTATAAAATAGCTCAACCCAGCCAGAACCAAAAACCTCAACAAAGCTCCCCCCTCCCTGCCCCCACCATCTCCCATCTTCCATTCAACCAAAATGGGCCACTCAGGCAAGAGCAGTCCAGGAGTTACAAATAGGCCAGACAGGAATAAACAGAGCAAACAAAGAATATCCTGTCCACTCAGAGAAAAGCTCAAGAAAGTGATGTCTCCATTAAAATTCAAGGCAGGGAAGCTGCACGCACCCTGTCAACAGCTTGGCTAATAAAATGAAAAGTGGGGGGGGGGGGGAGAGGGAGGACGGGCTTATTGAGGAAGAAATAAAAGCTTCTGGAGACATAGAAACAGAAGATTGATGGCACAAAAAGACCTCATGGTCCATCTAGTCTGCCCTTATACTATTTCCTGTATTTTATCTTAGGATGGATATATGTTTATCCCAGGCAGGTTTAAATGTGTCGCAAATGTGTGCCTTCATCATAGCGAGATATGTACATCTTTTGTATATTTACAATGGGTCAATTTTGATTGGTCAGCCAAAAGACAATGACTACCGGTCAATGACTAACTACTTCAGCTTCAACCGCAATAACACAAGAGCATGCAACAGATTCAAACTTAATACGAACCGCTCCAAACTTGACTGTAAAAAATATGATTTCAACAATCGAGTTATCGAAGCGTGGAACTCATTACCGGACTCAATTGTGTCAACCCCTAACCCCCAACATTTTTCCCTTAGACTCTCCACGATTGACCTCTCCAGGTTCCTAAGAGGCCAGTAAGGGGCGTACATAAGTGCACTGGTGTGCCTTTCGTCCCCTGTCCAATTGTCTTAACTTTCTTTCACCTATCTTATATATTCTCTTCCTTTCATATATCCTCTCCTCTAAGTTAACTTTCACCCTCATATATATTACCACATGTCTATTTTTCTTCCTATGTATTTGTGTATTGGATAAATAAATAAATAAATAAATGAATGAATGAATGAATGAATAAATAAATAAATAAATTTTAAAAAATGAATGAATGAATGAATAAATAAAAAAATAAAAAAATGAATGAATGAATGAATAAATAAATGAATGAATAAATAAATAAATAAATAAAATTTTGTAAGTCATTTGTCTTCAGATGTCCAAGAACCTCAACACCTAGCATGTCTTTGTTGACTTGGGTGACAACCAACTTTGGATGGTCAACAAACTGCTGTAAGTCAAGGACTACATTTATCACCCAAGAATCTGCTACTAGGATCAAAGAGATATTAAAATGTCTACATTCTAAGAATCTGAAACGGTTCTTGGATGCTTTAAAAAAAAATTGACTGTATTAAAGGTCTAATTTAATTTAATTGTTTAAAACTCAGTTACTGTGGATTTACCAACCATGTCTGCTGGAAATTTGTTCCAAACATCTACTATTCTTTCAGTAAAATAATATTTTCTCCCGTTGCTTCTCATCTTTCCTCCAACTAATCTCAGATTGTGCCCCCTTGTTCTTGTGTTCATTTTTCTATTAAAAACACTTCCCTCCTGAACCTTATTTAACCCTTTAACATATTTAAATGTTTCGATAATGTCCCCGCTTTCCCTTCTGTCCTCCAGACTATACAGATTAAGTCTTTCCTGATAGCTTTTATGCTTAAGACCTTCCACCATTTTTGTAGCCCGTCTTGGGACCCATTCAATTTTATCAATGTCTTTTTGTAGGTGAGGTCTCCAGAACTGAACACAGTATTCCAAAGGTGGTCTCACCAGCACTCTATACAGCAGGATCATAATCTCCCTCTTCCTGAATGTTATACTTCTAGCTATGCAGCCAAGCATCCTACTTGCTTTCCCTACCGCCTGACCGCACTGTTCGCCCATTTTGACACTAAAGGAAATCACTACCCCTAAATCCTTCTCTTCTGAAGTTTTTGCTAACACAGAACTGCCATTACAATACTCATGCTGAGTACAGGCTGATAAGCCAAAATTATTGCAGCCAATATTTTTTTTTAAATATTACAATTTAACTCATCCATTCTCTTTTCAAGTACATCCATTTGATAGCATTCACAAGGTCATTTCTGGGACTCGGTGGTTTAGCTATGGTTTCTGAGGCTGTATGAGATTATCCAATGTTTGTTGAGACTACTTCAGCTTCAACCACAACAACACAAGATCACACAACAGATTTAAACTTAATATTACCCGCTCCAAACTTGATTGTAAAAAATATGACTTCAGTAACCGAGTTGTCGAAGCGTGGAACTCATTACCGGACTCTGTAGTGTCATTCCCCAAACCCCCAACACTTTATCCTTAGATTATCCACGGTTGACCTATCCAGATTCCTAAGAGGTCAGTAAGGGGCGAGTACAAGTGCACTAGAGTGCCTTCCGTCCCCTGTTCTATTGCTCTCCTATATCTCCTATACCTTTCTTCTATTCCTATATCTCTTCTTCTATTCTTTCATTGATATGTTCTATTACTATACCTTCTTTTCTATTCTTTCATAGATATATTTTACTATGAGTATCTCCTCTATAACCTTCATCATGTATTTTACTCTGTGTGTGTGTGTGTGTGTGTGTGTCTATATATATATATACACACATATATATATATACAGTGGTACCTCTACTTAAGAACTTAATTCGTTCCGTTACCAGGTTCTTAAGTAGAAACGTTCTTAAGTAGAAGCAATTTTTCCCATAGGAATCAATGTAAAAGCAAATAATGTGTGCAAATCCATTAGGAAATAAATAAAAGCTCGGAATTTGGGTGGGAGGAGGAGGAGGAAGAGGAGGAGGACAGTTGCTGCTGGAGGAAGAAGGTGAGGTGAGAGGAATTTTTAAAAATCCAAAACTTTTTTTTTTTTTTTTTTAAAGAGGGACTCTCAGGCAGCACCCAGAGAAAGGAAAATGCTCTGTTCGCTCTGGGCTGCCCAGAGTGAACGGAGCATTTCATTTCTTTGTTCACTCTGAACTGTCAAAGCCTCCTTAAACGCCACCAAAAGGCTCCTCTGGCAGCCCAGAAAAGCCCGAGATGGCCGGGATTAAAGGGGGAATGGCAAGAAAGTGCCCGGGCCATTGTGCTGCTCTCAAATTTCCTGGGAAATTTTTCTGGGCTCGGGTTCTTAAGTAGAAAATGGTTCTTAAGTAGAGGCAAAAAAATATTGTACATTGTGTAGTGGACAAAATAAATAAATAAAATAAATAAAATAAAATAAATAGCTAGGGGTGGGAGAGGACAGCGTCTCTCATTTAAGGGGTGGTGTTGAATTTGGGGCCCCTCTGAATTGTAAAGCTGAGGAGCTATTCCACTGACATAGAACGGCATTGCTCACCTGATTTGCAAGCATCTTCCCCAAATTCTAAATGTAAACAAACCACTTCATCTGTTTTTGCCTACTTTTGATTAGCACTTGTGTAAAATTAACTGCCGAGGAAGCTTTAAGCAATACTATTTAGATGTTAAGGCTGGTGGCAGGGTTGAGGAGAGAGGCTGTACATATTCCCGTTCCTTATCTCTCTGTGTATAAAAGTTTAAATAGAACCTATGTACGTATATCTTTACATGGGTTGAGCCGTTTTGCACAACTCCAACAAATGAAATACATTAGCCTGAACAGGATCCATTTATTTCAGCTGTATGTTTGAGACACAGAATTAGTGTCTTGGTGTGAATTAATGGAGCATGAATAAGAATGGATATAAAGCACCATCACCAAATAAGCACAAGAGAATTGATGCTAAGAGAAATAAAAGGGAAGATAGGGAAGCAGATACCTCGTTGAAATATCTCTCCCTGTTAAAGCCATTGGAAGAACAGATTATAGATATGCACCTCTACAATTCAGAAATTAGAATAACCTCATTGAAATTCTGATGTTCCAGCAGGTTTTTCAGTCTGGATTACAGTGGTACCTCTACCTAAGAGCGCCTCTACTTACGAACTTTTCTAGGTAAGAACCGGGTGTTCAAGGGTTTTTTTGCCTCTTCTCAAGAACCATTTTCCTCTTACAAACCCAAGCCTCCAAAACTGTAACAGGATAAGGCAGGGAGAAGCCTCTGTGGGGCCTCTCTGGGAATCTCCTAGGAGGAAACGGGGCTGGAAAAGGCAGGGAGAAGCCTCTGTGGGGCCTCTCTAGGAATCTCCTGAGAGGAAACATGGCCTCCACCCTCCCTGTGGTTTCCCCAATCGCACACATTATTTCCTATGGGAAAAATTGCTTCTTCTTACAAAGTTTTCTACTTAAGAACCTGGTCACAGAACAAATTAAGTTCGTAAATAGTGGTACCACTGTATTGTGATACTTGTATGTACTCAATGTAAACTATAAGGTAGGATAAATAGGGTTTCCTTAGTAATGTCTAAACTCATTCATTTATTCATTCAATCATTTATTATTACATTTCTGTACTATCTGGGGGGTGGATAAAAATGTTTTTAAATATGTAAGATGAGACAAGAAATTAAAATTACTTAAAAAGCAAAGGGAGGGATTTCAGGGGACTAAGCAGCCCCAGGGCTCCATGCTTTATTGGGCTCCTCATGTGAGGCCAAAGAGCCATATCTTAACTCTGTTTTAAAAGTCCAGCCTAGGACTATTATCACCTGAGCGCTTTCTATCGCTGCTTCTTTTATTTCTATAAATTCTCCCATCTTGTTCCTTTTAACTAACACTGTCATTTCCTTTGTAATTGTCCATTGTATATTTAATATCCTATTAGTGTCCTCTTGCACTTCTTTCCAAAAGTTCTGCACTACCAGACATTCCCAAAAATCCCAGTTGGAATCCCAGTTAGAGTTCTTTAATTTACAGGGAATGCAATGTGTCTTTCATGGCAGTGTTTTTCAACCAGTGTGCCGTGGCACACTAGTGTGTCGCGAGACATGGTCAGGTGTGCCGCGAAGCTGAGAAAGAGAGAGAAAGAGAGAGAGAGAAAGAAAGAAAGAAAGAGAGAAAGAAAGCAAGAGAGAGAGAGAAAGAAAGCAAGAGAGAGAAAGAGAGGCAGGAAAGGAGGCAGAGATAGAAAGAGCAAAAAAGAGAGGAAGGAAGGAAGAAAGAAAGAGGGATGGACAGAGAGGGGAAGGAAGGAAGAGATAGAAAGAGGGAGAGAAATAGAGCAAAAGGGAGGAAGAGAGATAATTTTCTGTCTAAACTTTTTGTAGCCCCCCCACTCCCCGCCCGCTCAATGTGCCCCATAATTTTGTATATGTAAAAAATGTGCCGCAGCTCAAAAAAGGTTGAAAATCACTGTTTCATGGAACGTGCCGAGGGGACAAAGATGTCCAATTTGCTATCAACATCTTTTTGTAGGTGAGGTCTCCAGAACTGGACACAGTATTCCAAATGTGGTCTCACCAGCGCTCTATGCAGCGGGATCACAATCTCCCTCTTCCTGCTTGTTATACCTCTAGCTATGCAGCCAAGCATTCTACTTGCTTTCCCTACTGCCTGACTGCACTGTTCACCCATTTTGAGACTGTTTACAAGTATTTGCAATGCAAATGTTTAAATATATTCATTTTGCATATTTGAACTAGATGGTTTATTTTACTGTGTAGCTCTTGAGAATTCACTTCTGGCCAAAAAGACTGGAAACCAGCCAAAAAGATTATAAACCAGGAAAAAACATGGTCACATGACTGCAGAGGGCTGCAACCAGCCATAAAAGTGACCTGGTTTCCATGATCAGAAAGTGGCCAGGTGACCATGGATATGTATTGCAATCATTGGAATTCCATAATAGATTATAAGTAGCTTTTGGGGAGGGGGGGAGAGAAGAGGTGAATTCCTCCCAGTTCACACCGGTTATATAGAACCGGAAGCAAATCGCTGGTGACGTCATGGAGCCGGTTCTGTCGGTGCTGATCCATGGATACCGCATCTATAATTCAAAACATTTCTTACCTTATGAAAATATAGCAGATTTCCAATAAAAGGCAAAGGTGGAGGATAACGGACTCCCACTTTATCCAGCCTAGAGAACGAAGAGGTGGTGTGCCTGGATTTAAAAAAAAAAAAAGGGAAAAAGTTTTCACAAGGTTTTCAGAGTTGGAGAATAAGGCTCAGAATTCAGGGGAGAGGATAGCTGTGAAGTCCAAATGGCACAGTAATCATAAGAAATTCCCACAGCCTAGAAGATGGGATAGGAACTTTTCGTTCCATTTTTATTCTCTAATTTGTTATCGCTTTGCTTCCAAAAAGTTGTTGTTGTTGTTGTTGTTGTTATTATTATTATTATTATTATTATTATTATTATTATTATTATTTATTAGATTTGTATGCCTCCCCTCCCCGCAGACTCGGGGCGGCTCACAGCAATGATAAAAACAATATACAGTAACAAATCTAATATTAAAGTTTAAAATAACAATTTTACATTAAAAAGCCTAAAAAACCCCAGTATATAAAAAAGCATACACGCAAACATATCATACATACAACTACATAGGCAAGGGGGGGGGAATGTCTCAGTTCCCCCATGCCTGACGACAGAGGTGGGTTTTAAGAAGTTTACGAAAGGCAAGGAGGGTGGGGGCAGTGCTGATCCCTGGGGGGAGCTGGTTCCAGAGGGTCGGGGCCGCCACAAAGAAGGCTCTTCCCCTGGGTCCCACCAGAGTTGTTGATTCAAGCTCTAGATCAGGGGTGTCAAATTCGATGGCATAATGTAACATAGTGGGGCTTTTTTCCCTTTCACTGAATTAGGTGTGGGCATGGCCAGCATGTGACTCATCCGGCCATGGTCCGGGAGTTTGATAGCCCTGCTCTAGATATATGAAATAAAATCAGATTCCCAGACTTCAGTAGTCTTAGATCTCGCCAATACAAATAATGTTCTAGGTCAGGGGTTGGCAAAGTTGGCTCTTCTATGACTTGTGGACTTCAACTCCCAGAATTCCTGAGCCAATCATGCCAGCTCATGAATTCTGGGAATTGAAGTCCACATGTCATAGAAGAGCCAACTTTGCCTATCCTGGTCTAGGTGGATACTTTCTATCATACAACATTATGAAATCCAACCCTATTAATCTTACTAGATCAGCCTTCATCCATCTGGTGTCTGCTGAATAATTCTGAGGATTGCCTTGGTGAACCGTGCAAGCTATAGAGTTATGGAAATGATCCTCTAACACAGCTGGAGAATGTGTTAGATGAACGTCATTTTATATGCCTTCAATACAACTCAACAAGATCTGATGTTTATTTATAGAATTGCTTGATGCTTTCCAACATTTCTAGCTATTGCTGGCAAAGACACCTCAGGAAACAGGGGGAATGGGGAAAATCCACTACTTTTTTCCCTTCATGGTATACAGTGATCCCCCGAGTTTCGCGCTCTCGAACATTGCTAATCGCTATATCGCGATTTTTCCACCCGGAAGTAAAAACACCATCTGCGCATGCGCGCCCCTTTTTTCTATGGCCACACATGCGTAGATGGTGGAGTTTGCGTTCCCCGGGCAGATCAGCTGCTGGGCGGCTTCCCTGGGTCTTCCCACTCTTGCTGGCGGGAGGGCGAGCGGCGGGCATCAGCGAGGAGCCGGGGTTTCCCCTTTGCGTGGGCGGCCAGTAAGACCCCAGCGCCGCTTCCCAGCTGAGTCCCGAAGCCAAACGCGGAAGTTTGCCTTTGCCGTCTGGCTTAAGGACTCAGCTGCTGCAAGCGAGCAGCCGGGCGGGCGGGCGAACGGGCAAGCGGCAAGCGATCTTGGGGTTTCCCCATTGCCTGGGCAACGGGGAAACCCCATCTTCGGCTCCTCGCTGCTGCCGCACTGCGGAGCAGATCAGCTGTTGGGCGGCCGAAGGGGTCTTCCCCGCCGCCCACACGCAAACTCCACCATCTGCGCATGTGCGGCCATGGAAAACAGGACGCGCATGCGCAGATGGTGTTTTTACTTCCGTGCCGCTACATCGCGAATTTACGATTATCGCAAGGGGTCTTGGAACGGAACCCTCGCGATAATCGGGGGATCACTAATAGGAAATTCTGCTTTATACAACATAACATTTTTCTTGGTACCATTAAAGCAGAGACAGGCAATCTTGCGGGAGAACATGAGCTATTCTGTGAGAAGACACCACAACAAAAATCCTGCAGTGAGCAAAGAGGTGAATTACAGTAAAAATGGGATTTCAACGATAGTTTGATTTGATTGATTTGATTTATTGGATTTGTATGCCGCCCCTCTCCGGAGACTCGGGGCGGCTAACAGCAATAATAGAACAGTATACACAGTAATCCAATTATAAAAACAATTAAAAACCCATTAAAGTAAAAAACAAACATACATTCAGACATACCATGCATAAAATTGTAAAGGCCTAGGGGGAAAGAGTGTCTCAGTCCCCCCATGCCTGACGGCAGAGGTGGGTTTTAAGTAGTTTACGAAAGGCAAGGAGGGTGGGGGCAATTCTAATCTCTGGGGGGAGTTGGTTCCAGAGGGTCGGGGCCACCACAGAGAAGGCTCTTCCCCTGGGTCGTGCCAAGCGGCATTGTTTAGTTGACGGGACCCGGAGAAGACCCACTCTGTGGGACCTAACTGGTCGCTGGGATTCGTGCAGCAGAAGGTGGTCCCTGAGATAGTCTGGTCCGGTGCCATGAATGGCTTTATAGGTCATAACCAACACTTTGAATTGTGACCGGAAACTGATCGGCAACCAATGCAGACTGCGGAGTGTTGGTGTGACATGGGCATATTTAGGGAAGCCCATGATTGCTCTCGCAGCTGCATTCTGCACGATCTGAAGTTTCCAAACACTTTTCAAAGGTAGCCCCATGTAGAGAGTGTTACAGTAGTCGAGCCTCGAGGTGATGAGGGCATGAGTGACTGTGAGCAGTGACTCACGGTCCAAATAGGGTCGCAACTGGTGCACCAGGCGAACCTGGGCGAACGCCCCCCTCGCCACAGCTGAAAGATGTTTCTCTAATGTGAGCTGTGGATCGAGGAGGACGCCCAAGTTGCGGACCCTCTCTGAGGGGGTCAATGATTCTCCCCCCAGGGTAATGGACGGACAGAGTCCTTGGGAGGCAAGACCCACAGCCACTCCGTTTTGTCTGGGTTGAGTTTGAGTTTGTTGACACCCATCCAGGCCCCAACAGCCCCCAGGCACCGGCACATCACTTCCACTGCTTCGTTTACTGGACTAGTTCCTTATGGTTTCTTTCTTTCTTTCTTTCTTTCTTTCTTTCTTTCTTTCTTTCTTTCTTTTTTATAAAGGATATACTTTATTGTGGGAGGAGATAGTTAGGCCTAAAAGAAAGCTGGCATATCTTTTAATATTTGACTTTTTTCTGTCCTCCACCTCTGAAGAAAAAAATACCCCACCCTTCCTTTTGTCAAAGGCAGAATTTCTGGGTGTTCACGATCACAACAAAGAAGGCCAAAAAATGGATTGACATTTCTTACAAATACTTTCACAAAATTATTTTTCTTCCACTTTGTGAGAAAGCAGAAGCAAGCATATAGAAAGTTAGCACCCACCCTTCTCTTAGAAGAATGAAATATTTAGGGAAATATTAAAAAGGCAGAATATTATATTTCCGTGGATGAGAAATGGAGAAACATGTTTTTTAGAGGGAGAATGTAGTCCCTACCTTTTCTTAATAGCCCAAAGCAGATGTCAGCACTTAAGAAATAGAGATAGACAGCTCTATTCATAAGCAAATACCCTCACCCAAGATCCAAAACAGGAAAAATCCATTAAGCACAATAGGAATTGCCCAAAACCCTTTAAGAACAGCCCCTTCACTGCATCACCCTCAGAAACCTCAACCAAACTTAGCTCAGACAAACACCTAGGCCAGTGATGGTGAACCTATGATGAACCATCATTTATAAACAGTGGTTCATGTAACATGCAAAACCATAGGCAAACATGCAACGTTATGACAGTGTGACCAAATGGCCTTATTTGGCAAAATGGAAGATATTATATAATGCAAGAAGGAAAATGTAGCAAGTCTACTACTATTTTATTTAATTTTATTTTGACAAAAAAGGGGCAGATAAATATTTTAAAAATATAATATTTGGGCAAACTGAAACAACCCCCCCCCCCCCGCCATGTAATTTGTACATAAAAGGAGGGCTTTTCTAATGGTCTGTCTTAAAAGACGTTACATGCATCCTATTTTTTTGGGGGGGGGAATAGAAATTTTACAAAAAAATAACAATATGGTGCAAGTTGCAATGCTGAAATAGACTAACTTTAAGTTGATTTGATATCTCTAAGTCCAGATATCACAGCCCAATTCCCCAAACAAAATCTCCTAATTACATGCGCAGAAAGATCATAACATACAATTTTTCCTTGATGAATTCTGGATATATACTGTATTTTCTCTTGCTTTGTATGCCCTTGACTCAGGCAGAAGCACAGAAAATTCATTATGCTTTTGAAATGTGATTTTTTTTAAAAAAAACGTTTCAATGCAATTTCAACTAAGCAGCAGAAAATTTCATAACACTTTTTCATCATATAATTACATGTCTTAATTATATAATTTGATGTCTTAATTGCATAATTAAAAGGACATGATGTTTCAGCTTAATTAGACATCTTAATTATTATGCAAGATCATATGCTAGCATTGCGATCCCCTTTGCAAATGAAGAACAAGTACTTGTAGATATAACTTCAGCCATTTTGAGACATCAATAGGATGAATGAATTTTGATCTGAATACATTGAGACACATGAGAAGCAGAGGGAAGCATCTGCCCTATTGTACCATTAATATTATTTGCATTAAAAGGAGGTAAGATGAGCCATTAACACTTCCACCTTTTAGAAACAGCACAGATGTATCCCTTGTTAATTATTTGAGATATGGTTACAGTCTCAATAAAACTATCCAACTTCTCAAAGATTCATAAGAGAATTGTGCTCGTATGTTGTCTGTCACACACTCAAGCACCCAGCTCTTTGGTACTCCATATGCTCACCATTTCACAGTTGACAAGTCAGTATACATGAATCTGTTTTATATACTGGGCAAAAAAAGGTGATACAAGTTATAATAGGGAATAACAATGTGCAGTGTGCAAGAACAGAATGGCTCAGACTGATAAAATCTAAACAAAGAGAAATAAAGACTTCTGGAAATTGCAATTGGGTAAATTGTATATGGGTAGTCTTTGACTTTCGGTCACAATTGAGGCTAAAATTTCTGTTGCTAAGTGTGATATTTCTTAAGAGAATTTTGCCCATTTTATAGAAACATAGAAGACTGACGGCAGAAAAAGACCTCATGGTCCATCTACTATTTCCTGTATTTTATCTTACAATGGACATATGTTTATCCCAGGCATGTTTAAATTCAGTTACTGTGGATTTACCAACCACGTCTGCTGGAAGTTTGTTCCAAGGATCTACTACTCTTTCAGTAAAATAATATTTTCTCATGTTGCCTTTGATCTTTCCCCCAACTAACTTCAGATTGTGTCCCCTTGTTCTTGTGTTCACTTTCCTATTAAAAACACTTCCCTCCTGAGCCTTATTTAACCCTTTAACATATTTAAATGTTTCGATCATGTCCCCCCTTTTCCTTCTGTCCTCCAGACTATACAGATTGAGTTCATTAAGTCTTTCCTGATACGTTTTATGCTTAAGACCTCCCACCATTCTTGTAGCCCGTCTTTGGACCCGTTCAATTTTGTCAATATCTTTTTGTAGGTGAGGTCTTGGCAGGGAATCACTGCATTTGTTAAATTACTGTATTTTTCGGAGTATAAGACGCACCAGAGTATAAGACGCACCTTAGTTTTGGGGGAAGAAAAGAGAAAAAAGAATCTGCTTACCAGGTATTCATCTGGTTAGCGTCCTTAGTTAAAAAAAAACTTTATTCGGAGAGAGTAACAATGAAAGAGCTTGCAAGTCAGTAAGAGCTGGGAACATCATTAGCACCTGGAAGTAGAGCAACGGAAAATAACCTGCAAAGACTTAGGGCTTGGAAAACATTCTTCGCAGAGAGTAACAATGAAAGAGCTTGCAAACTGGTAAAATGTTGTGGTTGGCTCTGGCCCAGCTCCTGCCCCAGGGAATGTGGAGGTGGATGCAGGGGAAACGTCAACATGTCCTAGGTCTGTTTTGTTGCCGGCAGAGTCTGGGAGTGCAGTTTCCTTGGACGAAGAAGGTGGGGGTGACTTGGAAGAGGGGGGCTTGGCACACAGCCCAGGAAGCCAATCACCATTATCTTCTGTCGATTCGGATGACGAAGTGTTAGACCCACGCAGGCGCAGACTTATGCATCAAAGACACCAATTGAGGAAATATTACAGGAGATAAGAGAGGCCACCTGTGTTTGGGTGGGGATCCAGTAATTAGAGCTGCTGCTATAAATAGCAGCGTGCTAGTTTGGCCGTTGTGGAAGATTATCTGATCGCAGTTCTTCAGGATCATGCCTTGCTGTGTCTGAACTTCGTTTGTGGATTTTTCACGCCTTTGACACTAAAGCAGAGTAAAGTGTGTATGTGTTTCACTTGTGGGAAGAAGGAGGGCTGTGACGTTTCTTCACAGCTACTAGCTAAGTACTTAAGGATTGATTAAGGGACTTGTACAGCCAACAAGGTTGTTTTGGGGAAAAGTGCTCTTTGAATACAAAAAGGGTGCTTTGTTTCTTTTGAATTTTGTGATAAAGGACATTCTTTTGAATTTTCAAACGTGTGTGTGTCTGAAATTTGTACCCGTGAATTTTTGGGAGGCTTCTACCAGAGAGCCCGACAGAACAGTAATAGCTGTAAACATTGTTAGCACCTGGTTAGGGCTGAAAAGAAACTTATCCGGAGCAATTGAGAGCAATGAAAAAAACTCTGCAAAGACTTAGGGCTTGGAAAACATTATTTGCAAAGACAAACAATGAAAGAGTCTGCAAGGTAAGAGCTGGGAAGATCATTAGCAACTAGTTAGGGATGGGGGGGGAAAGCTACATTCAGAGTATAAGTCGCACCCAAATTATCAGCCTCTTTTAGGGAGGAAAAAGATGTGTCTTATACTCCGAAAAATATGGTAGTTGTTGTGAAGTGAATCTGGTTTTCCATTGACTTTGCTTGTCAAAAGGTCACAAAAGGTGTTCATGTGATCCCAGGATATTACAATGGTCATAAATGTGGGTCAATACCTAAGCATCTAAATTTTAATCATGTGACCATGGAAATAGGATGCCACCACAACTGTCATAGGTTTGAACAACAGTCATAAGTCATTTTTTCAGAACGGTTGTAACTTATATATTTTTTTGTGGGACCATATTGTTAACTTTTGACATGAGGGTTTCAAGAGGTCCACTGAAGTCAATGATTCATAATAAACAAGTCTTTTTCCAGGAACTTGTAATTTAGATATATATTGCATAGAGCCGAGGTGGCGCAGCAGGTAGAGTGCAGTACTGCAGGCCACTAAAGCTGACTGCTAGATCTGCAGGTCAGCAGTTCAAATCTCATCACCGGCTCAAGGTTGACTCAGCCTTCCATCCTTACGAGGTGGGTAAAATGAGGACCCAGATTGTGGGGGCAATATGCTGGCTCTGTTAAAAGTGCTATTGCTAACATGTTGTAAGCCGTCCTGGATCTAAAAGGGCGACATTAAAAAAAAATCAGGAAAAAAATCAAATAACTATTGCTCAAAAAAATAAAGGGAACACTCAAACAACACATCCTGGATCTGAATGAATGAAATAGTCTCATTGAATACTTTGCTCTGTACAAAGTTGAATGTGCACAACAGCATGTGAAATTGATTGTCAATCAGTATTGCTTCCTAAGCGAACAGTTTGATTTCACCGAAGTTTGATTTACTTGGAGTTATATTGTGTTGTTTAAGTGCTCCCTTTATTTATTTTTTTGAGCAGTGTATATTTAGCAGATATCAGCTAATGCAGGATCAAAATAAGTACAATTTGTTCAAGGGAAAAGGATTTTACAAACATATTTCAAATTAGGAATTATGCAAAATGAGCAACTTCGAGCTAACTTCCAACTATTTTTCTTCGGTAACATCAATTTGATTTTTAAAATATGCAGCTTATTGGAGAATAGCAATTTCTGGAAGCCAGCCACTGTTTTTAACTCTGAAGACATAATTCTGCATCTTCTCCAACAACACCATTTATGTTATCTGTAAAGTAAGAGCTTTCTCTAACTTGGCTGCTCCAGATTTACACCAGCCCTGTTCTCTCTCACACTAAACAACTGACAGAACATGACATGTAAACTGCTTATCTAAAACGTGATTGAGAATGCCAGAATCCATTGCTATTGCTTCCTCATTTTGGGTCCATATTTAAACACAGCTCAGCTTTACATCAACCTGACAATGTGGAAAAAAAGCTATTCTGGCATTTCTCAAAACAAAACAAAAAAAGACATAAGCTTAAGTCTCTATGATGCTTAGCATGAATCTGTTTCATGTTTCTTTGGAAAATTTCGGGGATGTTTTCTACGAAGAACGCCAAAGGCTAGAAGAACAAAATGCCACCCAGTTTGACCCCTGCAGATGCTTACCTATTTCAGATACCTTCTCATATTTTGTGTCTGTTTTATTAGGGAAGGAGACACTTTGGCTAATCTATCAGTTTACTGTGTTTGCCGCAGGTCATAATAACAAATAATGTGCTTCAATACTGTTGTGGTTAGCTCTGGCCCAGCTCCTGCCCCAAGGACTGTGGATGTGGGGAAGACATCCACATGCTGCAGGCCTGTTTTGCCCCCAGTGGAATCTGCTGATGAAGGCTCCTCTGACCAAGAAGACATGAGTGACAGGGAGGAGGAGAGTGTGGCAGACAGCTTAGAAGGAGATCAATTATCTAGCTCCTCCATGGATTCAGAACAAGAGTTAATGATACAGCCACGCATGCGGAGAGCGATGCATAGGCAACAACAACTGAGAGATTATTATCAAAGAAAATGAGGCCACCTGTGGTTGGGTAGGGCTGTGGTCATTAGTGAGGCTGCTATAAATAGCAGCCTGTGGGTTTGGCCATTGTGGAGGATTATCTGATCATTGTGTTTCCTGACTGGTTTACTGACTTTGACCTTTTGTGTGCTGATTTTTCCCCACTTTGAAACTAAACCAGAGCAAAGTATGTTTCACTTTGTGAAAGAAGAAGGACTGTGAATTGCCTCACAGCTGCAAGCTAAGTATCCCAGGACTGATAAGGGACTTGTATAAATTACCAGTTTGTTTGGAGACGAGTGCTCTTTGCTATACCAAAAGAGGGCTTAGTTTAAGTGAATTTTCATTATAAAGAACATTGTTTTGAATTTTTAAACGTGTGTGTGTCTGAAATTTGTACCTGTGAATTTTTGGGAGGATTCTACCAGAGAGCCCAACAGAACAAATACTATCCTGCTTGATACTGCAGGAGTCTCTGGAACACTTTGGGGAAATTTGTGGTCATTGTCTATCTCGACTACAGTCCATGGAGACATACATTTATAGCAGTGAAGGGCTAGCAAAATTTTTACAACCACACTGTGGGCTTGGCTTATTTTATAGGTGTGGCTTGATGGTCATGTGACTGAGCAGGAGTGGCTTGCCGGTCATGTGACAGGTGGGAGTGGCTTGACAATCATGTGACTTGACCAAGGATTTTCCAAGAACCTCAAAACAATACCCATATCAATAGACTCAAAACAAGCAGGTCATCGAATTCACCCACATCCTAGAAGTGAGCAGCTATAGAACAGTGAAAAGACAGAAACATCTCTCTTAGAATTTTGAAAGGACATTTTGAGCATTGTCATAAAGGTGCCTTCATGATTAAAATGGCCACTCACAAAATAACCACTTACTCAAAGACAACAATCTAAAACGTTCCTTGCTACTTTCACAGCCTAAGTGAACATCCCAAAATGCTCCATTCCACATAACAGTCCTGCCGACTACCAAACAAAATCAAGGTTTCTGGCAAAACACTAGGTTTCAAGCAATTATTCATTTTATTTTCTAGAGTAGGGGTTCCCAAACTTTAAAACTTGTGAATTTCAACTCCCAGAATTCTACAGAAAATATTATAGCCATTCGGCAAGGAGGGGGAGGCAGAAACCCAGATCACATAGAATTTATTTATTTATTTGTTTGTTTCTTTGATTGATTGATTGATTGATTGTTTGTTTGATTGACCGATTGATTTTTATGCCGCCCTTCTCCTTAGACTCAAGGCGGCTTACAACATGTTAGCAATAGCACTTTTTAACAGAGTCAGCATATTGCCCCCACAATCCGGGTCCTCATTTTACCCACCTCGGAAAGATGGAAGGCTGAATCAACCTTGAGCCGGTGATGAGATTTGAACTGCTGACCTGCAGATCTACAGTCAGCTTCAGTGGTCTTCAGTACAGCACTCTACTTGCTGTGCCAACCCGGCCCAGGTTAATTAATTCCAGATCTTATCTCCTTACACTTTTCCTAGACACTTTTGTTTGTAGCAGAATTGCCGGCTTTGGGGTATTTTAACGCTTTCGGGAAGAACCCAGAGGCTGCCCAAAGAAGATGCCCTGCATTTTCTTTCACCATCTTTCGGGGCAAATTGGGTGTTCTGGGGTGGAGCTCCATTTTCGCTACACCACTGCACACACAGCCATCTGGGCAGTAGCCCACCCCTGATTTGTAGTTACCCAGCAGGTAAGATTGCAGTGGGGAACTGGATATTCTGATGTTCCTCACCTCTGATGTTTCTTTCTATGTTTCTGTCTCAGTAGGCTCAAGGTTGACTCAGCCTTCCATCCTTCCAGGATCAATCAAATGAGGACCCAGATTGTTGGGAGCAATATGCTTACTCTCTGTAAAAGGGCTTAGAGAGGGCTGCAAAGCACTGTGAAGCGGTATATAAGTCTAAACGCTAAATGCTAAATTCTCCAAATACAAATCAGAGTAAAGGTTTACTTTTTAAAAGTCCTCAGAGAGGGGTGGCATACAAATCCAATAAATGAATGAATGAATGAATGAATGAATGAATGAATGAATGAATAAATAAATAAATAAATAAATAAATAAATAAATAAATAAAACACCTTTTGCAAAGCTTATAAGAGGATGAAGTTTGAAAATGTTCTACCTCGCTCTGCAGGGCACCCCACAATTTTTCGCTCAGTCTTCCACAAAGGTTACTGCTAAATTTAGTTTTCCTAATCAATCACAGTTTCCTTTCTTCAGAAAAGACTGATCCCTTGCATCCTTTTAATGTCTTGTTTTTCTTCCCACAGCCCTAAAACTCTTGTTATAATGGGGGGGGGGGGGAATCAGGAATTGCCATCAAGGGAGAAGTCACCGGAAACATATTAGTCAAAATGTTTTCCTCAAATATAGCAGATAAAAAGAGGTTTGCATATTTTATTTTCCAGTTATATGGCTGCTGGCATATTGGCAAGTAGAAGGCTGAGCCATCTCGCACTTGCGCACACCTGGTTCACGGGAGAGAACAACAAACAGGAGAGATGAGTCAGTGGTGCTTATGAAACACACATTCGTCATCTGACGCTGCTATTGTGCCCATTGTTTTGTTAGCAAGCTGCAGCTGGTGATGATAAACCAGTACAAAGGGTGAGGGTGTGTGTTTGGCTCAGCTCCCTAAGATTGCAGCTCGGTTAGATTACCAGGGTAGAAGATCAAATCTATCCCGACAGACTGTTGATCTGGTTAAAGAAGAGTACTGTAATTGGCAAATGGCAACGATTGATAAGCAAGACTTAACTTTTCATTTATTCTATGCACATCATAATACCGAAATTAAACCATTTACAACTACGTCACCATCGAACTGATCTAACCATAGTTCACAAAATCATATACCAAAATGTCTTTACTTATTTTATTTATTTATTTGTTTGTTTTGTCAAGTACATATTATAATAATAATAACAACAACAATAATAATAATAATAATAATAATAATAATAATAATAATAATTTATTAGATTTGTATGCCTCCCCTTTCCGAAGACTCCTTATTGGAGATATGTAAAGATAATATTAATAATGAATAATAATATTCATAAACATGATACTAGTAAAAAATAAAAAGAAACAATAGATATAATAATATTCATATGCATGGTGCTAGTAAAAAATAAAAGAAACATTAGGACATGGGACGGAAGGCACGCTGGGGACTTATGCACGACCCTTACTGACCTCTTAGGAATCGGTAGAGGTCAACAATAGATAGTCTAAGGGTAAAGTTTTGGGGGTTAGGAGATGACTACATGTGAAGTGGTATATAAGTCTAAGTGCTGTTTCTTTCTTTCTTTCTTTCTTTCTTTCATTCATTCTTTCTTTCTTTCTTTGTCTTGTATGCTGCCCCTCTCCGTGGACTCGGGGCGGCTAAATAGCAAGAATTTTAGACAAATGCTGTCCAGTTTCTTCTTAAAAGCCTCCAGCATTGGGTACACTCCATTGGAGCACAGCAGTGCTATCTTCCTTCCAACCAATCAACAAGATCTGTAGGGTCTAAAAAGTACCTTTATTGCCCTCTGCAACATAGACTTTTGGGTTAATATATTGCTTTTAGTGGACTAATTAGCAGTTATATGTAAATGAATAAAAGTTTTTACCTAACGCTCTATTCCTTAAAGCCAAAGAATATAAGCACAAAATGTACTTAACATAATGCATTACAAAAGTTTCACTCTATAAAAATGTCCAACCGACCCAGATGAAGCAATCGAGATAATCTGCAGAGGACACTTGCACAAACTATATTTATCCAGGTTTAAGAATGAACCCCTTCAGGCTACTAAGTCAGTGGTACAGCAATGACCGCTGAAATCCTTCCAGTCTACAGATCCACTGGATGAACAAGTGTCCAAGCTTTCACGCTTGGATTAAATGTAGCCTCTCCTACAATGCTGAAACCGAGATTTGAAGAGCTTTACACGTGAACTGGAGAACTTGCCTCTGAAAGGCATCCGGTGATATGTTTCGCCTCTCTCTCATTTTACATCATTTTTCAAGTTTAAATACCACACGCTTTTGAAAGACTTCTCAGTTGCCCTAATACCCTTTTGCATAATTTTCTTTTTAAATTAATCCGTGCAGTCTTGAATAAGGGAACAGAGTTTTCTCCGTGATCTCAAATCAGATTAATAGAGGCTCTGTTCTTATAAGGAGCGGATGAGAAGAGGGCTTGAGTCATACATAGGTAATTAACTGAATACCTCTTTTTGGAGAGTCGATCTATTACAGTGCCAGGTGGCAGGCAACCTTTAAATTCCACACAGCTCAGAATATTTTTGTCAGTCCATAACAGAGATTAGTTAATAAACTGCATAGCAAAAGAGCAAACAATGTGTCGATTGTGCGCGGTCAAGATTCCAACTTTATAGCCAGGAAGATCTTTTACGCCAGATTTGACTTTTTTGAGAGGCTTTCATCCTAAATTAGAGATGTCTTTCTATTAGGCATTATTAGTAATTTGTATGAGGAAAAATGTTAAATATTTGATGTTACACATCATGATGGCTGCAAGAATAGCTTACGCGGTGAAGGGCTGCCAAATTTTTTACTAGCACACTGTGGGTGTGGCTTATGCAGGACGCCCTGCATTTTCTTTCAACATCTTTCAGCGCAAATTATTATTATTATTATTATTATTATTATTATTATTATTATTAATTGGATTTGTATGCCGCCCCTCTCCGCAGACTCGGGGCGGCTAACAACAGCAGCAAAACAGTATAACAAAATCCAATACTAAAAAACAGTTAAAAACCAATTATATAAAAACCAATCATACATACAGACATACCATACATAAAATTGTAAAGGCCTAGGGGGAAAGTGTATCTTAGTTCCCCCATGCCTGGTGGCAGAGGTGGGTTTTAAACAGCTTACAAAAGGCAAGGAGGGTGGGGGCAATTCTAATCTCTGGGGGGAGTTGGTTCCAGAGGGTCGGGGCCGCCACAGAGAAGGCTCTTCCTCTGGGTCCCGCCAAGCAACATTGTTTGGTTGACGGGACCCAGAGAAGACCCACTCTGTGGGACCTAACTGGTCGCTGGGATTCGTGCAGCAGAAGGCGGTCCCTGAGGTAATCTGGTCCGGTACCATGAAGGGCTTTATAGGTCATAACCAACACTTTGAATTGTGACCGGAAACTGATTGGCAACCAATGCAGACTGCGGAGTGTTGGAGTAACATGGGCATATTTGGGAAAGCCCATGATTGCTCTCGCAGCTGCATTCTGCACGATCTGAAGTTTCCGAACATTTTTCAAAGGTAGCCCCATGTAGAGAGCATTACAGTAGTCGAGCCTCGAGGTGATAAGGGCATGAGTGACTGTGAGTAGTGACTCCCAGTCCAAATAGGGTCGCAACTTGTGCACCAGGTGAACCTGGGCAAACGCCCCCCCCTTGCCACAGCTGAAAGGTGTTTCTCTAATGTGAGCTGTGGATCGAGGAGGACGCCCAAGTTGCAAACCCTCTCTGAGGGGGTCAATGATTCTCCCCCCAGGGTAATGGACGGACAGATGGAATTGTCCTTCGGAGGCAGGACCCACAGCCACTCCGTCTTGTCTGGTTTGAGTTTGAGTTTGTTGACACCCATCCAGGCCCCAACAGCCTCCAGGCTCTGGCACATCACTTCCACTGCTTCGTGAATTGGATACTCTGGGATGGAGCTCCATTTTCAATGCATTCCCTCACCCACCCCCCGTCCGGGCACTAGCCCACCCCTGAGCCTATGCAAAAAATGGAAAAATCAGCAGATCCCCAGCCACAAGAAGATAATCTGGAAAATTCATGAATGTGCAGAAATGGACCATGGAACTGAGTGATCAAAAGGACTCAGATTACTATGCTGTTTGGATGAACTGGTACAAGAGGATACAAAAAAGAAATGCAAATTAACAATAAGTGTCATAAATGTACAAATGTAAAAATGAACACTATATCAATGTAATGTAATGTAAATATATTAACCCACCTGACGGTATTGGAAAGTATTATGTAAATATTAAAAATCAATAATAATATTAAAAAAGAGAGAGAGTTCAAAATTAAGGCCCGTGGTCCAGCTGGCTTAGATCTGGCCCATCAGCCCCCCCTGGAAATAGTGACAGACCCACCCACAATGCCTCTACCAGGAAAACTGGAAGTCCATTTTCGCTGGCAGTGGGTTGCAGGAGGCTGTCCCAGCCAAAAACGTAGCTTTGGGAAACTCATTTTCTCTGGGAGAACACTTGAGCCACAGGCTCTCCTGACACATGAGTGATGTCAAGCTGGCCACACCCACCCTGGCCACACCCACCCAAGACCCCAAGGTCAGACTCGACCCTGATGCTCAATGAAATCAAGTTTGACACCCCTGCCCTAAATAGTCCATTCTTGATTGAAAAGAACTTGCGCGGAAGACCTTCCCATCATAAGGTTACATCTAGGATACGGAAAGGGAATCCGAGACTATCAAACTTGACAAGTTAGGGGAAATGCTAAGAGTTTATTCATCTGAATTTTATGCCATATTTATTTACTTATTTGTTGGTGCTGTCTAAGCTTGGCGGTTTTCTTGCATGTGTTTCATTATGAATCACCATATGGTGTTACATATGAGGGTACAAAAAAGATTATAGTTATATATCATAAATATATTTCAGTTAAAGTTAAAAAAGTGAAAGTTAAGTTAAAATTAGTTTGATGTAATGCTTCAGGCACCAGAACTGAGAGAAAGTAATGCACCACATTTTTTTTCTTACAGTATGATATTCCCCCCACCCACCAAAATGTATGTAAATCATCAAAAACAACATAAAAATAGTTTAAGCAGACTAAGTTTAAACAGAATAAGTCTCCATAAAATAACATTAGATTAATCACAGTGTTTTAGAAAAGTTGTAATTACATACTTTGACTGAAGGAATTTATACATTCATAAACAAACAGAACAAATGCTGCATAATTCCACTTCTGGTGGCAATATACATTTAGTTACTAGTTTTAGTATAAACATTTTGAGGATACTAGAAAATTATTCATTTATTTATTTATATATTTTTATTATATTAGTTTTATTATTTTTTTATTTTGGTTATGGCTTCATTATCCATTTCCAACAAGTTTGCAAAATCATATGACATAAGAAACTCACTCAATTTCTGTTACAAAACTGCCATTGAAAATTAAGCACAGTGTATATTTATTTTGAACAGTGTGATTTAAAAATATAGGAAATGTCTTTCTCATAAATTAAACAGCAACAGACTTCTGAGAGTACTTTAATTGGAAACCATATTATTTACATTAACACTTATTCCTACATAAATATATTTTAATATATTTAATATATTATAACATTGATGTTAATGCTTCTAGGCTACGCTTTTAAAAAAATAATCTTGTGTCATTTTTTCATTATGTTATTTTTCAGTCCTAAAGTTTTGTTGATATATTGTTTGCTTAAATGAAAGCTTTTAAATCCATTCTTATCCATATTTATTCCAAAGATGTTGGTTTATTTTGTACTAATCATGTCCAAGGTTGTAGTCAATCCCAAGATCATCATCTTTTTCACAACTCAGTCTAAAAGAAGAACTGGAAGAATGGGCTAAATTCCTTTGGAAACAATTCACAATTTGTATGAATCAATACCTCAAAGAATTGAGGCTGTATTTGCCACAAAAGGTGGACCAACACCATATTAAAAGATATTTTGATGATTTTTCAAGGTGTTTCCATTTCTTTGTCCACCCCTTGTATTTATGCTTGTTGGAGCAAAACATACTTACTGTACAAGCAGCATCTCAAAATGTAGTCTGTTCATAAGTAGCATAATATAATATACAGTACTGTATATCTTATATAATCTATAAGTGTAGCTTAAGGCTTAGTTTTCTGTTGGTGAGCCAACTAAGGCATAGTCAATCAACCATGTTTATCTAAAAGCTTTATGTGTCTGCATGTGTGTCATTTACTGAGACCTAGATGAAGTCATGAAAGAAACTTGATGGGCATGAGGCATTTTATTGATTTGATTTGATTTGGACTCTCTCCAGCTCCTGAGCAACTCTGTGCCAGTTTGATCAGGTTTCTAGCTTGGTTAATATACTATGAGTATCTCCTCTATAACCTTCATCATGTATTTTACTATGTGTATATAGATATATACCCACTAAAACCCTGATTGTGTATTGGACTAACTAACTAACTAACTAACTAACTAACTAACTAACTAACTAACTAACTAACTAACTAACTAACCAACTAACTAAATAACTAACTAAATAACTAACTAAATAACTAAATAACTAAATAACTAAATAACTAACTAAATAACTAAATAAATAACTAAATAAATGAATGAATGAATGAATGAATGAATGAATGAATGAATGAATACGTACGTACGCAAGCAAGCAAGCAAGCAAGCAAGCAAGCAAGCAAGCAAGCAAGCAAGCAAGCAAGCAAGCAAGCAAGCAAGCAAGCAAGCAAGCAAGCAAGCAAGCAAGCAAGCAAGCAAGCAAGCACCAGGCTAGAAACTAGAAGATTGTGACTTCTAGTCCTGCCTTAGACATAAAAGCCAGGTGGGTGATTTTGAGGCAGGTATTCCCTCTCAGCCCAACCCATCTCACAATGTTGTTGTTGTGGGGAAAATAGGAGGAGAAAGGAAACAGAGGTTATATTCACCATCTTGAGTTATTTATAAAAACAACAAAGGTAGATGGAGATGTAACACAATAAAAAGCTCTATGATTTGGCAGGAAAAAAAGACCAAATGTTTAATAAAGTCTAATTCTAACTAAAGGATAATTTCCTAAAATGAAAACAGCAGGAAGATGACCCTACATGCATGGCAATGGGCTAAATTTGATAAATAAAGTGATTACGTGTTTTTTTTTAAAGGAACAATTTACAGACTGTAAAACTGGGGGATTGAAATTAAAGACCAATCTAGGGTTAAATTTGAGCAAACACCTCATCTCCAGATGTTTTTGAGTGCTGGCAAGCTTAGCAGTAAACTAAATATTATTTCCAATATGATCCAGACTCAGCTTCCAAATAAACAATCATTAAGTAGGAGAAGAGGCAATGGCCCCGACTTGAAATCTTGGCAAGGCAAGACACATTGACAAGCTGACTTGAGAGCAAGATTTTACTCTTAAGATGCCTGATAAAGTACTGAAGAAATGCTGCAGGATTTGGAGGAGGTATTGTAAATTTTCAGTGTTTGAAAAGAATTTGTGAAATCTCTTTGTTTCTTTGTTTCTTTCTTTCTTTCTTTCTTTCTTTCTTTCTTTCTTTGCTTCTTTCTTTCTTTCTTTCTTTCTTTCTTTCTTTCTTTCTTTCTTTCTTTCTTTCTTTCTTTCTGGTTGCTCTCTTCTGTACCTTTTCCAGAGTTTCTATGTCCCTTTCTATTCCAGAAAACTGGAATCTTGTGCAGGATCTGCACCAACCAATTCATATAAGATGTACAAGTTCTTGCATGCTTTAGAAACCTCTGGCTTCTTAAGTAACTTCATGCTAACTTTTGCTGTTCTTTCTATTCTAGTCAGACACAAGAAAAACTGATATAGCCAAATTTTCATTCAGAAATTCATTCAATGAAATCTTTCAGTTTTCTTTATACCTGGGAAATAAAATCCTTTCTAGTCCTAAGAAATCTCTCTCTCTCTCTTCTTGTTCAATATTCTCTTCCTTTACACATGTTTTTGGCCTTCACAAGGAACATAAACAGGAGCCTTCCATATGAATGGAGTCTTTCATTTAATTCACAGGTGCTACTGTGTATTACAGGGTATATGTAATAAATATGGCAAAGACCCAGGCTTCTGGCACATCTGTTATATCCTGCGAAGTGACCACCTAAGAATTTATTTTTAAACTCATGCTCAAGTTGAACACAACCCATAATTATGCACCTGGATTAACTTTTTGTTCCTTGTTTTAATGAACACAATGCAAATGTCCCAGATACCACAGAGACAGGCAGGGCTGTGTTATCTCAGGATAGATCTCTGGATGCTTTCAGCACACAAGTTGGATGTTTGGCTTACCGGCAGCATGAAAGAAATCTGCAGAGGAAAAATGTTGCACAAACAGATAATTCCGACTGCAGCTAACAAAGTGGGGACAGGGAAAAACAGGGTGAAAGTGGAAAATCATACTTTTGCAACCCAAGAGAAATTCAACAGAGACAGAGCGGGTGGGGGAATGAAACAAAAATACAGTGGTACCTCTACTTAAGAACTTAATTCGCTCTGTGACCAGGTTCTTAAGTAGAAACGTTCTTAAGTAGAAGCAATTTTTCCCATAGGAATCAATGTAAAAGCAAATAATTCATGCAAACCCATTAGGAAAGAAATAAAAGCTCGGAATTTGGGTGGGAGGAGGACGAGGAGAGTCACTGCCAAAGGAAGAAGATGAGGTCAGGGGAATTTAAAAAAATCCAAAACTTTAAGGCTTAAAAAAAAAAGAGGGACTCAGAGGCGGTGAGGAGGAGCACGTGCCTCCCTCCGTTCATTCTGGGCTGCCAAAGCCTCCATAAGCCTCACCGAAAGGCTCCTCTGGCAGCCCAGAAAAGCCCGAGATGGCTGGGATTAAAGAGGGAATGGCAGGAAAGTGGCTGGGCCTTCCTGCCGTTCTCAAATTTCCTGGGAAACTTATCCAGGAGAGAGAGAGAGAGAGAGAGAGAGAGAAAGAAAGAAAGAAAGAAAGAAAGATTTCACAAATTCTTTTCAAACAATGAAAATTTACAATACAGTGTTCCCTCGCTTTTCGCAGGGGATGCGTTCCGAGACTGCCCGCGAAAGTTGAATTTCCGCGAAGTAGAGATGCGGAAGTAAATACACTATTTTGGGCTATGAACAGTATCACAAACCTTCCCTTAACACTTTAAACCCCTAAATTGCAATTTTCCATTCCCTTAGCAACCATTCAGATTATTACTCACCATGTTTATTTATTAAAGTTTATTAAAAAAATATATTTATTAAAGGCAGATGAAAGTTTGGCGATGACATATGACGTCATCGGGTGGAAAAAACCGTGGTACAGTGTTCCCTCACTTTTCGCGGGGGATGCGTTCCGAGACTGCCCGCGAAAGTTGAATTTCCGCGAAGTAGAGATGCGGAAGTAAATACACTATTTTGGGCTATGAACAGTATCACAAACCTTCCCTTAACACTTTAAACCCCTAAATTGCAATTTTCCATTCCCTTAGCAACCATTCAGATTATTACTCACCATGTTTATTTATTAAAGTTTATTAAAAAAATATATTTATTAAAGGCATATGACGTCATCGGGTGGAAAAAACCGTGGTACAGTGTTCCCTCACTTTTCGCGGGGGATGCGTTCTGAGACCACCCGCGAAAGTTGAATTTCCGTGAAGTAGAGATGCGGAAGTAAATACACTATTTTTGGCTATGAACAGTATCACAAGCCTTCCCTTAACACTTTAAACACCTAAATTGCAATTTTCCATTCCCTTAGCAACCATTCAGATTATTACTCACCATGTTTCTTTATTAAAGTTTATTAAAAAAAATATTTATTAAAGGCAGACGAAAGTTTGGCGATGACATATGACGTCATCGGGTGGGAAAAACCGTGGTATAGGGGAAAAATCCACGAAGTATTTTTTTATTAATATTTTTGAAAAACCGTGGTATAGCCGTTTCGCGAAGTTCGGACCCGCGAAAATCGAGGGACCACTGTATAGGGAAAAAACCCGCAAAGTATTTTTTAGTTAATATTTTTGAAAAACCGTGGTATAGACTTTCCGTGAAGTTCGAACCCGCAAAAATCGAGGGAACACTGTACTTCATCCAAACCCTGCAGCATTTCTTCAGTACTTTTTCAGGCATCTTAAGAGTAAAATCTTGCTATCAAGTCAGCCTGTCAATGTATCCTAGTGTTGCTGTGACACTGGAAGATGCATAAGAGTTTTTATCAGGTCCATAATATAAAGGATAGATCTACCTGTGGGAAAAGAAGGAAGTGTTCTTAAGGAGAGCAAATGCTACCCTTCTCTATCAAGACTCAAACAAAGGATCTTCTACAGCTCTTTTTGAGTATATGAGAATGATATTCCCATGATACCTGGAATGATAGACTTCTAGAAATAGGTCTAATTAGCTCTTAAAAATTATCCAAACTTTGAAATGGCCTGAAAACATATTGAAATAGCAGTAGTACAGTACTTATATACGGCTTCATAGTGCTTTTACCACCCTCTCTAAGGGGTTTAGTGAGTTTACAGCCTATTGCCCCCCAATAATCTGGGTCCTCATTTTACCCACCTCAGAAAGATGGAAGGCTGAGTCAACCTTGAGCCTGGCGAGATTCTCCAAATTGCAGGCAGCCGTCAATCTGTAGAAGTAGCCTGCAGTACTGTATTCTAACCACTGCTCATATAGCCAGTTTGTTACTGAATTTTGACGATGAGATCTTTTGGTAAGGAAGATGCAGTAGAATCCCAGTAGCCAAACACAACCGGAAGCATAAGCATTGATAGACAAAAGTTACACAAAAAGTACGCAAGTAATTAGGCAAAGGGAAGCCATGCTTTTATTCATTTGATTAATACTCAAAGTAATTAGCAAGGCAACCTAAAAAAAAAAAGCCAATTTATTTATTTATTAGTAACATTTATATGCTGCCCAATTCCAAATTTATTTATTTATCTATCTATTCATTCATTCATTCATTCATTCATTCATTCATTCATTCATTTAATTCAACTTCTATGCCACCCAATCCTGAAGGAGTCAAATGGACTCTGGGCGGCTTACAATAATAAAAATAATACACAATTATTCTGTCGGGCTCTCTGGTAGACTCCTCCCGAAAATTCACAGATACAAATTTCAGACACTCACATGTTTGAAAATTCAAAACAATGTTCTTTATAATGAAAATTCAAATAAACTAAGTACTCTTTTTGTATAGCAAAAAGCACTCGTCTCCAAACAAACTGGTAATTTGTACAAGTCCCTTATCAGTTCTGAGATACTTAGCTTGCAGCTGTGAGGCAATTCACAATCCTTCTTCTTTCACAAAGTGAAACACACTTTGCTCTGGTTTAGTTTCAAAGTGGGGAAAAATCAGCACACAAAGGTCGAAGTCAGCAAGGCAGGCACGAAACACAACAATCAGATAATCCTCCACAATGGCCAAACCCACAGGCTGCTATTTATAGCAGCCTCACTAATTACCACAGCCCCACCCAACCACGGGTGGCCTAATTTTCTTTGATAATAATCTCTCAGTTGTTGCTGCCTATGCATCGCTCTCCTCATGCGTGGCTGTATCGTTAACTCTTGTTCCGAATCCAAGGAGGAGCTAGAGAATTGTTCTCCTTCTGAACTGTCTGCCACACTCTCCTCCTCCCTGTCACTCATGTCTTCTTGGTCAGAGGAGCCTTCATCAGCAGATTCTACCAGGAGCAAAACAGGCCTGCGGCATGTGGATGTCTTCCCCACATCCACAGTTCTTGGGGCAGGAGCTGGGCCAGAGCTAACCACAACACACAATATAGCTACAATCATAAACAAGACTATAAACACTATAAAATATATATTAATCTCCCTACAAGCCATACATACTCTCAATCATTCATGGCCGCATCAAGGTGACAACTTAACAGCCCCAGTCCTACTGGGAAAGCCAGGTTTTAATGGCTTTCCGGAAGGCCAGCAGGATGGGGATAGTACAGGTTTCCAGCGACAGTTGGTTCCAAAGCATCGGAGTTGCTACATAGAAGGCCTTTCCCCGCAGCCCCGCCAACCAGCATTGTTTGGTAGACGGGACCTGGAGAAGGCCAATGCTGATAAAATGCAGGCATGCGATTCAAACAAAATGGAACAGCACAAATAGAAAACAGCCAAGAAAAAAAAGTCAAGGAAATATAAATCACTTATCACAAAATCAAATCCACTTTTCCATGTGGGGGAAAGGACTAAAGCAAGTCGGAGCCCACTTCTTTTAGAAAAAAGAAGTGAAGTAAAATATATTAATATTAGAAATGTATGTAGAGTAGAAATGGACAAGGTAGGAAAAGTACAAGATAGGAAAAACATCTTTGATTGTTGGAATGGAAGGAGCAAAATGGGGAAAGAAAAGAGAATTAAAACAGAGATTTAAAAAAGAGGAGGGAAAGGCTAAAAGATAGACATTAAGATGAAAAGAAAGTTTAAATATATATATTGACTAGCTAAATAGAGGATAATAAATACCGTAATATACTACGTAAATCTTCCTAGGCCACCACAAAAAAAAAATTCATAGAGTAAGTTATTCTATAAGTTGCATGAAATTCAAAAGAGTTATTTATAGGTAGCTATAGAGAGTTCTTTGCTGCTAAAAATGGAAAGGCCAGGCAAGATATAACAACATTATCTTGGAGTGGTTTCTTCAAGATAATTGTGTCACGCTAAATCCACCTCTCCCACACACGAGTGAAACTGAAGAACAATTATATTGTACTTTTTAATATATTTTAAACATAGAAACATAGAAGTCTGACGGCAGAAAAAGACCACATGGTCCATCTAGTCTGCCCTTATACTATTTTCTATATTTTATCTTAGGATGGATATATGTTTATCCCAGGCATGTTTAAATTCAGTTACTGTGGATTTATCTACCACGTCTGCTGGAAGTTTGTTCCAAGGATCTACTACTCTTTCAGTAAAATAATATTTTCTCATGTTGCTTTTGATCTTTCCCCCAACTAACTTCAGATTGTGTCCCCTTGTTTTTGTGTTCACTTTCCTATTAAAAACACTTCCCTCCTGGACCTTTTTAACCCTTTAATATATTTAAAGCCCTTCATGGCATCGGACCAGAATATCTCCGAGACCGCCTTCTGCCGTACGAATCCCAGCGACCGATTAGGTCCCACAGAGTGGGCCTCCTCCGGGTCCCGTCAACTAAACAATGTCGGTTGGCGGGCCCCAGGGGAAGAGCCTTCTCTGTGGCGGCACCGGCTCTCTGGAACCAACTCCCCCCGGAGATCAGAACTGCCCCTACCCTTCCTGCCTTCCGTAAACTCCTCAAAACCCACCTTTGCCGTCAGGCATGGAGTAATTAAATATCTCCCCCTGGGCACGTTTAATTTATACATGGTATGCTTGTGTGTGTGTCTGTTAGTATATGGGGTTTTTTAAATCTTTAAATATTTTAATTAATTGGATTATTTATGATTTGTTTTCACTTGTTGTGAGCCGCCCCGAGTCTTCGGAGAGGGGCGGCATACAAATCCAAATAATAATAATAATAAATAATAATAAATGTTTCTATCATGTCCCCCCTTTTCCTTCTGTCCTCCAGACTATATAGATGGAGTTTATTAAGTCTTTCCTGATACGTTTTATGCTTAAGACCTTCCACCATTCTTGTAGCCCGTCTTTGGACCTGTTCAATTTTGTCAATATATATACTTTACAGATCGCAGTCACATTCAGTGAAAGGCATACTGAGCAGACTGAAATATTTAAATGTTAACATTAATATATATATATATTAAATTAAAATCTCTGCAGGTGTGACGCAATACAGTCAGAAGGTCAGTTGCATTTTTACATCAAGGTGTATACAGCTGGTAAGAGTTTTACTTCAGATTTATGACTGCTTGTAAAAAAAAAGACTATCTAGATGTTTCTGGAATGGAAGATCCGGTAAATAAAGAGCGCTTTCTCACTGTTTTAATTTAAAACAATCGAAGTGAACCAGCTTTGTTAGTTTTACTGGACTGTTGGAAGTCACCCAGAATCACTTTCTGTGAGATAAGCAGCCATATAAATCTGATAAATAAATATATGAAAGTAGCTCTCAACAAGCATATAACACAGTCACAGGATAATCTGAGATATTTAAATACATTTTTCTAAAGTTCTCCAAAATATAACCGATGTGGACATGCATTTTTTATTACTAGATATTTCCCTAAATATTACTGGTGAATCTGTCCAAGAACCAGCTTGGATGCAAGTTACAGAGGCTCATAAAACATTTTTGTAAAGAGTTGGTGGAAGTAGGGAGGCATGCAAATTTAATAAATTACTATTATCATAGTTGATCACACAGTTAGCCAGATGTTTGGACTAGATATGGCCTTTTTGTTCACTCAATGGGATTTGGGATAGGCAGATTCTTTACATATATTGTTCTAAATCGAGGGTATCAAACTCTAAGGATATCTAAGGCTTTTTAAACTGAACATTGAAAAAGAAAGATTTCCATTTTACGACAAATATGTAAAATTTTATGATGACTTAGTGCCACCTTCTAGCAACATTTGCATAATGCTTTTATCTGCAACAAGGCAACAGACATTTTAAATAATTCGCCCTTCCTTTGGATTTTAAGAGTGTCCCTTTCTTTTCAGATATTTTGCATTTACAACAGTGTGAAAACTACCTTCTCATCTCCTGGGCCCAGTTTAGCAATATCAGTTTTGAGATCCCATTCAATGTTTGGAATTATGCAACAATTCTTTCAACAAACAATGTTTCTTTCTTTCTTTCTTTCTTTCTTTCTTTATTTCTCTCTCTCTCTCTCTCTCTCTCTCTTTTTTTTTTTTCCTTCCTTCCTTCCTTAACAATGTTCAGGAAGTTATTTTACATAGACCAACATTACTACCATGAAACATTTTGTCAAAGAATTATACAGGGGTTTTTTTAATGTTCAATTTTTAAAATTACATATTATCAAATTGTCTGTAACACTTCTAAACCTGCTATGGACTTTTGGGACCCTACTTTTGGAATATTTAGCTTTTTTATGGTGACATGTTTTGCCATGGTAAATACGGCCAAACATCCATTTTTATCAGTAGATATGTTACTAAATGTTGCTATTCCTTGTAAACTTCCCCAAAAATTCTATTTTAAATTCTTTTCTATATTATTGGCTCTTGGCAATCAATTCCAATAGTTCTTAGCCTTTCAGTCCAACTTTGACACTCTCCTTCCTCAAGACAGAACATTCCTAGCACAATCTAATGACTTACATTAACATAATAAAGGAAAGTACACAAATACAGTTATGTTATATAATTTTTTAAAAAATAAAGTTCATATTGCTTTTGTCTGGTTTCTGTCTGTTCACAGATACAAAAGACTTAGTGTGTAAAATTTGTACTTCACATCTATGACAAACATAGCAGTTTCAGCAAAAAAAAGGTGGGAAACCTACTATCACCTTGGCAGAAATATATTCCATTGGGGGGGGAAACTGCATACCTTGTATTTTATTTTTATTTTATTTTTGTAATGAATGGCAATGCATAAATTCATGCTATAAAAAGTGAAGTGGCTTCATTATTATTAACATCCCTCCACCTGTTATTTCCTTGTTTTGTTCTTTTTTTATATAGTTTTAAAACATTTTATTATAATTGATAAATGGTATTTATTCTTTGTTTCGGCTTTGTTTATATGTCACTCAGAGAAGCGTTTGATGAGATGGGCAGCTGTATAAATTGAAGGAATAAATAAATAAATTGCTAAGAAACAATGTGCAGAATTATCTAGTCTTTTCCATTTTTTCTGGCTCTGATCTTTCCAAACTGTAACAGAAAGCAAGTTTCACTTCATTTAGCAGGATTTTCTTCCAAGTAAACCGGCTTCTATTTATATTTCCTGAAACCAAAGATAATGTATAAGACAGTGAAAAACGCAGTCTTGTGAAAACTGTTCGACTGGTATTCCCTAATTGGTACGTAATGTTTGTTCCTACTAACCTCTTCCTTCTTATTATCACTAGACACATTTGTAGAAAACAGGATGTTTTGAATTCATACAGCCACACGTCAAAGTCCATAAGAGAGAGGGGAGGGAGAAGGAGGTAAGAAGAGGAGGAGGACGAGGGCAAGAGAGCGAGAGGGCGAGAGAGATGCTCCATCGAATATGGATTCCAAAAGATCATACAATTAAACAAATGCTTGCCTTCATTCTCCATTTTTTTTAAAAATGGATACCAACAATATGAGGCCAGCAAGAAGGTAGGGTTGCTATAGGTTCTACCAGTCATAGAATGCCAGATAGTGGAAATTAGGAAATGTATCTTCTCTGCCATAGCCATGCTTTCTGGAATATTGCCACCTCAGAGGGTGATCCCAACCCTGTGTAAGTCTTTTTGTAAAGCCTTGAAGTTCTGGCTATGTATCCAAACCTAAGTCCTGAGGGAGTGAAGGTCTCTGCTTCCTGGCTATATTGACATTTCTAATGACATTTTTCTCACCTGAAATAGATAGATAGATAGATAGATAGATAGATAGATAGATAGATAGATAGATAGATAGATAGATAGATAGACAGACAGACAGACAGACAGACAGACAGACAGACAGACAGACAGACAGACAGACAGACAGACAGACAGAGGGGGGGATGGATGGATGGATGGAGGGAGGGAGGGAGGGAGGGAGGGATGGATAGATAGATAGATGATAGATAGATAGATAGATAGATAGATGATAGATAGATAGATAGATAGATAGATAGATGATAGCTAGATAGATAGATAGCTAGATAGATAGATAGATAGATAGATAGATAGATAGATGATAGATAGATAGATAGATAGATAGATAGATAGATAGATAGATAGATAGATATCATTATCTTAAAGAAACAGGGCTAGTAACTGAACAGCTCAGCTTGTTCTTTTTCTATCCTTTTGATAGAATGAATTATGCTTGGAGATTTTTATTTTTTTTTAAGCTTTAAATATTTTAACTGATTGGATTATTTATGATTTGTACTACTTGCTGTGAGCCGCCCCGAGTCTTCGGAGAGGGGCGGCATACAAATCCAAATAATAAATAAATAATAAAATAAAATATTATATTTGTTTTTATTTTTAGATTTTTTCACTGGGAGAAAAAAAAGTTGATACCTCTGGAATGATACTTCCAATTGCATCGTATATCTTTCTCACACAGGCACAAATTGTTATATGATAAGTTCCTTAAGCAAAGAATTTTAATTACTGCCAGGGTGTGCAAAAAAAACCCCCAAAACTAAAAGCCACCCCAAAACAAGGAAAGCTATAATTTCTCCTCGGTTTCATTATTGTTTGACCTTCAATACTTGTTGCCTTTGGATCCTTTTAGCAATTGGTTATAGTCCTCAATATTTAGACATTTTACAAAAAAGCAGCTTTTTGGTGCCAAAAAAGGAAGGAAGGGTTATAATTTATTTTTGCTCCCAATTGTCTTTGGAGTACATTTTAAAGAATGTATTTAAAAAAAGAAAGTTATGGATAATACTTTTACTACAAGCTCAATTTTAGATGATTCCTAATGGAAATACTATGAATGGTTCAAATTAGATTTTGCTAATATTAAATCAGAACAATCGTTCTGCTGTATACAACGTTTTCTCCATCCAGATGGATGCCTTTATAATGTACAAAGATAAATAATACAGAAGAATTAATTCCTCCCAGAGCAAGAGCAGAAACGTTTTAAAAACAGTGTCCTAAAGGGTACAATTATAGAGAGAAACTATTTTACTTCCCAGCATGGTCTAACTTCAAGACTTTATGAAATGGATCAAAGAGAGTGGTCAATCTTTGGTTCCATGATTGGTGACGCCTCCCTTATGTTGGCAATGCTGCCCTAGAGAGAGAGAATATATGTATTTATGTGCTTACACAAAGAAACTAATTAACTAAAAGACAGTTCAGTAAGAACAACTGTGGGTCAGATTATGGAAGTCATAAATCTCATGATGGGATACGGTAAAAAAAAAGACAGCAAATCTGGAGGAACATTGACTGTAAATATTATCATATTTCACATTATGGCTAGGTTGAAAAATTCCTAAGAGAAGTTCTAGTTCTTTCAACCATAAGAAAACAAAAACAATATACATTGATACCTTGTCTTATGAACTTAATTGGTTTTGGGAGGAGGTTCGTAAGGTGAAACGTTCGTAAGACAAAACAATGTTTCCTATAGGAAAAAATGGAAAACAGATTAATGCGTGCAAGCCACCCAAAAAAATCGCAAAAACAGGTGCTCCGCTGGGCGCCGAGGCCCAGGCACTTCTCAGCACTCTCCCGAACCAAAACCTGAAAAGTTTGGCAAACATTCAGGTTTGGGTTCATGCTTGGGAGAATGCCAAGAAGCGCCGCCGCCTTGCTGTCACCTTCTGAAACAGCCGGGGGCTTCTTGGCGTTCTCCCGAATGCCGAACCCGGATGTTTGGCAAAAGTTCGGGTTCGGGAGAAGCCCCGAGAAATGCCGCCGCCCGGCTGTCAACTTCTTAAACAGCCGAGGGCTTCTCGGCGTTCTCCCGAATGCCGAACCCAGAAGTTCGGCAAAAGTTCGGGTTCGGGTTCGGGAGAAGGCCGAGAAGCGCCGCCGCCCAGTTGTCCTCTTCCCAGAAAAGCCGTGGAGCTTTCGGCTGGTCGGGAAGCTCAAACGGAGGTGGGGAATCCCAATAGGAAATTCCAGGGGCGGAGCTTTGACGTCACGGAGATGTCCTTCCTGGAGTCCCCGTTTCTCCATGACTCTTCTGGGAAGGGGACAGCCAGGTGCCGGCGCTTCTTGGCGTTCTCTCAAACCCAAACCTGAACCCGAACGTTTGCTGAACTTCCGGGTTTGGCGTTCGGAAGAATGCTGAGAAGTGCCCCGGCTGTTTTGGAAGGTGACAGCTGGGCGGCAGCGCCCATTGGAGCATCCGGAGGTGGGGCATCCCGGCAGTGGCAGTGGGTTTGTAAGGCAAAAAAAGTTCGTAAGAAGAGGCAAAAAAATTCCGAACCCGGGGTACGTATCTCAAAAAGTTCGTATGATGAGGGGTTTGTATCATGAGGTATTACTGTATTCCAAATAATGATATACATATCATATTTTTTGGACTGTAAGCCGCAACGGAGTATAAGACTCAACTTAGTTTTGGGGGAGGAAAATAGGGAAAACATAACCTGCCTACCAGGTATGCATCTGGCTAGTCCTTAGTTTGGTCAGCTTCAGCACATTAGTTTGCTGAAGTGCTTGCTTTTTATCCCCAGGTTGGGGATAAAAAACAGTTTCTAAAACACTTCACTTCTCTCTCTCTCTCTCTTCAGAAAGAAACAATGAGAAAAGAAGGCAAAGTAATATTGCTTTGTTGGCAAAGCATGGAGGATTACTTCACTGTTAGCACCTCATTAGAGCTGAAAAAGGCTCAACTGATTATGGAGGGAGCAGCAATGAAAAAAGCAGCTAAAGGGGAAACCGCTTAGCTAGCAAAGCACAGAAGATGGCGTTAGCACCTTATTAGAGCTGGAAAAAAGCTTAGCAAAAGCTACATTCGGAGTATAAGACACACCCAAATTTTCAGCCTCTTTTAGGGGGAGAAGATGGTGTCTTATACTCCAAAAAGTACAGTAGTTTAAAGAAATATAACACTTATTTATATGTCTTGATTCACACAAGCATACAGTTGGCTTAGTTACCCCATGAAATCCCATCACTATGACTTTATATAATTCAGTGTTACCCATGATTCAAGCCACCATGGCTTGTTCAACCAATCATAGCAAAACAACTGGCTAAGTTCTTATATGAAATGAATAATTTAGCCAATTTTCACTAAATAAGCCACAAAGGGTCTGGACGCACATGTTTACCAAATCGGAAAACATGACTTACAAAGCCTGTTGGTTGAGTTCAGCCAAGATTCTAAACCACATCATAACATGATTTAGTAACCATTGACTCCAACTAACCATCCATCTAGCCCAATTGTCACTCCAATCAGCTGTTCAGATAGATGATTATACTCAGCCCCTCCTTAAAAAGAAGTAATATGTCAGGAGGGCGGCCATATGATGATGATAAATGAATAAATAACAATTTAACAAGAAATTAATTTGGGATTTTCTGTAAATTCAGCCAAGAACTATGATCTCACCGTTCTGTACATGAATTCCACAGTCCAGTCTTTAAATACCAGAGAATAGAAATGGGGCTGAGTATTGACACATGCAATGCCATAATACAAAATGGTCAAATAGAAATCTTTATGTTTTTAAAAAAAACCAAACCTATAAACTTGAATCCTGCCTTTCCCTTCCCATACTTCTTTGTTCCTTGGCCAATTTTTTAACTGAAAATTCCTAAAAGCAGAAAATTGTTCTTTTTTCTCCATGCTACTTTGTAAACTTCTCTGGTGAGCTATGTTAATATGATGCTGAACTTTTCTTCTGCAAAGAAGAATAAATAACACCAAACCGACTATTTTGGATTTTATTTTATTTTTTGTTACAATAATTTAGATCCAGGAATTCTGGGCTATTTCCCCCCCCCCAATGCTTAATAATTGTTTCCAAGAAACATAATTTAGAAATATCATAACATACTAAAAAAAAGTGTTTGGGTAAAGAATCTGTTGGATATCAACATTTAAACTCCAGGAAAGAATCCAGAAATCGTGGAATAATAAACAGCAATGGTTTTATTATAGAGCACTTGGGCTGCAAATCTTAACACCTAACACATTCAAATTAACATCTGACACACCTGGTATGTACGTTGTTGTTAGATTGGATTCAGGGTTTTTTATATGGGATTATTTTAGCTGGGTTTATAATTGGGGTTTTATAATTACTGTTATATTTGACTTCTTTTTATTATTGTATTACTTGAAAAACAAGTCGCTGTAAGCCGCCCTGAGTCCTACGGGATTGGGTAGCAAAGAAGTTGAATAAATTAAATTAAATTAAATTCTGTGGTTTTTCCCATTATATTGAAAAAAAATCTACCTTTGAGTTTGCAAGGGCTATGATAAACCTATATATATTAGCTGCTTTGTCTTCGTAAGATTCTCCAAGACCCTTGAAGACTGTTTTCATCTAAGGTGAGTCAAGCTCCACAGATTGTAAGAGGCCATATTAATCAAATCAAATAACAACTTATTCAGCCATTATTATAAAAATTATTATTAAAGCCATTATTCATCAAAAGTTTAACACAAATTCCATGATCCTCCTGGTCTAAGGACACTACGCAGCATTGATCATTTATGGACAGCACTTAAACAACATTCTGCTAGATGTTTTTAAATAATAGTTTATTTAATTCTAGTAAAAGCCATTATTCCCCATTTGCTGGGACAATCTGTTTCTTACCCTACACATCCACATTTATATTGTAATACACTCTATGCCAGGGGTATCAAACTCAATTTCATTGAGGGCCGCATCAGGGTCGTGTTTGACCTCGGGACCCAGGGTGGGCATGGACAGTTCTATGTCACTCTTACAGGGGGCAACTGTGGTGGCCTGAGTGCTCAGCCAGCTCCCGGAATCTGTTTTCAGCTGTAATGGCCTCCTTCATCCCTATAAAGGCGAAAATGGATCTGTGTTTTCATTGGCAGAGGCGTTGTGGGTTAGTCCTTCACTGTTTCCATGGTGCCAGATCTAAGCATCCCGCAGATCACATCTGGCCCGCAGGGCATGAATTTGACACCCTTGGTCTATATTATACCATCCTATCCTTGAAGTCTGCTGTTGATAGGTCCATCTTTCTTCAGCATAGCCACTTTTGGTGGAGTGCTTGTTCGTACTGTGATATAATAATACAAATACATGATAGCACCCAGGAGTGAGCTTCTCAATCCAAACCCACCCAGCATTACGCTCAATTCAGGGACGCTGGGTTCGGAATTTGAATGTGCTGACAACATGTGAAATTGATTGTCAATCAGTGTTGCTTCCTAAGTGGACAGATTGATTTCACATAGGTTTGATTTACTTGGAGTTATATTGTTTTATTTATTTATTTATTCATTTGTCCAATACACAAATACATAGGAAGACAATAAACATGAAGTAATATATATAAGGATAAAAGTGAAAAAAGAAGAGAAGGTATATGAAAGGAAGAAAATATATATGATATATGAGATAAAGAAAAGACAATTGGACAGGGGACAAAAGGCACACTAGTGCACTTATGTACGCCCCTTACTGGCCTCTTAGGAACCTGGAGAGGTCAATCGTGGATAGTCTAAGGGAGAAATGTTGGGGGTTAGGGGTTGACACTATTGAGTCCGGTAATGAGTTCCACGCTTCGACAACTCAATTGTTAAAGTCATATTTTTTACAGTCAAGTTTGGAGTGGTTCGTATTAAGTTTGAACCTGTTGCGTGCTCTTGTGTTGTTGCGGTTGAAGCTGAAGTAGTCATTGACCGGTAGGACGTTGCAGCATATAATCTTGTGGGCAATATTTAAATCATGTTTTAGGTGCTGTAGTTCTAGGCTTTCTAGACCCAGGATTGTTAGTCTATTTTCATAGGATATTCTGTTTCGAGTGGAGGAGTGAAGGGCTCTTCTGGTGAAATATCTTTGGATGTTTTCAAGGGTGTTAATGTCTAAGATGTGGTATGGGTTCCAGGCAGATGAGCAGTAGTCAAGGGTGGGTCTGGCAAAAGTTTTGTAGGCTCTTGTGAGTAGTGTGAGATTGCCGGAGCAGAAGCTACGTAGGATCAGGTTAACAACTCTAGAGGCCTTTTTGGCGATATTCTGTTGTTTAAGTGTTCCCTTTATTTTTTTGAGCAGTATATTTTCTTTCTACTGTTGGATTCAGCCATTGTGCTGACCTATGGTTCCCAGGGCTGTGTTTCCACTTGCACAAAGTCTAATATGCAAAAGAAACATCAAGAGGGATCCATGCTTTAGAATCACGTCACTTGGGTTACTTGAAGGCATTGCATTGCCCATTGAACATAATCTGAAGCACAACACAGAAGTCTAGATTTGGGGAGATTGGTGTGGCTCACTGAGAATAAAAACCATCCGTTTTGTGAGTTCTACACTCCTTACCACTTTCTTGATGTTGAGATCTGAAACTTGAGACCTAAGTATCTTAAAGAACATTTCCTCCAATGAGCTTCAAAACCTTTCATTAAAGCTCTTCTCACCACATCAGAGATTAGATTGATGGCAATAAAGAGAGACTTTACTGTCTGTTGTCTTAGTGACAGAATTCTTCACAGTGGTATGTCTTAAGGTGCTGAGTGAATATAAATTTATAATGGCTGGCATTTCAATCATTTGCATTTTAAAGAACTGGAAGGATGCTATATTTTAAGCAGTGCTGCTTCAATGAAAAATTGTGTTATTGATATTAACTGAGCTACTATATTAGGGGTAGTGCTGTAAATTTTGTTTAATTGCATAATAAATTGTCTTTGGACAGAAATGGAGGGCTGCATGTAAATATACCTTTAATTATGTGAACTAGACAAATATACAACTGGAGTAGCTTAACAACTGTGGCAAAAATTCAATTCAATTCAATTTATTAGATTTGTATGCCGCCCCTCTCCGAAGACTTGGGGCGGCTCACAAGATACAATATAAAACAATAAATATGAACAAATCTAATTAATTAAAAACTCCATAAGTTTAAAAAAAGCCCAATATGATTAAAGTCAACCAAACAATTCAATCACAGTCATACATCACATTTATCTGGATCTAATTGCCCCAAGCCCAACTGTCACTTTCTTAAAATTCCCGGTCAAATACTTAACCAATCACAATCGACAATTCAAATTCCAACTATTTACATTAACTTAATACATATTCAACACTGGTGACATAAGTGAGTCTTGAGATTTTTACGGAAGGCGAAGAGGGTGGGGGCAGTGTGGATCTCCAGGGGGAGCTGAATCCAGAGGGCTGGGCCCCCCACAGAGAAGGCTCTTCCCCTAGGCCCTGCCAAACGACATTGTCTGGTTGATGGGACCTGGAGAAGGCCAGCTCTGTGGACCTAACCGGTCGCTGGGATTCATGCGGCAGGAGGCGGTCCTGTAGGTAATCTGGCCCGATGCCATGTAAGGCTTTGTAGGTCATTACCTACAAAAAGGTGGCAAAATTAAGTGTTATTCATTTAATGATCACATTGCTTAGTGACAGACATTCCATCCCAATTGTGGTTGCAAATTGAGGACTACCTGTAATGACAGAACCACTCATAATGACCTCTTGTGTTTCTAGCTCTGGTTATGAGAGCCACTCTAGTTCACTTTGCTCATGGCCTGACTTATCCATCCTACAATGAATCCACTCCCGTGAACTCCGAGCAGATCTTAAAAGACTCCAAAACCAAGGATATGCTGACATTGACTACCACACTAAATTCCATCAAAATAAATCTCGCAATGCACCATCCACCATCCAACCCCCACATCACCCAAAACCAATTTCTCGTCATCCAAAACCAATCCCACATCACCCAAAACTAGGTATGCATGCCCCATACTTCCTCAATATCACCCACTGGTGATTTTAAATGCAAACTAATTAATGCAAAAAGCATCGTAAACAAAATATCCAAACTTCCCTCCCTGACTTCATTATTACAGTAAGAAACTATCACATTTACCGGTCCAATCATGAAACCTGTAGAGGAGATGGAGTTGCCATCTTCTACAAAAAAATCACTAAAACTTAAAAAAACTAAACAATTTGTGATACACATCTTTCAATTGTTCCCTGCTGCACAAGCAGAAAACCAACTTGGCTTTTTTACTATCAAAGGAGAGAGCATGATTCTGGGATCATGAAACCATGCCCAAACTTATATGTGATGTAACAACCCTATTGGCTGGGTTCTATAACATGTTAAGCCAAAATTAGATAAACCATAGAAAACTTGTGGTACACTACTCTATATTCCTGAATTAAACACAAAGTCAAAATGACGTCTCTTCAGTTTTGGCTTCATGTGCTGGATGGGAATTCTGCTAGCTGTAGCTCCAGCATACCTGGAGGGCATCAGATGGGGAAAGGATGGTTTGTTTTGGCCACTAATCTTTAGGGTCTGAGTCAGAGGTATTTCCTGTTGACATTTTTAGTCAGAAATGGCCAGTACTGGAGCTGGTGTGGCATTTAAATAATGGGTTTTATAACTCATTGTGGTCTCTCCACATAGCCACTAAATGCAGTTCAACAAATTAATCTCATGGTTAGCAAGGAAGGTGGGATTTTCCACTCTTTTGCCAAATGAATATCTGTGAGCCCAAAATCTTAATATGTGGTTCTATGGAATATACAGTAGTTACTAATAGCATATTCTCTTGTTCTATAGAAGAGACGAAGCTGAAGGTTGTCTTAGCAACGTTCCTTCTATGTGCGCTGTGGGAGAGTCCAAGCATGGGTTAACTTCTGCCTGATTACCTGGGACTGAGTAATATTTATTCAGCCACACCTCCTCTCTGGCCCCATGAATCAATTATTTTATGAAGCGTTGACTGTAACGGAGTTCCAACGTCATGAAGCCAACAAGTTCAATATCCTGGACCAGAAAGGCCCTAGGGTGGGTTGGACACATAGAAGGAATGTTCAGATAAGACAGTATTCACTCTCCTGTGCACTGCTTGGAGAGTCCAAGCATGGGATATATCCAAGCTTAAAAATTCCCGTGCTAACTCACCCTGCACCCAAAGCTCTGCCTCACATATCCCAGTAGTTGGACAGATCCCACAAGGTTGGCCTTCTACGGATTCCATCGACTAAGCAGTGCTGACTGGTGGGACCACGGGGAAGGGTCTTCTCTGTGGTGGCCTGGCCATCTGGAACCAAACCCTCCCATCCTCCTGGCCTTTCGAAAGGCTTGAAAAACACAGCTTTGCCAGCAGGCCTGGAGCCATTGAGGAATAACATTTTGCTCCGGCCATTAGTATTCTAGTGGAATTGATGAGTGTTGGATGAATGCTTTTTAATACCGTGGGTTTTATTATACTGTATTTTGATTTTTTTAAATCCTTATACGCCGCCCTGAGTTCACTGGAGAAGGGTGGCCTGTAAATTCAAATAATAAATAAATAATAAATAATAAATTTACAATCTCTGACTCACAACTGATCTCATAGAGGTGTAACTGGAGTCCTGCAAAAGTCCCAGACAGAAACTCCTGCTGCTTGTTTCGAATCTCTTAAGGTTGGACGTGGCCAACCAATAATTGCCAACCAGCACTCTGCCCTAGCAGTAATAAAATCCCTGGGTGGGAAGGAGTCTCCTTGCTCACACCCATTGATGGGCTCCTACGGGTACGGTCAGGTATGCAGAACCAGTAGAAAAAATTTGATTTTTTTTCTTTTTTTCCCTTTCCAGGCTCTGGGTATGTTTTTCCTATCGCAGTAAATGAGGTTGAATGTGTATAATTTTGGAAGAGCTGTGCATGCGTGTGTGTGTGTGTACATACACATTCAGTTTAAATAGTAGATAATGCATATTTTTGTGTGCCTGTGTGTAATATGTATGTACATATATGGCATATATACATAGAATTAAAGAGTATATTTTGGATGTTCAGTAAGAGCAAATAGACAGGGAAATTGTCTCTCTTTGAGGCGAGGAGAGGCCAGGTATCCTAGCCCAAACCTGACGTCAAGTTGGCCACCTTTAAGCCAGTCACATGAACTTTAAGCCACCCCAGGTCACATGATCATCCAGCCACTCCCACCTGATCACATAGCTGGCAAGCCACACCCCAAAATAAGCCACACCCGCAGTGTGGTAGTAAATTTTTTTGCAACCCTTCACTGCTCACACCCACTCCCAAATAGGAAAGGAGAATTACAAACTGTTGTGGTTAGCTCTGGTCCAGCTCCTGCCCCAAGGAATGTGCAGGTGGATGTGGGGGAAACATCCACATGCCGCAGGCCTGTTTTGCTCCCGATGGAATCTACCGATGAAGCGTCCTCTGACCAAGGAAGCGTGAGTGACAGGGAAGAGGGGAGTTTGGCAGACAGCCCAGGAGGAGATCAATCATCTGTATCATCCCTAGATTCTGAACAAGAATTAATGACACATCCACGCATGTGTAGAGTGATGCATAGGAGACAACAACTGAAGGATTATTACAAGAAAAAATGAGGCCACCTGTGGTTGGGTGGGGCTGCTGTAATTAGTGCTACAGATAAAAGTACAGCCCTGTGTTTTAGCCTCATGGCAGTTTATCTGATTCATTGTTTCGTCAAGATTGTGGTTTTTGTGCTGGACTTTAGAATTGGACTCAATTTCCCAGTTATTGGGTGAGCAATTGGATTGCATTTAACCTGTGCCTTGTGTGTACCAGAAAATCCCTTTGACATTTAAAAAGGGAGCTGTTTCTGTTTTTCTGTTTATAAAAACTTTTGGGTTTTCCTTTTATCGTGTGGTGTGTGTCTTCCTGGACTAATTACCCTGTAATTACAGGCAGTTGAAACACGCTGGCAGAACACAAAGTAGAGAAGTCCAAGCTAAATTCTGAATGATTACTCAAGATACTGAGTAGAGCAAAAATTTACACATTCCTCTTGGTCAGACTGAGTAAAACAACTGACTCAGTGGGTCCAAAAAAGAGGGGTGGCCGAAAAATTATTATTCAGTCCCAGGGAATCTGATGGAAGTTAACCTGTGCTGGACTCTCCAAATAGTGCACAGGAGAATAATCCATTTCTATTAAGAAAAAAAACCATAAGGGAACTCAGTTCTATAACTAAAGAACTGCCAAAAATACATACGCCATCAGCCAAGAAGTTGCTCACTCAAAAAGCACGAAGGTTATCTTTGCAGGGTAAATGACAAGTGACATGTTTAGCTACCAGCATTAGCCCAGGCACATCAGGGCTGCTTTTCACAAACTCCTTCTATCAGCCAGCATATAATTTAAAGCGTGGCATTCCACAACATGTGCCTAACAAAGAGGCCATTTAAGACCCAGCTCTGCCTGTGCTAATCTTCCAAAACTGAGACGGGAGACGTATCGCGGCACTATTCGGGTGTTTAACTTAACCCTGGAAAGCTGCATCCAATAGTCTAATGCGACACAGCCACAGTCCAAGAAAAGGGCTTATTGCCACTTCTGCTGAGAAACAGACGACGTTTTTAAGCAGGATCAGATAAAGAACCGAATCTGAACCCGCCGTCTCCGTATATGAAAAAGTGAGATCAGCACCTGGACTGAAGAAAAATAATCAGAAAAGGATGGAGGGTGGCCTTTATCTCAAACAGAAAATGGGGAGGTCACAAATGTGTACATGAAAACAAGCTTCAACAAGTGCACATTTCAGAATTATTAAACAAGCAAATTTGTGTGTGTGTGTCTGTGAGAGAGAGAGAGAGAGAACTCTATTTCCACATTTCAAACACTTAGGTTTGTTTAGATAAGCTGGTGAAAATCTACTTTGAACAACGATATCTGAAAGCATTGACAACTTCTTCATAATGCCAAGCTTACAGTATATTAAACTTTAAACGAGAGGCAAATTCCTGCATTAATTTTACCAAGGCATTCACAAGCAGGAGAAATAAAGCCATAACTGGAATAAGCAAACCAAGGCCAGGCAGTGGCAACTTATCTCCCTATTCAATTAAAGATTTTTGAAATGTACTATTTATAGCAATAATGCTACAGATGAAGAGCTACATTGCTTGTCATCCTCAAAAGTTCAAAAGCATTGATAACTTTAATACTTCAGGAATAACTTTAATACTTTAATACTTCAGGATAACTTTATACTACTGATAACTTTAATACTTCAGTCTGTATAGTCTGGAGGACAGAAGGGAAAGTGGGAACATGATTGAAACATTTAAATATGTTAAAGGGTTAAATAAGGTTCAGGAGGGAAGTGTTTTCATAGGAAAGTGAACACAAGAACAAGGGGGCACAATCGGAGGTTAGTTGGGAGAACGATCAGAAGCAAGGTGAGAAAATATTATTTTACTGAAAGAGTAGTAGATGCTTGGAACAAACTTCCAGCAGACGTGATTGGTAAATCCACAGTAACTGAATTTAAACATGCCTGGGATAAACATAGCTCCATCCTAAGATAAAACACAGGAAATAGTATAAGGGCAGACTAGATGGACCATGAGGTTTTTTTCTGCCGTCAATCTTCAATGTTTCTATGTTCATTTAAATCTCAGTAAAGTAATTCCAGTGCATCTATATCCTCATGCTTACCTATTATTCATCCAGCCATCCAACCATCCATCCATCCATCCCATCCATCCATCCTGCATTCATCCCTTTTAGATAACTGCAACAATGGCTCAAAACCAAATCACAGCATTATATGTTGGTTGATAGTGGACCAGAAAGTTCAAAACCACAATTATCATAAACAAGATTCTTGAGAGTCGCTCGATAACGTCTTAAAATGATCTAACTTTTGCAAAGAACTGCTGACTTGAAGGACTACTAAAAAAAAAAAGTATCTTTCCTTAAACACAGTCCCCTAAAACAGTTGTCCTAAGCACATCCACACATGATCAGCTTTAGACATATATTGTGTTCCTGCAATTGAGTAATACATTTAGATCCCCCCCAAACTTTTATTTATTTATTTATTTATTTATTTATTTATTTATTTATTTATTTATTTATTTATTTATTTATTATTTAGATTTGTATGCCGCCCCTCTCCGCAGACTCGGGGCGGCTCACAACAAGTGAAAAAACAATCTACAACAAATCTAAATTACTGTTTAAAAATATTTAAAAGACCCCATATTCTAAACACACATACATACAAACATACCATTCATAAATTGTATCTGCCCGGGGAAGATGTTTCAGTTCCCCCATGCCTGACGACAGAGGTGGGTCTTAAGGAGTTTACGAAAGGCAAGGAGAGTAGGGGCAGTTCTAATCTCTGGGGGGAGTTGATTCCAGAGGGCCGGGGCCGCCACAGAGAAGGCTCTTCCCCTGGGGCCCGCCAACCGACATTGTTTAGTTGACGGGACCCGGAGAAGGCCCATTCTGTGGGACCTAATCGGTCGCTGGGATTCGTGCGGCAGCAGGCGGTCTCGGAGATATTCTGGTCCAGTGCCATGAAGGGCTTTAAAGGTCATAACCAACCCTTTGAATTGTGACCAGAAGTTGATCGGCAACCAATGCAGACTGCGGAGTGTTGGTGAAACATGGGCACATTTGGAAAAGCCCATGACTGCTCTCGCAGCTGCATTCTGCACGATCTGAAGTTTCCGAACACTTTTCAAAGGTAGCCCCATGCAGAGAGCCTTCTTGGAAAAGTCCTTCTTGGAAAAAAGTAGTTTTTGAAAATCTAGCAATGCAAAGGAATACTTTTCAAAAGAGCATCCAAGTTAGCTTTCTATCGTTAAAGCAGAATTTGCTTTATGCTGCCAATGAACACTAGTGAACGGCGGTGAAATCTACTTACCTTCCCTACTGATTCAGAAGCAAGCGCTTTGTATGCACATGCTTTGCCTTTCATGTGCTTTGCGTTTTGTGCATGCTTTTTTACCCTCTGTGCATGCGCAGAAGGTTTTGTTTATTTATTTATTTATTCATTCATTCATTCATTCATTCATTTATTTATTTATTAGATTTGTATGCCGCCCCTCTCCGTAGACTCGGGCCGGCTAACAACAATAATAAAAACAGCATATAACAAATCTAATATTTAAATTACTAAAAACCCTTATTAAAAACCAAACATACACACAAACATACCATGCATAAATTGTATAGGCCTAGGGGGAAGGAGTATCTCAATTCCCCCATGCCTGATGACAGACGTGGGTTTTAAGGAGCTTACGAAAGGCGAGGAGGGTGGGGGCAATTCTGATCTCCGGAGGGAGTTGGTTCTAGAGGGTCGGGGCCTCCACAGAGAAGGTTGTTCCCCTGGGCCCCACCAAACACCATTGTTTATTTGACGGGACCCGGAGAAGACCCACTCTGTGAGACCTAACTGGTCGCTGGGATTCGTGTGGCAGAAGGCATGCGCAGAGCGTTAAAAACATGGCGATATCTGGACGGGTGGATGGAGCCTCCTGCTGCCGCCTCTACCGGTTCTCCAAACCACCAGAAGCCATCGCTACCGGTACGACCAAACCAGGCCAAATCAGTAGCATTTCACCCCTGCCGGTGCATCTATAAACTATTTGATATTTGCCAGATGGTTCCCGAGTCTGACTTTAATTTTTAATTGAAAATGGATTGTTGTCATGCTACAAAGGAAAGCATAACCTACAGCATCTTATTTTCAAGGTTCCCCCAAAGGCCCAGTTGGCATTTTTAGAAAAAGAAAATGAGGATGGAGAGAACGGGTTCAGTGTTATATGTTCTAAGTGTCCACTGACCTACCAAAAAAAAAAAGAAGAATATATATTTTGTTGGAGTAATATACACAGAATCCTATATAGCTAGAACTGGTGTTATAGTAAATGGATGTTGTATGATAGTCATGTAACCATCTTGTGAGTAAGTGTCTCAACAATAGCTGGTTTGTAGGCACTGGGCAAAAAAGTATGCAATAGCTTCTTTTGAGAGGAGACCTAGGATACATAGTTCCCTCTAAGCTGAGCAGTGAGCAATCGCTCACTTAAAAATCATCATCAACTCAGAGTTTTCCAAACCTGCCCAGAAGCCGAGAGGGAAAGAGTGAGAGGGAAGGAGAGAGAGAGGAAGAGAGGAAGAGAGAGAAACAGATAGAAAAAAGAGAGGAAGGAAAAGAGAAGGAAAAAGAATGGGAGCAAGGAAGAGAGAAAGAAAATCAAAATCTAGTTTGAAACTAGCTCAACTATTTAAGTGGCATTTTGATATTGATAGAGTTGCCTTATTATGAGCTCACTGTTATAGACACACAGTACAGTATTTTATTTTGAAATTCTCTGAGGCAAAACAGGGTGGGGTTTTTTATTTGTTTGTTTGTTTGTTTGTTTGTTTGTTTATTTATTATTTCTGTGTCGCCCAGTCCCGAAGGGACTGCAGCTCAGACACTATACTTTTCCGCCCACCCCCCAAAAAAATTAGAGGGAACACTGCTAGGATATGCTCTCAAAATTCTTAATGTGCTCAGAAGAAGAAAAAATACAGTAAATAAATGATATAACAATAATAATAGCAGTTATTAACAATAGTACTATATGCTGCTATTCATACCTACAGCATTTTACAGAATCCTGAGACTACCCTAAAAAGTTTACAAGATAAAAATTGATTCACGGGTATGGGAATGAAGAGGGTAGTTCCATAAACTACCAGACCCACCTCTGCCATCAGGCATGGGGGAATTGAGACATCTCCCCTGGCCTATAGATTTTATGCTTGGTATGTTTGCGTGTATGTTTTATTTTTAAATAAGTTTTTAAAAAGTTTTTTAATTATTAGATTTGTTGCCATATATTGTTTTTATTATTGCTGTGAGCTGCCCCGAGTCTAGGGAGAGGGGCGGCATACAAATCTAATTAATAATAATAATAATAATTAATAATAATAATAATAATAATAATAATAAATCTGTAGGTTTTGAGGTACGATTTATAGGAATATTATAAAGCAGAAAATATTTGGATAACAGAAGATAGTAGATCTGGAAAAGTAAAACTCATGGGAAGAGATGTATCAGAAGAAGAAATGTTTTCAGATGACAACTATTACTCATTTCATTCCTATTATTTTGAAACAAAATAATCACATAAACATAAATTAATTCCTATGGAGACTTGGAGTAAGGAAAAGGAAAAAGAACAATTACCAAGTTTAAAGGCATTTTAGAACAGCCATTTAACTATAGTATGAGTTTTCAATATACACTATTTTATTTTACTTATGATTGTGAGCCTGTTTTTTTAAAATTAAGTCAATCAATTTCTTTGTTTCCTTCTATTAATTGATTTTAATAATATAGCATAAAAAGTCCTTGGTTATTCTAATAGTTTATGTCAAGAAGAAATACAAACCACATATTGTTATGGAAATAATGTTGAGTGACTTATTAGAATCAGAAATACAAAGAAGAGTTTATACCAACATCTACACAGAAACTCTTTCATAGGAGTCTAATTAAAATTTAACTGCCATTAAATTTTCAAACAAGCAACCAGTTAATAATGATTATGAATTCCTGCAACTATAAATTTAACTATTTTGAATTTCACAAACAGATTAATCTTTAATATGGCACAAAATCTTTTCTTGCAAAAAAGTTCATAATCACACATATTCAACTTTCTTAGATTAATTTAAAGGGATTATTTTAAAATCTTTTATCAGAGTTAACCTTTTGCAGACCCTGAGTCCATTTCCTGCGATGGACAGTGTCTTCCTTAAATTGATAGATTTTGTTCTTCAAAAATAATTTTAGTATGAAAACCAAGCACTTGTGGTCTCGTTATTCCTTTAAACTGTACTCGAGAAAGTTTAATTCATAAATCCACTTACCAAGCCAGGAGAACCAACATTATCACCAGAAAAGTCAATGTGGCTGTTGTCACATTAGTCTCAATAAGGTCGAGCCTCAAGGCATCTGTAAGTCCCATTGTCTTCTACTGGAGAAGCACGCTGGTCAAACAGGCAGGAAAAAAAGGATGTTTCATTAGTTACGAGGTGAAAGTTAATACAAGTGACAAGCTACAGCAAAAGAGGAACCAAGGAAGTTCAGTGTTACAGTAGCGTCACTCCAAAACAAAACATTAACTTTTCCTGTTCTTGCTATTTTACGGAGACAGAATTCAGGGTTTCCTGCATTAGGAGGCCCAAACAATGCTCTCCCAAACCTCTTTTCAACATCAACAACTACAGCAGCAATAAACATTTACATAAGTGCTGCCTGATATCACAGAGCTGGCATGTGGGGATGAATAAAGGATAAGAATAAACTAACCTGGTATAGGTTTCAAAGCCCAGAGGGCAGTGGATATACAGTGTTCCCTCGCTTTTAGCGGGGGATGCGTTCCAAGACCGCCCGCGAAAGTCAAATTTCCGTGAAGTAGAGATGAGAAGTAAATACATTATTTTTGGCTATGAACAGTATCACAAACCTTCCCTTAACACTTTAAACCCCTAAATTGCAATTTTCCATTCTCTTAGCAACCATTTAGATTATTACTCACCATGTTTATTTATTAAAGTTTATTAAAAAAAATATTTATTAAAGGCAGACGAAAGTTTGGTGATGACATATGACATCATCGGGTTGGAAAAACCATGGTATAGGGAAAAAACCCGCAAAGTATTTTTTAATTAATATTTTTGAAAAACTGTGGTATAGACTTTTCGCGAAGTTTGAACCCGCTAAAATCGAGGGAACACTGTATATATAAAAAAAATCAATGAGTTCTTCATCTCTGTTTAATAGAAAATACCTTACACAACATGAAGACTTGCATTTTTGATGAATAGCAATAGTGCTGGACAAACAGCTTTAGAAATATGCCACCCAAAGACTTAAGCAAATTTTGAATGGGCCAAATTGCTTTTTGCAGACCTGTCAATAACTCTTATCACACCTGCATCTAAGTGGGACAGAAATATCCGTGGCCATATCTGGCTTCGGCTGTATCCTTGTGGCACTCCCTTCATCTCATTCCTAGGCTAGAAAGACCAGCTTCAGTCATTTTTGTCTTTTTAAAATATTGGTTTTTTAAAGCAGCATTTTCCCCTTAAATAACATTACATTAACAAGGTTTGTAAAATCTCTGGCAATATTGTCACTTCTTATCCAGGAAACAAAGTCAGTGGTGGGAAGAAACAAAGGGACCTGTTCTGCCAGCGTGTTTCAACCGTCTGTATTACAGGGTAATTAGTCCAGGAAGACACACACTACACGATAAAAGGAAAACCCAAAAGTTTTTATAAACAGAAAAACAGAAACAGCTCCCTTTTTAAATGTCAAAGGGATTTTCTGGTACACACCAGGCACAGGTTAAATGCAATCCAATTGCTCACCCAATAACTGGGAAATTGAGTCCAATTCTAAAGTCCAGAGAGTACGCACACAATCTTAAACAGCACAAAAACCATGATCTTGACGAAACAGTGAATCAGATAAACTGCCATGAGGCTAAAACACCAGGCTGCATTTTTATCTATAGCACTAATTACAGCAGCCCCACCCAACCATAGGTGGCCTCATTTTCTCTTGTAATAATCCTTCAGTTGTTGTCTCCTATGCATCACTCTACGCATGCGTGGATGTGTCATTAATTCTTGTTCCGAATCCAGGGATGATACAGATGATTGATCTCCTCCTGGGCTGTCTGGCAAACTCCCCTCTTCCCTGTCACTCATGCTTCCTTGGTCAGAGGAGGCTTTGTTGGCAGATTCCATCAGGAGCAAAACAGGCCTGTGGCATGTGGCTGTTTCCCCCACATCCACATCCACATTCCTTGGGGCAGGAGCTGGGCCAGAGCTAACCACAACAGGGACCCTTGTTGGCTTTTTCAGATGGAAAGTGGAGGGCTTTTTGCTTTTATTTTTTCCCTTTCTTCCCTTGCTTTTCTGGCAGGCCTGGGGCCGTTAGGTTATCATCTTGATTCGGCCATGAATGATTGAGAGATATGTATGGCTTTTTAAAAAGAGTCATTGTTGTACTTTTAACTGTTTTAATTGATGTTTTATTGTTAGCCGCCCAGAGTCCAATGTGGAATTGGGCAGCATATATATTTTACAAATAAAATAAAATAAAAATAAATAGTGCTACGCTGATCATCCAGTACACTATACCTTGTTTTCCCCATAATAAGACCCTGTCATATATTTTTTGAAACTCAAAATAAGCGCTTGGCCTTATTTTGGGGGAGGTCTTATTATTTTGGGATGTGTGGAGCAAGATGGGGTTCCTCTTGCCGTCTTATCTGATTTCCAGCTGTGTCTACCTAACATTAACCAGGGGAAATGGTACTTTTGGAGGAGGGTTTATTTTCAGGGGGAGGTCTTACTTTTGGGGGAGGTCTTATTTTTTGGAGAAACACAGTAGTTTAGTGCAAGGTTGGAGCAGGGTATTCATGAAATGCGGGAACCAACCCAATTCCTCCCCTAAATCAGTGATGGCAAACCTTTTTTTTCCTCGGGTGCCCAAAGAGCGTGGGCATGCACTATCATGCATGCGCGAGTGCCCACACCCATAATTCAATGTTTGGGGAGGGCAAAAACAGTTTCCCTCGCCCCCCCCCGACGCCCTCTGGAAGCCAGAAACGGCCTGTTTCCCAACTTCTGGTGGGCCCAGCAGGCTCATGTTTCCCCCTCCCCAGGCTCCAAAGGCTTCCCTGGAGCCAGAGGGGAGGATAAAAACGCCCTCCTCCATCCCTCCCCCCCGGAGGCTCTCTGGAAGCTAAAAACACCCTTCCAGGGCCTCTGTGAGAGCCAAAAATCAGTTGGCCCTCAAACGCCTGTTGGAGCTGAACTAGGGCAACGGCTAGCGTGCCAGCACATATGGCTCCGCTTGCCACCTGTGGCACCTGTGCCGTAAGTTCACCATCATGATTTCTGACAGTCTCAAAATGGGTGAGCGGGTGGTAGGAAAAGCAAGTAGGATGCTTGACTGCATAGCTAGAAGTATAACAAGCAGGAAGAGGGAGATTGTGATCCCCTTATACAGAGCGCTCTTGAGACCACATTTGGGGTACTGTGTTCAGTTCTGGAGACCTCACCTACAAAAAGATAGTGACAAAATTGAACGGGTCCAAAGACGGGCTACAAGAATGGTGGAAGGTCTTAAGCATGAAACGTATCAGGAAAGACTTAATGAACTCAATCTGTATAGTCTGGAGGACAAAAGGAAAAGGGGGGACATGATCGAAACATTTAAATATGTGAAAGGGTTAAATAAGGTTCAGGAGGGAAGTGTTTTTAATAGGAAAGTGAACACAAGAACAAGGGAACACAGTCTGAAGTTAGTTGGGGGAAAGATCAAAAGCAACGTGAGAAAATATTATTTTACTGAAAGAGTAGTAGATCCTTGGAACAAACTTCCAGCAGACGTGGTTGGTAAATCCACAGTAACTGAATTTAAACATGCCTGGGATAAACATATATCCATTGTAAGATAAAATACAGGAAATAGTATAAGGGCAGACTAGATGGACCATGAGGTCTTTTTCTGCCGTCAGTTTTCTATGTTTCTATCACTGCCCTAAGTGTTCTCCAAATAGAGTGGAGGGAAACTGGAAGTAAGCATTTGTTGCTTATTTAAAGAAAAGAAAGCATTCTATTTAAAAATGCTGCTTCTGACTCAGCTTGCTTTGTGGCTTTGGTCTTTTTTTTAAAAAAAAAATTCAGTTCAGTTTACAAGAAAATAGGGCAGAGGAGGAAGAGGACAAGGATCAGTTTGGAGACGATACCAGAGTCCTGCATGTAGACATGTACTGGGCTGCTGCATGGCCTTGATTGGCAAATATTTTTTCCTGTTGGCCAGCGATGGGCAGAAGAGGGAGGATGTGAACTAATCGCTTATCACCCGTTCACATGCACAGACAGGACAGCACCATTCAGCAGTGAGGGAGAACAAAGCAATTGAGGGAGAAGAGCGATCAGCCCTGGGGCAGCAAATGTCATAGGTTTCTGCTGACTCAAGGAGAGGTAGCACTTTCATGCAGTCGTGGGGAAATGACCTACATTAAAAATCGCCTCTAAAAATGAAACATAAAAGTAGACCTTTGTGGAAGGACCATGCTTAGCATCCAAAGAGGTGATTAGTAAACATGTAAACATTCCCTACACTGAGTAGATTACTGGTTCATTCTAGTTTGGTGCTAATTTCTTTGAGTGGAAATAATCAGCCACCATTTAAGTTTTTTTCCAAGGAAGTTAAAAACTAGCAGCATTGGAGATTAAATTTGGGAATATGCAATAGGCATCGAATTGTAAAAAGACCTTTTCTGTTGTGACACCCAATTTATAGAAATCTAAGGAAATCCCACTACAGAAAAAGCACTCAAAACATTCAAAACAATGTTCTTTATCACAAAATTCAAAATAAACTAAGCACTCTTTTTGTATTGCAAAGAGCACTCATCCCAAAACAACCGGGTAGTCTGTACAATTTCCCTTCAGCAGTCATTAAGTACTTAGCTAGCAGCTGTGAAGAAACTTCACACCCCTTCTTCTTCCAACGAAGTGAGACACACACACACACACACACACACACACACACATTGCTCTCTGCTTTGGTTTCAAAGGCGTGAAAAATCAACAAAGTCCAGAAAACAGCAACACACGATTCCTGACGAACTGCGATCAGATACTCTTCCGCAACGGCCAAACCCACACGCTGCTATTTATAGCAGCAGCCCTAATTACTGGAGCTCCACCCAAACACAGGTGGCCTCTCTTATCTCCTGTAATATGTCCTTACTTGGTCTCTTCTACGCATAACTCTGCACTTGTGTGGGTCCAAGATGTCTTCATCCGAATCAATGGAAGATAATGGAGATTGACTGTGTGCCAAGCCCCCCTCTTCCAAGTCACTCCCACCTTCTTCTTCGTCCGAGGAAACTAAACTCTGAACTGACTCTGTTGGCAATAACACAGGCCTATGACATGTTGAAATTTCCCCTGCATCCACCTCCACATTCCCTGGGGCAGGAGCTGGGCCGGAGCCAACCACAACACAAGGTATATGTTGAAACCTAATTACAGTGGTACCTCTGCTTAAGAACCTAATTCGTTCCATGACCAGGTTCTTAGGTAGAAAAGTTTATAAGTAGAAGCAGTTTTTTTCCATAGGAATCAATGTGAAAGCAAATAATGCATGCAAACCCATTAGGAAAGAAATAAAAGCTCGGAATTTGGATGGGAGGAGGAAGAACAGGAGGAGGACAGTTGTTGCCGAAGGAAGAAGGTGAGGTGAATCAGAAAAATCCAAAATTTTAAGGCTTTTTTTTTATAAAGAGGGACTCTGAGGCGGCGAGCAGAAGCAAGCGCCACCCATACACCTGGCGCGAGGCTGCCTCCCAAACACTGTGCCAGAGAGAGAAACCCAGGGGGAATGGCATGAAACTGGTCGGGCCTTCGTGCCGCTCTCAAATTTCCGGGGAAATTTTTCCAGGCTCGGGTTCTTAAGTAGAAAATGGTTCTTAAGAAGAGACAAAAAAATCTTGAACACCCGGTTTTTATCTAGAAAAGTTCTTAAGTAGAGGCATTCTTAGGTAGAGGTACCATTGTATTTATGCCGTCTTTTGATCTCTCTCAGCTAATGGTTTGTGATTTATACATTTTAATATTATCTGATGTGCTTGATTGGACATTTTCCGAAGATTCATAATTGCACAAATAAGAAGGTATACAGTGATCCCCCGTTTATTGCGTCCCCAACCATTGCAAACAGGGTACTTCGCTATTTTTCAACCCGGAAGTCAAAATACCATCTACGCATGCGTGCCCGTGGGCTCGCATGCGTAGATGGCAACCGGGAGATCAGCTGCTGGGCGGCTTCCCTGAGTCTTCCCCCTCTTGCTGGCGTCAGCGAGGAGTTTCCCCACCGCCCACGCAAACTCCTCGCTGCCGCCCGCCCTTCGCCCGCCCACGCCGTTCATTCTCGCCGCTTTCGAGCTGAGTCTGGGAGCGAATTCGCTCCCGGACTCAGCTCAAAAGCGCCGATAGCAAGCGGCAAGGAACGGCTTGTCCACGCCGTTCATTCTCGGCGCCTTCGAGCTGAGTCCGGGAGCAAATTCGCTCCCGGACTCAGCTCGAAAGCGGCGAGAATGAACGGCGTGGACAAGCCGTTCCTTGCCGTTCGTTCTCGGCGCTTTCGAGCTGAGTCCGGGAGCGAATTCGCTCCCGGACTCAGCTCGAAAGCGCCGAGAGCCAGCGCCCCCCGGACCCCCAACCCGGGTTTGGGGGGCTGCTAGGAAGCCCTCCATGCCGGCGGCAAACAGCCGCGCCGCCCCCAATCTTCGGCTCCTCGCTAGCGCTGTGGGAGTAAAAACACCATCTGCACATGCGCAGATGGTGTTTTTACTTCCGCAGCGCTACTTCGCGAAAACCCGCTCATTGCGGGGGGTCCTGGAACGGAACCCTCGCAACGAGCGGGGGATCACTGTATACTGTAATTCTTAACAGACATCTGTTTAAGACTATGAGAACAGATTGTTAGATTTACGTAAACCAAGATGGATTTGATCCAACGTTTGCCCTCAAGGATCTATCTAGAGTTTTAACAACATATCATGAACACTTTCACAAAATGACTGCCATAGTGGTCCTAATGTATTCATTGATGTAAAACTAAGTATCCATGGATACAACCTTTTTAGTCCCCATCAAATATTCTTCATCTTGGATAAGTGTTTTATTCCCTGGCAAGAAGACACCCCCCCCTCCCCACCTTATGAATAAAGCAAAGCAGCTCCACGCCATTTAAACATGTCATCTGTGTTTTCTGGTCAAGATATGAACTGAAAATGGGGTTTAGATCAGTGTTTGTCAAACTCAACAATTTTAAGACCTGAGGACTTCAACTCCCACAATTCCCTAGTTGAGCTGGGAGTTGAAGTCCACACGTTGATGTCGATGACGTTGAGATATACTGTTTTAGAATTAACATAGGCACCCTCAATAGGTAAACAGCAATCGGTAAGACAGCAATTGAGGCTCATAAAAATGTTTGAGTAAACATGTAAGTGGCAAGGCAGCTATTATATAGTTCTACATAGTTTATTTATTTTATTCTGCCCAATCTTGAAGGACTCAGGGTGGCTTACAACAGTATAAAAAAGTACAGTTAACAATAAAAAGAAGTCAAGTACAAATTAAAACAATAACCCCAATTGTGACTGGAGACCAATCGGTAGCCAGTTCAGCTTGCGGAGCATAGGTGTTATATGGTTATATGTTATATATATTTTATGGTTACCACTTTCATAAGGATTTTAAACACATGATTCCTTTTACATGCTGCTAATAAGTGTAGAGGAGATATTGGTTTGGATTCTCTGCCCAACCCACTTCACTATGAAATACAGCAATAGGGCTATTGAAGGCCACTCTAAAGTTACAGCTGGTCCAGAATGCAGAGCAAGAATAGAATAGAATGGAATGGAAGGGAAGGGAACGGAATAGATCATAAATGGGAGGAAATGGGTGATAGGAATGATGAAAAAACTAATAGTAATAGTAGTGCAGACTTAGTAAATAGTTTGAAAGTGTTGAGGGGATTATTTGTTTAGCAGAGTGAGGGCGTTCAGGAAAGTAGTAGTTATGGAAAACTTCAGGACAGCCATGTAATCTTCCTAATTGTACTGTATTTATTATCATTAGGTTTCCAGGTACCATTCAAGGTGATAGTTATCACCTTCAAGGCACCTTACATGAAATAGGGCCTGAATATTTCAGGACTATTTTTCTTCACTTGTCTCTGCCTATTCCATAAAATCCAAGGATTGGCATACCTCTCTGTCACCCTTTTGAATAGCTTTTCCCTTGCGACTTTTTCGATTATTCTCCCTTGATTTGGATACTTAGGCTTTAAACATTCAGAGTGTGGCTTTATCATATCATTGTCTGACAAGATTATGCAAATTTTAAAACCTTAAAAGTCAGGGTTTTGGACCTTCTCTGGGAAGTCTCAGAAACAAGAATTCTATATTTGTATTCCCATAAATATAAAGGCAGACTTTCAAAGCAGCCTTTCAATTGTTTTTATTGCTGTTTTAAATGCCTTTTAATTTAAATGTTAGATTTTTTTACTCTGTTTTACTGAAAACATTGACAGAGCTGGAAGTAAAATAAATTTAATCAGTAATGTAATTAATCCTAAAAACACATCTCTAATTTCCTTTGTTATATTCTTTTTATCTATTTAGTTATTTATTTATTTTGTCCAATACACAATGAGGGTTTTAGTGGGTATTTATTATTATTATTATTATTATTATTATTATTATTATTATTATTATTATTGATTAGATTTGGATGCTGCCCCTCTCCATAGACTCAGGGCGTGTATATGTGTATATATAAACATAGTAAAATACATGGTGAAGGTTATAGAGGAGATACTCATAGAAAAATATATCTAAGAAAGAATAGAAAAGAAGATATAGGAATAGAACATATCAATGAAAGAATAGAAGAAGAGATATAGGAATAGAAGAAAGGTATAGGAAATATAGGAGAGCAATAGGACAGGGGATGGAAGGCACTCTAGTGCACTTGTACTCACCCCTTACTGACCTCTTAGGAATCTGGAGAGGTCAACCATAGATAATCTAAGGGTAAATTGTTGGGGGTTTGGGGATGACACTATGGAGTCCGGTAATGAGTTCCACGCTTCGACAACTCGGTTACTGAAGTCATATTTTTTACAGTCAAGTTTGGAGCGGTTAATATTAAGTTTAAATCTGTTGTGAGCTCTTGTGTTGTTGTGGTTGAAGCTGAAGTAGTCGTCGACAGGCAGGATGTTGCAGCATATGATCTTGTGGGCAATACTTATTCTTATCACGTGGGCAATTCTGTATTCTTATCACACCAAAGCACATGGACATATGCTCACTAAATCACTGTGTAACAGAAGTCGCTCATAGGAAGACTGACCAATACAATAGCCAAACCAGAGGTTGCTCTCTGTTCTAAAAAAGACATGCAGTGCCTTGCCTGTGTATTCCACAGATAAAGTGAAAAGATCAATGAGTTCACTAGCAGCTTTGCAAAGCATTTCACACATCCAATGTGTTGTGCTTGTGTTTACAGCATTAATAGTGCCAACACTTCCAAATGCAAATCTAAATCAATACAGTAAATGGGTTGTCACATCACTGCAGTCCAGAAAGCAAATGCTTCAAAACAGGAAAACTGCAATCAACCAGCTCTTCCCCATAGAGCAATTGGACTGTTCTCTTCAAGTCACTAGTCAATAGTTTCTTTATTGAACCCTTTGCCAGCATAACTGGTCAGCACTATGATTCTAAATGAACAACCCACATTATGCAAAAAAAAAATTCAGGAGTTATGGCAAGCAGGATACAGGAAATCTTGAACGTATGAGGTTGCTTTGTATTGTGCCTGAGCATTTGGCATGTTGATGCTACTACTGGCACCAGCTCTCTAGGGTTTCAAGAAGGCAATTTTCCCAGGTTCTGCTGCTTGAGATTATAAAGAAAACAGCTCTTGTCAGAGGTGACGATCAGGGCATCCTGCAAGGCAGCCTTGGATGATAAATTGTGGGAGCAAGAACTACCAAGCTGCTACAGCAAGAATGAAACAGGCCCAGGATATATACCGCTCAGAAAAATAAAGGGAACACTCAAATAACACATCCTAGATATGAATGAATGAAATATTCTCATTGAATATTTCATTTGCACAACTATTCCATTTGCACAGCGGCATGTGGAATTGATTGTCAATCAGTGTTGCTTCCTAAGTGGACAGTTTGATTTCACAGAAGTTTGATTTACTTGGAGTTATATTCTGTTGTTTAAGTATTCCCTTTATTTTTTGGAACAGTGTAGAAAGACCCAGAGAGTTTCTAGAAGATTGCTTTTCAACCTCAACAACTTTAAGATGTGTGGACTTCAACTCCAAGAATTCCCGAGCTGCATGTGTTGAAGCTCAGACATCTTAAAGTTGCTGAGGTTGAGAAACACGGTCATAGGAAGAGATCTTTGAAACTGCCAGCTTCCCATCTTACAAGTTTACCTAGATAGCTACAAATGCCCCCCAAAAACCAACACCATAGTTTTTTTAAAAAACAAACTACGGCGCCTAAAATACGATTTAAGTATTGCTCACAAGATCATATGCTGCAACGTCCTACCGATCAATGACTACTTCAGCTTCAACCGCAATAACACAAGAGCACGCAACAGATTCAAACTTAATATTAACCGCTACAAACTTGACTGTAAAAAATATGACTTTAACAATCGAGTTGTCGAAGCATGGAACTCATTACCGGACTCAATAATGTCAACCCCTAACCCCCAACATTTCTCCCTTAGACTTTCCACGATTGACCTCTCCAGGTTCCTAAGAGGTCAGTAAGGGGCGTACATAAGTGCACCAGTGTTCCTTTCATCCCCTGTCCAATTGTCTTTCCTTTATCTCATATATCATATATATTTTCTTCCTTTCATATATCTTCTCCTCTATTTTTACGTATTATCTTTATATATATATTACTTCATGTCTATTCTCTTCCATATGTATTGTGTATTGGACAAATGAATAAATAAAATAAAATAAATAAATATTTGGAAGAGCTAGCAGAGAAAAGTATTTAGACCGTAAAATATTGTTCCTTAAATACTTCCCTATTGAATAGGTCTTTTCACGGGTTTGTTTCCCTTTCTAATTATTCCTCCTCTTCTACAGAATTTCTCTAGAAGCAACAACGGAAACTTCTAAATTACATAAAAAGAAAAAAGCAACATACCCCAAAATAAATTTACCTTGACTTAGGTGCTTTACTAAGAAACAGAACTGGGATTTAAGAGAATTGGGAGTACGGTCCTCACCACAATTTACAAGTACAATTTTGTTATTTCATATTTTTAAAAAATATTTAAAGACTACAGTTTCTTTAATGGTAATATGTACTGCTTCACAAACTATAAAGCCATAAGCAAATTGTGAGTCACTGCTTCTTTCCTTCTCCTGCAAATATGAAAGTACAGTGGTACCTCTACCTACAAATACTTCTACTTACAAACTTTTCTAAATAAGAACCAGGTGTTCAATATTTTTTTGCCTCTTCTCAAGAACCATTTTCCACTTACAAACCCGAGCCTTCGAATTTGTAACCGGAAAAGGCAGGGAGAAGCCTCTGTGGGGCCTCTCAAGGGATCTCCTGGAAGGAAACAGGGCCGGAAAACGCAGGGAGAAGCCTCTGTGGGCCTCTCTAGGAATGTCCTGGGAGGAAACAGGGCTAGAAAAGGCAGGGAGAAGCCTCTGTGAGGCCTCTCTAGGGATCTCCTGGAAGGAAACAGGACTGGGAAAGGCGGCGAGAAGCCTCCATGGAGTCTCACTAGGAATCTCCTGGGAGAAAACAGGGCCTCCAGCCTCCCTGTGGTTTCCCCAATTATTTGCTTTTACATTGATTCCTATGGGAAAAATTGCTTCTTCTTACAAACTTTTCTACTTAAGAACCTGGTCACGGAACGAATTAAGTTCGTAAGTAGAGGTACCACTGTATGTGGAATTTCCAAATACAGTAGCTATTTTAAAAGAAAATGCTGGAAAGTCAACACTTCAGTCTCATCAAACTGAAATTAACTTTAGAAAATTATTATTATTTATTACTATTATTTATTAGATTTGTATGCCGCCCCTCTCCGAAGACTCGGGGCGGCTCACAACAGTAATAAGAAACAGTGTAACAATGGGAAAAATCTAATAATAAAAAATATATTAAAACCCCAACAATTAAAAACCATACAGCACATACATGCCAAACATGAAATATAAAAAGCCTGGGGGAGATGTCTTAGTCCCCCCATCCCTGGTGATACAGGTGGGTCTTGAGTAACTTGCGAAAGACAAGGAGGGTGGGGGCCATTCTAATCTCCGGGGGGAGTTGATTCCAGAGGGCCGGGGCTGCCACAGAGAAGGCTCTTCCCCTGGGGCCCGCCAAATGACATTGTTTGATCAACGGGACCCGGAGAAGGCCAACTCTGTGGGACCTTATCGGCCGCTGGGATTCGTGCGGTAGAAGGCAGTTCCAGAGGACAAGAACAGCCCTAACTCCCCCCCACCCCACACTGATAACCTAGTTAGGTGGACTCAGTAGAAGAATGCTAATTCTATGGTCCAAAACTCATTTATTTACCAAGGAACCGCTTCTGAATTATATTGGAGGAAATGGATTTGACAGTAGCATTGTTTTAACGAAGAGAATATACCATTAGTGACATTTGGAATTTTCTCACAGTGCCAACAATGTTTTCAGATGAGGAATCTCCCCCCCCTCCAATTCTGATAATAGGAAAGGATGGATTAAATTACCCACCCACACCTTTATATGTAAACTCAATATATCAGCCCCAAAATGATACTCTAAGCATTAAGCTTTTAAGCCTTAACTTTGCCAACCAGAACCAACCCATCTGATTTGCATGTCCTGGGAGACATAGTTTGCCCAACTTGGGTACATAGAGTGCAAATGGAATACAAACAGTGCAACTGGATTACAATACACTCTTTCTCGAGTGAGATTCACCCTGACATTGTTAACCTTGTTACTAAACATAAGAAATTGTTCAGAACCTTTGCAGAGAATAAGACGATGCCATTGAATACATAGTTATAAGTTTTTGCTATATATTCTTTTACAAATGGGTTAATTTCTATTTAATTACCCTGGGCATTGTATTTATATAGTGTTACTTTGCTATTAGCTGTCATCAGCCTTGTTTGATTGCAATTATCTGCAAATCTAATCAACAAAAATTCCCCATGATAATTCCAAAGAGACAGTTTATTACTTTACTAGGTTTTTATGCTGCTCCAGTTGTTGATTTTGCGGCAATACTTTGCATTGGTCAACCATCAAGTTTCTTACAATCAAGTAAGAAAGTTAAAAACCTGGGGAGGATGTAATTTTATGTTTGTGCTTCCTACATCCTCATTTCTTTAGTTTTTCCCTATTGCTCTTCTTTCTTTCTTTCTTTCTTTCTTCCTTCCCTTTCTTTCTTTCTTTCTTCCCTTCCTTCCTTCCTTCCTTCCTTCCTTTCTTTCTTTCTTTCTTTCTTTCTATTATTCTCCTATTGATATTTGCTCTTTCCCCCAGCTCCTTTTCTCCTTCTTAAGTATATTATTTGCTCATTACCAGTTTCTATAAAATTCTTAGCCCCCACCTCTTTATTATCTCCCTTTTTTTTCTTCTTACTACTCTGGATAATTTCATCATTTTCAAGATAACAATCATAATCATATTCATAATATTAGGTTAGGTTAGGTTTATTGGATTTATATGCTGCCCCTCTCCGCAAACTCGGGGCGGCTCACAACAATAATAAAAAACAGTACAGTACATAATACCAAATCCAATGCCCACCCATCTAGTTACAATTTAAATTAATAATCTCATAAAAACAGTATACGTATATAAAAAACAGGCACACAGTCAATCAATCAACAAAACAACATGGGCAAGGGGGAGGTGTTTTAGTTCCCCCATGCCTGACGGCAAAGGTGGGTCTTAAGGAGTTTACGAAAGGCAGGGAGGGTGGGGGCAATCCTAATCTCAGGGGGGAACTGGTTCCAGAGGGTCGGCCCCCCCCACAGAGAAGGCTCTTCCCCTGGGTCCCGCCAGACGACATTGTTTAGTCGACGGGACCCGGAGAAGGCCAACTCTGTGGGACCTAACCGGTCGCTGGGATTCGTGCGGCAGGAGGCGGTCCCGAAGATATTCTAGTCCGGTGCCATGAAGGGCTTTATAGGTCATAACCAACACTTTGAATTGTGACCGGAAACTGATCGGCAGCCAATGCAGACTGCGGAGTGTTGGAGTGATATGGGCATACTTGGAGAAGCCCATGATTGCTCTCGCAGCTGCATTCTGCACGATCTGAAGTTTCCGAACACTTTTCAAAGGTAGCCCCATGTAGAGAGCGTTACAGTAGTCGAACCTCGAGGTGATGAGGGCATGAGTGACTGTGAGCAATGACTCCCGGTCCAAATAGGGCCGCAACTGGCGCACCAGGCGAACCTGGGCAAACGCCCCCCTCGCCACAGCTGAAAGGTGTTTTTCTAATAATATTGTACAGAATGTTCATTAACAAAGTCATTAGTTTTCATTTCTGTTTTAGTCATCTTTTCTTCTTCCTCCTTGTGCCTTCATTAATCCTTTCCCCTTTCGCAGTCTCCTTTTCTATTTTTTCTTCTACTTGAATTTCCTTCCTAAGCCTTATTTTTGGTTCAAGTCCCCAAATTTCTCTGCAGGCATCTATTAGACCTTCAAACATTTCTCTCACTTCCGGTAGGTTAATTTCCTACCTGTTGTTTTTTCTCCTGCTTTCAGGAGAATAGGTTGACCCCCGTTTTCTTTGGGGCAGTTTCTCAAATAGCAAATGCCACTATTGCATCGCCCCTAATGTTTTGAATTGAAATCATCTATGAAAATAATCCCCTTTATTAAATTATTAAATTAAATTTATTAAATTATAACCCCCTTTGCAGAGATGGCTGCTAAACTCAGACAAGGTGGGAAATCAATGGATTTACTTTATCAATTAAACCACAAATACAGTGATCCCTCGATTATCGCGAGGGTTCCGTTCCAAGACCCCTCGCGATAATCGATTTTTCGCGATGTAGGGTTGCGGAAGTAAAAACACCATCTGCGCATGCACGCCCTTTTTTCATGGCCGCGCATGTGCAGATGGTGGAGGTGGGGAGCGACGAAAGTGCGGAAGCCGACAGATTGCAGCACCCGTTCGCCCGCCCTTCGCCCGCCCTTCGCCCGGCCACCCGCCGTTCGCTCGCTGCTCGCCTGGCCACCCGGGTTCGGGGGGGTGCTGGGAAGCCCCCCAGGCCGGCTGTGACCTTTTAAAACAGCCGCGCCGCTTCCCAGCTGAGTCCTGAAGCCAAACGCGGAAGTTCGCCTTTGGCGTTTGGCTTCAGGACTCAGCTGGGAAGCGGCGCGGCTGTTTTAAAAGGTCGCAGCCGGCCTGGGGGGCTTCCCAGCACCCCCCCGAACACGGGTTGGGGGTTCGGGGGGGGGGGTGCTGGGAAGCCCCCCAGGCCGGCTGCGACCTTTTAAAACAGCCGCGCCGCTTCCCAGCTGACTCCCAAAGCCAAACGCGGAAGTGGTTTTTTTTTTTAATTAATATTTTTTTAAAAATCGCGATATAGCGTTTTGCGAAGATCGAGATCGTGAAACTCGAGGGATCACTGTATATACACTGATCAAAAAAAATAAAGGGAACACACAAAGCTCTCTACATGGGGCTACCTTTGAAAAGCGTTCGGAAACTTCAGATCGTGCAGAATGCAGCTGCGAGAACAATCATGGGCTTCCCCAAATATGCCCATGTTACACTCTGCAGTCTGCATTGGTTGCCGATCAACTTCCGGTCACAATTCGAAGTGTTGGTTATGACCTATAAAGCCCTTCATGGCACCGGACCAGATTATCTCCGGGACCGCCTTCTGCCGCACGAATCCCAGTGACCAGTTAGGTCCCACAGAGTGGGCCTTCTCCGGGTCCCGTCAACTAAACAATGTCGTTTGTCAGGATCCAGGGGAAGAGCCTTCTCTGTGGTGGCCCCGACCCTCTGGAACCAACTCCCCCCAGAGATTAGAATTGCCCCAACCGTCCTCGCCTTTCGTAAGCTTCTTAAAACCCACCTTTGCCGTCAGGCATGGGGGAACTGAGATACTCTTTCTCCCTAGGCCTTTACAATTTATGCATGGTATGTTTGTATGTATGTTTGGTTTTATAATAAGGGTTTTTTAGTTGTTTTAATATTGGATTGTTACATGCTGTTTTTTATCACTGTTGTTAGCCGCCCCGAGTCTACGGAGAGGGGCGGCATACAAATCCAATAAATAATAAAAATAATAATAATAATAATAATAATAATAATAATAATAATAATAATAACAACAACAACAACAACAACACATCCTAGATCTGAATGAATGAAATATTCTCACTGAATACTTTGTTCTGTAGAAAGTTGAATGTGCTGACAACATGAAATTTATTGTCAATCAGTGTTGCTTCCTAAGTGGACAGTTTGATTTTATAGAAGTTTGATTTACTTGGAGTTATATTGTGTTGTTTAAGTGTTCCCTTTATTTTTTTTGAGCAGTATATTTTTGGAATTTGGTATCTAATGGAAAGCCACCAGAGTGCCTTCCGTCCCCTGTCCTAATGCTTCTCTTTTACTAGTATCATGTATATAAATATAATTATATCTTTGTATACCACCTATACGTACTTGACAAAACAAACAAACAAATACAATAAATAAATAATCTCACTTCCCGATTCCCTGGAAGTTGCTTACATTGCGGGATTTTTTAAATCTATGTTGCCTTAACCAGCCTTCTTTTAACATGCTGTTTCCACCAACACCCTCTTAAGATGGCATTTCGGTACTCTCCCATTTTCTACCTGAATTTAAAAATAAGGTCATGGCCTTTTAATTAGTTACAAAACTGATATTCGGCTTCATCGGTTGCATCCCGGTTGCCTCGAGAGCAGCAGGAACATCAGTTCAAGAGGAAACATTTCTATCTCAGATACAAACAGCAGAAGTCATTTAGTTTTGGTCTCTTCCCCCTTTAAGCTCCCTCCAGCACCCCAAACATTTTCTATCATTTCCAAAGGAATTACAAGTCCTTTGGTATTCCAAGGACCAAAGAGTCTGCCAAACCCCCAAACCCCCCAACAACTGCCCCTCCAGACGCACACAGCATTCCAAGTGTGATCTGATCCAGTGATAAAGTGATACAGTATTTGCATTTCTTGTGATCTTGAAAATATCCCTCTTTCGATGCAGCCTAGGACTCTGTTGGCTTTATTGGAGGCTATAGCACAAGGCTGGCATCCAATAGAACAGAGTTAGGCAAAGTTGGATCTTCTATGACATGTCAACTAAAACTCCCAGAATTCCTGAGCTAGCATGATTGGCTCAGGAATTCTGGGAATTGAAGTCCACAAGTCATAGAAGAGCCAACTTTGCCTACCCCTGCCCTAGAATATCTGCATCCCTCTGGCAGTTACCCCTGCTGAGCCAGGTAGTACCATCTCAGTACCTACACCTTTGATTTATCCGGCTTTTAAGGATCTCTGACTTTGGCCGAACCTTAACTAGGGGGGGCCTTTGCCCGGGTTCACCTGGTGCACCAGTTGCGGCCCTATCTGGACCGGGACTCACTGCTCACAGTCACTCATGCCCTCATCACCTCGAGGTTCGACTACTGTAATGCTCTCTACATGGGGCTACCTTTGAAGAGTGTTCGGAAACTTCAGATCGTGCAGAATGCAGCTGCGAGAGCAATCATGGGCTTCCCAAGGTATGCCCCTGTTACACCAACACTCCACAGTCTGCACTGGCTACCGATCAATTTCCGGTCACAATTCAAAGTGTTGGTTATGACCTATAAAGCCCTTCATGGCATCGGACCAGAATATCTCCGGGACCGCCTTCTGCCGCACGAATCCCAGCGACCAGTTAGGTCCCACAGAGTTGGCCTTCTCCGGGTCCCGTCAACTAAGCAATGTCGTTTGGCGGGACCCAGGAGAAGAGCCTTCTCTGTGGCGGCCCCAACCCTCTGGAACCAGCTCTCCCCAGATATCAGAGTTGCCCCCACCTTCCTTGCCTTTTGCAAGCTCCTTAAAACCCACCTCTGTCGTCAGGCATGGGGGAATTGAAATTTCTCTTCCCCCTAGGCTTATAGAATTTATACATGGTATGCTTGTATGTATGAGTGGTTCATTAAATTGGGATTTTTTAGATTGCTTTTAATATTAGATTTGTTTACATTGTCTTTTTATATTGTTGTTAGCCGCCCCAAGTCTTCGGAGAGGGACGGCATACAAATATAATAAATAAATTAAATAAATAAATAAGAATTGGGCCGGAGGGGGAACCCAAAGAGGATGCGGGTGGCAAGCACCTGGGCAGTGCAAAAGGTCTCCCCTTTAGGGCGGGGCTTCTGGAGAGTGGGTGTGGCCTCCACCCAGGTGAGCCCCGCAGCCACCTGTGGCTCCTGCAGATATAAGGCAGAACATTGCCCAGCAAACTTATATGCCATCAAGTCATTTTCAATTCTTAGCAGCCACGTAAATAGGAAAAGTAAAAGAAAAGCTATAAGAAAAAAGTAAGCTCATACTAAATTGCGTTCAGAACATGATGTGAAGTTACATTGTGTTTAACCATACAGATAGTCCCCAGGTTACAACCATCCATTGAGTGACCTTTTGAAGTTACAGCAGCACTGAAAAAAGTGACTTAGGAATGTTTTCGGACTTATGACTGTTGCAACATTCTTGTGGTCACACGATCAAAATTCCGACACTTGGCAATGGGCATGTATTTATGACGATCGCAGCGTCCTGCAGTAATGTGATCATTTTTTGCAACCTCCCGACAAACAAAAGCCAGATTCACTTAACAATTGTGTTACTACAGGCATTCACTTAACAACCATGGCAGGAAAAGTTGTATACAGTGGTACCTCATCATACGAACTTAATTGGTTCCAGGAGGAGGTTCGTAAGGTGAAAAGTTCGTAAGATGAAACAATGTTTCCCATAGGAATCAATGTAAAAGCAAATAATGTGTGCAAATCCTTCAGGAAAATCCCAAACTTTAGAAGGGAGGCGAACAGAGGGCAGGGAGGAGCAGCAAAGACGGGCTACAAGAATGGTGGAAGGTCTTAAGCATAAAACGTATCAGGAAAAACTTAATGAACTCAATCTGTATAGTCTGGAGGACAGAAGGAAAAGGGGGGACATGATCGAAACATTTAAATATATTAAAGGGTTAAATAAGGTTCAGGAGGGAAGTGTTTTTAATAGGAAAGTGAACACAAGAACAAGGGGACACAATCTGAAGTTAGTTGGGGGAAAGATCAAAAGCAACATGAGAAAATATTATTTTACTGAAAGAGTAGTAGATCCTTGGAACAAACTTCCAGCAGACGTGGTAGATAAATCCACAGTAACTGAATTTAAACATGCCTGGGATAAACATATATCCATCCTAAGATAAAATACAGAAAATAGTATAAGGGCAGACTAGATGGACCATGAGGTCTTTTTCTGCCGTCAGACTTCTATGTTTCTATGTTTCTAAAGGGGGCGGGTGGAAGAAGCAAGGCTAGGCTAAAGGGTGAGTGGGAAGGAAGAAAGAAAGGCAAGGGGGGCGCCCCTCCCTTTTCTTTCTTCAAAAGACACCGTTTCAGTGCCTTTGCAAACAGGTTGTTCTCTGCAAAAAATTTCCTCCCCCAAGCTGCCCCTCCCTCCTCCCTTTTCTTTCTTAAAAAGACACCCTTTCAGTTCCTTTGCAAGCACGTTGTTCTCTGCAAAATCTTTTCTACTCCAAGCAGCCCCTTCCTTTTCTTTCTTCAAAAAAGAGGAAAAAAAGAAACCCCTTCATCCCAGCAGCAGCTGCTTGGGTTCGTAAGGTGAAAATAGTTCGGAAGAAGAGGCAAAAAAATCTTAAACACCGGGTTCGTATCTTGAAAAGTTCGTTAGAAGAGGCGTTCGTAAGATGAGGTACCACTGTACTGGGGAAAAATTCACTTAACAGCTGTCTTACATAGCAACAGAAAATCTGGACTCAACTGTGGTTGTAAATCAAGAACTACCAGTATGCAATTGTGAAGCTAAGCCAGAAGTGGCTATGTTTCCGCAACACTTAATGTTTAAATCAACCAAGTCAACTATATCTTAACACAATAGATGAACTGTGGTGCTCAAAATCATGCAACTTCCTCTGGGTTTTTTTAATGTTTCACCCCCTATGGGAAACAAGACATCTGTAATCATCCCTCCATCTAGTTCCTTATAATTATCTAGGCATAATTCACAGTCACACACACTCAAAAAAGTGAAATTCTAAAGAAATGAGGTTGAGTAATGCAGCTGACTGCAAGTTAACCTTGAAACGTACTCTAAATCAAAGGTCACCCTGTTCGTGTGTGTGTGTGTGTGTGTGTGTGTGTGTGTGATTAGGGGTACTGAGCATAGATTAATGAGAAAAAAATGAATATCAACAACTGTAAAATCAGGCTTCAGCATAACAGAACTGACAAAAGTGAAGAAAGTCTGAATATGTTCTTAATACGCACTTTGCTTTAGTAGCAGAGTTTATGGATATATCTGTGCCATTTTCTCAGCGACAATAAGAAGGTTGTTTTTGCTAGGATTTTTTTAAATTTAAAAAAAATGTTATTAAAAAAATTAAACATGACCTAAGCATAGCCCATAAAATCATCTGCTACAACATCCTTCCTGTCCATGACTACTTCAGCTTCAACCACAACAACACACGAGCACACAACAGATACAAACTTAAAGTAAATCACTCCAAACTCGACTGCAGGAAATACGACTTTAGTCACTGAGTAGTGCATGGAACTCACTACCAGACTCTGTAGTACCATCACCTAAGCCCCAAAACTTTACCCTTAGACTATCCACTGTTGACCTCTCCCGATTCTAAGGGGCGTGTATAAGTGCACCAGAGTGCCTTCCATTCTCTGTCCTAATGTTTCTCTCTTACTAGTATAATATATATTGCCCCGGAAGCGGAGTAAAGATGCTGAGACAGTGTATGGGTTAAATATAGGGTCACTTTATTAAATTAGCATAAATTTAAATAATGTAACTTTAAATACGTAAATTTAAATATTTAAATTCAACTATAAACAAAGGACCTGCAGAGGCCAAAAACTAACGGGGCGGAAATTCCTGCCAGAACCTTCCTGGGCAACATTGGGCAAAACTCCTTGCTGAACCAGGTGAAGGTAGCCACCTTCACCTGGATCCAAGCCACGCCCTTTGGCATGTGGGAGGAGCTCACCCTCCAATCCCCGAGGGAAATTGGATCCGGTGAGTCCCATGGGCATCCTCTCTCCAATCCCTGAAGTTGTAATAACCTATAGTTCATGGAGAGAGGTGGTCCATCATCCTTTTAAAAGATGCCCAAAGGAGCATGCGCAGTCGCTCCTACTGCCCATTTCCGCCCCTAACCTGCCAACCCCAGTGACCAGAGGGAAGCCTAATTACAATATCTATATAGCGCTGCACCCCCTAACCATTCCATCCGTACCGTCAGTGTGGAATAGGGAAGCCGCAGAAAAATACTATTCGGAGCTCCGCAGAGCTCAAGGCAGCGTCCCCTGGCTCCGGGGGCATTAAGCATTGTTATACCAATATGTACTTGACACAATATAGATAGGTAGGTAGGCAGGCAGGCAGGCAGGCAGGCAGGCAGGCAGGCAGGCAGGCAGGCAGGCAGGCAGGCAGACAGACAGACAGACAGACAGACAGACAGACAGACAGACAGACAGACAGACAGACAGACAGACAGAAAGTTACTTAGTTCCCAGTCTGGTCTATAGCTCTGGTATTGCCCATCCACAATCCTAACCGGACTCAATCTTGTTTATGTTCCAAAATCTAGAAATCTCTGCCAGGGCTAGTCATCTCCGGAGGCAAGAATAGCAAAGGTAAGAATTTCTCATCTGATGGTGAGAAAAATCTAACAACCTTGAATAAATGCAATGCATTGTACATCAGCAGCTGTATGCCACAAGAGTAAGAATTGCTCGTATAGCATTACAATGGAAGCAATTAGTAAATGTGTTTATCACATTCACACCCCAAAACTAAGTAAGACATGGGTTGCATTCCAAGAGAACTGAGCATACCTGAAGTGCTTAAGTTGACTAAAAAAAACCTCAGTCCTTTTTACTTTTTCCTATCTAAGGCTGAAGTATGTAATTAAGACCATGAATATCAGTTACCATATCAGTGTACTTTGGGTGTGAACATTGAGAGTCCATTGGAAATATCAAATATACAAATAGGCCCAAGAAAACTGGCTATGTCCCCATATGACTTCACAATGAATTGTTTTCCATTTCAACAAATGGGCTGCAAGGGAGACAATAAATTCCTGCTGCTATCTCTTGGTGTTGAAGATTTGGCTAGTCCTGTGTTTGTTTTAGAGACATATGGCAACTGTCATCCCTCCCAGCTGCTTCCAAAATTTCTCCATACTTATTTTCTCTCACCTGGGACTAAATACCTAATACACAAGTTTATAAGGCAATTCTGTAGACATACAGGAATAAGTCCCGCTGAACTCTGTAGGCCAGGGGTCCCCAAACTTTTTACCCTGGGGGCCAGTTCACTGTCCCTCAGACTGTTGGAGGGCCGGACTATTAGAAAAACGTATGAACAAATCCCTATGCACACTGCACATACCTTATTTAAAGTAAAAAACAAAATGGGAACAAATACAATATTTAATATTTATTCTCCCTCTTTCTTTCTTTCTTTCTTTCTTTCTCTCTCTCTCTCTCTCTTTCTGTCCTTCTCTCTTTCTATTTCTCTCTCTCTCTTTCTCTCTGTCCTTCTCTCTTTCTCTTTCTCTGTCTCTTGCTTTCTCTCTCTCTCTTCTCTCTTTCTCTCACTCTCTCTCTTTGTATCTCTCTCTCTTTCTTTCTCTCTCCCTCTCTCGGTCTCCTCCTTTCTTTCTCCTTTTCTATCTCTCCTCTTCCTTTCTCTCTCCCTCTCTATCTCTCCCTCTTTCTCTCCCTCCCCACCTCTCTCTTTCTTTCTCTCTCTCTTTTCTTTCTCTCTCTTCTCTTTCTCTCACTCACTCTTTCTATCTCTCCCTCTTTCTCACCGTGGTCGGCTGCTGAGCGAGGAGAAGGTGGAGAGGCAAGGGGGCGGGGAGGATAGCGGGTCTGCAATTGGCCAATTTCTTTCCCGCTCTGCCATAGGGTTTCTCTCCCTAAAGGCGGCAAAGGAAGCGGCCAATTGAAGGCCTGCTTTCCTCCCCACCCCCTTGCCTCTCCACCTTCTCCTCGCTCAGCAGCCGACCGCGATGAGTGGACAAGAGATTTGGGAGCTTATTATATCGATCAGTAAAATATCATGAGCTGCTGCGGGCCGGTTAAAAGACCTCATTGGGCCGCATCCGGCCCGCGGGCCGTAGTTTGGGGACCGCTGCTGTAGGCCTTACTTCAGTGGCAGTTTAACCTACATTCTTCTTTGAATATGGAAAAGAAGCAACAAATTAATATCAAGTAAATCTAATAAGACCCTTCGTGTTATTTATTAATATCCAGAAAGATGTGGAACCGCTGCAGCAAAAACAATGGAATCTTGCGGCATTTTAAAGATTAGTTTACACAATAATACATTTAGTAGTCTTTAAGAGTAACACTTTGTTTCCTCCACTGGCAAAAAATCTCTATTTGGAACAAGTCAGAACACTTTTAAGTCCAAGAATCAATTATCTTAAAGCACATCAAGTTCAAAGAAAGTTAAGAATATATAATTCTGGTAGGTATCTGTCTGGTAAAAGGAAATAAAAATACAGGTACAGTATAGCCATTTTTTAAAACAGTGCTTGCTAGTAGCTAATTAGCACTCAGGGAAAAAATATATATTTAACCTGATTTTCCACTCTGAACTAGCTCCTACACTATTTGCAGAGAACATATGTTGTTACTACCCCCTAGGGAGCTTTGAAAAATGTGATATAACCCGTCACCTTCGCTCTGAAATAATAATGACCAGAATTCTACAGCTTTTTCATGATGCATAGATTAATTTTTAAATGCCAGTTAAAACCACACTGAATAACTGGCTACTAAATTGTGGCCTCAAAAAGACGGCCAGGAGCATTTTCATGTGTCGAATAATGCTCCAAAACAGGATGCCCATTTTTCATTGATGCTGAACAAGAATCCTTGTCGCAGATAGCATTGTCTTAGACTTTTAAAATTACCTTTTTTGCACACAAATCAAATGGGCATGTTTTATATTTCAAAATATACAAGCATTAGAAGCACTCAAATACAGTTTAGTCCACATTAATTGTATTTATAATGATTTTAAAATTTGATTTAATTTATCTCCAACATATTTTTGCCTGGTTTTTAAAAAAAATATATCAAACGCTATCATTATTAAAATATATTTTCAAAGGACAGGCATGAAAAAGCAGGGCAAAATTTCCACATGTAATGGTTATAATTTATAATTTATTTCATGCATAATGTACTATATCTGATTTTCGACTAGTGTTTTTCTCAACCTTAGCAATTGTAAAATATATGGGTTTTATATTCCAGAATTTCTCAATCAACATGAAGAAAATGGTTAAGGTTGGGAAACATTATTTTAGACCAGTAATCCTAGAGAGGAGGTATTGTTATGAGCATTGTATTTTCTCATTGTAGAACACATTACATTTTGCAATTTTGGAAAAAAGAGCTCTTTCTCCTGAATAGGAGGTGGCGTACCAACATATTGTTATATGTTATAGCTACAGGTATAACAAGCAGGAAGAGGGAGATTGTGATCCCCTTATAAAGAGCGCTGGTGAGACCACATTTGGAATACTGTGTTCAGTTCTGGAGACCTCACCTACAAAAAGATATTGACAAAATTGAACGGGTCCAAAGACGGGCTACAAGAATGGTGGAAGGTCTTAAGCATAAAACGTATCAGGAAAGACTTAATGAACTCAATCTGCATAGTCTGGAGGACAGAAGGAAAAGGGGGGACATGATCGAAACATTTAAATATGTTAAAGGGTTAAATAAGGTTCAGGAGGGAAGTGTTTTTAATAGGAAAGTGAACACAAGAACAAGGGGACATAATCTGAAGTTAGTTGGGGGAAAGATCAAAAGCAACGTGAGAAAATGTTATTTTACTGAAAGAGTAATATATCCTTGGAACAAACTTCCAGCAGACGTGGTTGGTAAATCCACAGTAACTGAATTTAAACATGCCTGGGATAAACATACATCCATTGTAGGATAAAATACAGGAAATAGTATAAGGGCAGACTAGATGGACCATGAGGTCTTTTTCTGCCGTCAGTCTTCTATGTTTCTATGTGAGCAGCCTGGAGTCTTCGGAGAGGGGCAGCATACAAATCTAATAAATAATAATAATAATTATTATTATTATTATTATTATTATTATTATTATTTTATTATTATTATTAGTGGTTCAAGTGATACTAAGAACTACAGTTCCTTCTCTTACACCTATCCCAGATTACTGTATTTTTTCAGAGTTCTACCGGACAGAGATTGCCTCTTTCTCCCACCGAATGCATTCATATGACAAGTTTAGCTAATATATCAAATCCTCATGATATATTAACTGTGCTTGGTCTATTTTATTTATTTTTGTCTCCTGAAAATAATAATTGCCAGTTCTCTATAAATCACCAAATTATATTAAATGTCTGCAAATATACCGTTTTATGCACTTCTAAAACTACAATCTCTAAACATGTTCTGAAGAATAAACTGTGTGGAATTCAGGGCAATTTACCTGTGAATAGACTTGCATAGATTATGAGTCAAAAACCTAGCTAGTCTTCTACAGCTCCAATTATTTAGCATGAACTTTCCTTTTCATTTTAATATATTTCGGGAAGTGCTATATAGTGTTTCATTAAGTTTTCATCTCTAGAAACAATTGAATGGTACTCACCAGCCAACCCCTGCTGTCAAACACACATAAAAAGATATCTCATACCTTTCTCTTTGAACAGGCTAGGATGGAAGCGTACAAACACACAAAGCTATGACTGAACTCTCCTTGCCAAACTTCTCCCATGCCAATACAGAAGAAATGAAGGGGGAAATCTCACCTCCTCAATTTTTGCTGCTCAGGTAAGTGTTAATTTCATGGGGCGGGAAGCGGCCAACTTTATTAGCTCCTGGCTGTATAAAATTCTTCCTTTTATCCTCTTCTTTCCCAGAAACTTTTAAACCACACCACAAGCCTGTGCAAGCCAGCTCCACCCTTTGGACTTTGGATCTTGAAAAAATTAAACAAAGCAGAAAAATTATGGCCTATTCATTCATTATCTGACAACACTGGCATTGGCAGTTCTGTGTTAGCAAAAACTTCAGAAGAGAAGGATTTAGGGGTAGTGATTTCTGACAGTCTCAAAATGGGTGAGCAGTGTGGTCGGGCGGTAGGAAAAGCAAGTAGGATGCTTGGCTGCATAGCTAGAGGTATAACAAGCAGGAAGAGGGAGATTGTGATCCCCTTATATAGAGCGCTGGTGAGACCATATTTGGAGTACTGTGTTCAGTTCTGGAGACCTCACCTACAAAAAGATATTGACAAAATTGAACGGGTCCAAAGATGGGCTACAAGAATGGTGGAAGGTCTTAAGCATAAAACGTATCAGGAAAGACTTAATGAACTCAATCTGTATACAGTGATCCCCCGCTGATCCCCCACTCGTTGCGAGGGTTCCGTTCCAGGACCCCCCGCAACGAGCGGGTTTTCGCGAAGTAGCGCTGCGGAAGTAAAAACACCATCTGCGCATGTGCAGATGGTGTTTTTACTCCCACAGCGCTAGCGAGGAGCCGAAGATTGGGGGCGGGGCGGCTGTTTGCCGCCGGCATGGGGGGCTTCCTAGCAGCCCCCCAAACCCGGGTTGGGGGTCCGGGGGGCGCTGGCTCTCGGTGCTTTCGAGCTGAGTCCGGGAGCGAATTCGCTTCCGGACTCAGCTCAAAAGCGCCGATAGCCAGCGCCAACGAACGGCTTGTCCACGCTGGCTCTCGGCGCTTTCGAGCTGAGTCCGGGAGCGAATTCGCTTCCGGACTCAGCTCAAAAGCGCCGATAGCCAGCGCCAGCGAACGGCTTGTCCACGCTGGCTCTTGGCGCTTTCGAGCTGAGTCCTGGAGCGAATTCACTTCAGGACTCAGCTCGAAAGCGGCGAGAATGAACGGCGTGGGCGGGCGAAGGGCGGGCGGCAGCGAGGAGTTTGCGTGGGCGGTGGGGAAACTCCTCGCTGACGCCAGCAAGAGGGGGAAGACCCGGGGAAGCCGCCCAGCAGCTGATCTCCCGGTTGCCATCTACGCATGCGTGCCCATAGAAAAAACGGGCACGCATGCGTAGATGGTATTTTGACTTCCGGGTTGAAAAATCGCGAAGTACCCTGTTCGCAATGGTTGGGGACGCAATAAACGGGGGATCACTGTAGTCTGGAGGACAGAAGGAAAAGGGGGGACATGATCGAAACATTTAAATATGTTAAAGGGTTAAATAAGGTTCAGGAGGGAAGTGTTTTTAATAGGAAAGTGAACACAAGAACAAGGGGACACAATCTGAAGTTAGCTGGGGGAAAGATCAAAAGCAACGTGAGGAAATATTATTTCACTGAAAGAGTAGTAGATCCTTGGAACAAACTTCCAGCAGACGTGGTTGGTAAATCCACAGTAACTGAATTTAAACATACCTGGGATAAACATATATCCATCCTAAGATAAAATACAGGAAATAGTATAAGGGCAGACTAGATAGACCATGAGGTCTTTTTCTGCCGTCAGTCTTCTATGTTTCTATGTTTCTATGTAACACTGACCTTTTTTTCCCCTCAAGTATTTAGACCAGTTCCTTAAAAAGAGCTGGGAAATTATAGCCATTGTTTGGCTTTGTTTGGGGATACACCCTACACACCTCTATAAACTAGTTTGATTTTAGCACAATTGGACAGGGAAGTAGAGATGTCCTTGCAGTTCCCCTATAAAAGTGTAATTTTCATATATCAGCCATCCACGTGTCCTTTCTTCTATCTTTAGCACCTAAGTGCTACAGTAGTGCTAATAAGTTTCCATCTGCTGCTCCTGGTGCAAGGATGTTAAATTATTATTTTAGACTTTTAATATTAGATTTGTTATTGTATATTGTTTTATCACTGTTGTGAGCCACCCCAAGTCTGCGGAGAGGGGCGGCATACAAATCTAATAAATACTACTACTACTACTACTACTACTAGTAGTAGTAGTAGTAGTAATAATAATAATAATAATAATAATAATAATAATAATAATAAAGGAATAGCCTAAAGATATACAGAGAATCTTGCAGCCACTCAAATTTTCCCATTGCCAATCACCCTGCAATACATTGTTCGGGAAAGTTTACGATTAGGCATTAATTACACGTTATATTTACGTTCAGGGCGGTTCCCCTTTCACAGTTTGCAATTTAGCATCCTTAACCAGCCTTTCTAACAAGTCATTTTGGGATGCTAAAACTAAAGGGTAGTAACTGATTTCAAAAAGGCAATGCAGGCCTTATGGCAAAAGGTTTTTCCCCTCCTTTTTATTATATTGTTATAAGTCTTGATGCATTATATTTTTTTCAAAACAATTGTTGTCCAATATTACTGTTTGATAGTATCTATTGTTTACATAAAGCAGACTATTAGAAATGTAAAAGTACATTATTACAGTAATTACAATTTAGGGTATGTATATTAAAGGTGTGAAATTTGATTATTTTTTTTTCATACTAAGTTAAGGTTTGGAAGAGGAAAGGATTGAGTCCCTCAAAAGGTTATATATACTGTAGGTTCTGGTTTTAAGTAGAACATTGAAGTCTTTATTTTAAACAGATACACAAGGTTAAGAAAAAGAAAAACAGAACAGCAAATCATATTTAAGAATTAAGCACCAGAAGGGCACAGGTTCCAACAGTTGGACGTTCATAGCATCCTAGCTAATACAGGTAGTTAGCAATAGCAATAGCACTTAGACTTATACACGGCTTCATAGTGCTTTACAGCCCTATCTAATTGGTTTACAGAAATAGCATATATTGCCCCCAACAATCTGGGTCCTCATTTTACCAACCTTGGAAAGATGGAAGGCTGAGTCAACCTTGAACCTGGTGAAATTTGATCTGCCAAACTGCTAGCAGCTGGTGATCAGCAGAAGTAGCCTGCAGCACTGCACTCTAACCACTGCGTCACTGCGGCTTGACTTACAAATATTATTGAGCCCAAAATTTCTATTGTTAAGTGAGACATTTGTTAGGTGAGTTTTGCCATGTTTTACAACCTTCCTTCCCAGAATTAAGTGAATCCCTGCACTTGATATTATTATTGATAAAATATTATTTTACTGAAAGAGTAGTACAGTGATCATCCGATTATCGCGAGGGTTCCGTTCCAAGACCCCTCGCGATAATCGTAAACTCGCGATGTAGCGGCACGGAAGTAAAAACACCATCTGCGCATGCGCGTCCTGTTTTCCATGGCCGCGCATGTGCAGATGGTGGAGTTTGCGTGTGGGCAGCAGGGAAGACCCCTTCGGCCGCCCAACAGCTGATCTGCTCCGCAGCGCGGCAGCATTGAGGAGCCGAAGATGGGGTTTCCCCGTTGCCCAGGCAACGGGGAAACCCCAAGATCGCTTGCCGCTTGCCCGTTCGCCCGGCTGCTCGCTTGCAGCGCCGCAGCAGCGAGCAGCCGGGCGGGCGGGCGAACGGGCAAGCGGCAAGCGATCTTGGGGTTTCCCCGTTGCCCAGGCAAAGGGGAAACCCCAAGATCGCTTGCCGCTTGCCCGTTCGCCCGCCCGCCCGGCTGCTCGCTTGCAGCGCCGCAGCAGCGAGGAGCCGAAGATGGGGTTTCCCCATCGCTGGAGAGCAAGAGGGGGAGAGATAGAGAAAGAGAGAGAAGGAAAGAAAGAGATGAGAGAGGGAGGAAGAGAGTGTGAGAGAGGAAGAAGCAAGATAGAGAAAGAGAGAGAGAAAGAAAGATGAGAAAGGAAGGGAGTGACGTCATCGGGTGGAAAAATCGTGATATAGCGATTCGCAATGATCGGGATCGCGAAACTCAGGGGATCACTGTAGATGCTTGGAACAAACATCCATAGAAACTGAATTTAAACATGCCTGGGATAAACATATATCCATCCTAAGATGAAATACAGGAAATAGTATAAGGGCAGACTAGATGGACCATGAGGTCTTTTTCTGCCATCAATCTTCTAAGTTTCTATGTTTCTATGATAAATTAGCCACCCAGTTGTTAAATGAATCTGGCTGCCCCACTGACTTTGCTTGTCGGAATGTCACAAAAGGTGATCCACAGGACCTTGGAAGACAGTAACAGTTATTTATTTATTTATTTATTTATTTATTTATTGGATTTGTATGCCTCCCCTCTCCGCAAACTCCGCAGTTATAAATATGAATCAAGTTTGGTGATCACACAATCATGGTAGGCGGGGGTTGCCGCTACCACAGCTACCGGTGCACTGAACATGCAGCTTTTCATCTCTGGCATGCGCGCGCACACATCCCAGTAAGAAATTTCCCGAGGGGATGCACAAGTGAGATTTCGGTGATTTTTTGGCTTTTGCCCATGCACAGAAGCAAAAGATGCTGAAAGATGCGCACATCCCCTTGCGGGATTTTGCTTCCTGTTACTACCAGTGTGGTGTCCTCATACGTTACTGGATCATGGGCAATGCCGCCAAGGTTGTAACTGAAAAATGGTTGTAAGTCACATTTTTCAGCACCACTGTAACTTTGAATGGTCATTAAATGAACTGTTGTAAGTTGAGGACTATCTTTATATGGTCGCTAAGTGATACAAACAAAAGCTGCTTGATCCCATTAAGTAAATCACCAAAAAAATCAGTTATAAAGAATCTATCCAGACACAAAGTCTCACTGAAAAAGCCAGCCTCTCCAGCAAATTCAAACTAACCTCATGAGAGGCATAAAATACACCGCTTTCTACCGCATAAATCCCATCGACCGATTAGGTCCCACAGAGTTGGCCTTCTCCGGGTCTCGTCGACGAAACAATGTCATCTGGCAGGCCCCATGGGAAGAGCCTTTTCTGTGGCGGCCCCGACCCTCTGGAATTAACTCCCCCCGGAGATCAGGACTGCCCCCACCCTCCTCGCCTTTTGCAAACTCCTTAAAACCCACCTCTGCCATCAGGCATGGGGAAATTGATTCCCCTGGGCCGTTCCATTTTATGTATGGTTTGTTTGGGATGTATGACTGTTTTTTTTTTTTTTAATATTAATGGGTTTTAAACTGTTTTTAATCATTAGATTTGTACTGTATTTTGTTGTTGTGAGCCACTCCAAGTCTCCAGAACGGGGCGGCATACAAATCTAATAAATAATAATGATAAGGATGATGATGATAATGATTTATTATTTATTATTTATTATTTATTATTTATTATTTATTATTTATTATTTATTATTTATTATTTATTATTTATTATTTATTATTTATTATTTATTATTTATTAATTTATTAATTTATTAATTTATTAATTTATCAATTTATCAATTTATTAATTTATTAATTTATTAATTTATTAATTTATTATTTAGATTTGTATGCCGCCCCTCTCCGCAGGTTCTTTCTGGTAACAGAGTATACAACTGAATTATTTTTGTCAGGAATTAGTAGAAAAGAATACCCAAAAAATATCAAATACTGTATCTAATACTACACATTGGGACTGCAGCAAGGATTTACTTATGCGCAAGGATGGAAAGATTCTCAGACACCACTGGAAAAGGAAATTACAAAAATAAATATGACTGTGCTGAGAGTGACAGATTAACGATGGAGTTAAATGGACAAAAAGACTCTGAATATCACAATATTTAGATTACATTGTATGAATGGACAAAGAAAAGAAAGATTAAGAGTAAGTTAATCACAGGAAATGATACTGCTGTGATACATTACGGATTCCTGAGAAGTCAGTAAAGGGCGTGCATAAGTGCACCAGGTGCCTAACGTTCCTGTCCTAATGTTTCTCTATTATTAGTACCAATATCATTTTTTTTTATTTATGTATTTGTCAAACAAGCATAGGATAGTAATTTGTATAAGCATAACATAAGTAGCAAGTAATGATCCCGTCAACTAAACAATGTCGTTTGGCAGGGCCCAGGAGAAGAGCCTTCTCTGTGGCGGCCCCGGCCCTCTGGAATCAACTCCCCCCGGAGATTAGAATTGCCCCACCCTCCTCGCCTTTTGTAAGCTCCTTAAAACCCACCTCTGCCATCAGGCATGGGGGAACTGAGATACTCTTTCCACCTAGGCCTTTACAACTTATGCATGGTATGTTTGTTTGTATGTACGATTGGTTTTAAAATAAGGGTTTTTTAGTTGTTTTAGTATTGGATTTACATGCTGTTTTTTATTATTGTTAGCCGCCCCGAGTCTACGGAGAGGGGCGGCATACAAATCCAATCAATCAATCAATCAATCAATAGAATGAAGGAAGGAAGGAAGGAAGGAAGGATAAAAGAAGACAATAGGACAGTAGGCAGGGATGGTAGGTACAATGGTGAGCTTATGCACGCCCCTTACAAACTTCTTAGAAAAGGGGAGAGGTCAACTGTAGAAAATCTGAGGTTAACGTTTTTGAGGTTTGGGGAAGAAACCACAGAGTCAGGTAGTGCATTCCAGGCGTTGATCACTCTATTGCTGAAGTCGTATTTTCTGCAATCTAGTTTGGAACGCTTTATGTTAAGTTTGAATCTATTACATGCCCGTGTGTTGTTGTGGTTGAAGGAGAAGTAGTCACTAACAGTAAGGACATTTTGGTATATGATTTTATGAACTACTGTTAGATCAGATCGGATTATATCATGTATGTAAACTTTGTTGTATCTTTGTATACTGCCAAATATATACTTGACAAAATAAATATAAATAAATAAATATATAAAATAATAATAAATAAAAATAAAACAATGTGGGGTAGAAAACGGAAGAAGAGACAACAAGAAACCGCAATGTATAATGTATAAATTATATAAGTATCAATATTAATGTATATATAAGGATGTAGATCTGCTTAGAAATATTAAGATGTGGAAAATATGAAAATCAATAAAAGTAAAATGTTAAAAAAGCAAGGTCCTTTCTGGTATTTTCAGAGAACCTGCCATGATAGTAAAGGCATTAATCATAACAACAGAGTTGCAAAGGATCTTGGAGGGTCTAGTCCAACCCTCTGCTTAGGCAGGAAACCCTACACAACTTCGGACGGATGGTTATCCAACATTTTCTTAAAAACTTCCAGTGTTGGAGCATTCACTGACCCCTCGCATCCTGGACATAAACTGTTTCAACTCCGACCGTCAAAACATCGCTACAAAGCACCACACAACAAGACAACTAGACACAAAAACAGGTTTTTCCCTAACGTCATCACTCTGCTAAACAAATAATTCCTTCAACACTGTCAAACTGTTTACTAAGTCTGCATTACTATCACTACTAGTTTTTTCTCATTATTCCTATCACCATTTCCTCCCACTTATGACTGTATGACTGTAACTTGTTGCTTGTATCCTTAAGATTTTTATTAATATTGTTTCTTTGTTGCTTATTTGGCCCCTATGACAATCATTAAGTGTTGTACCCCATGATTCCTGACAAATGTATCTTTTTATTTTTATGTACACTAGAAACATAGAACTATAGAAGATTGATGGCAGAAAAAAACCTCATGGTCCATCTAGTCTGTCCTTATACTATTTCTTGTATTTTATCTTAGGATGGATATATGTTTATCCCAGGCATGTTTAAATTCAGTTACTGTGGATTTAGCAACCATGTCTGCTGGAGGTTTGTTCCAAGCATCTACTACTCTTTCAGTAAAATAATATTTTCTCATGTTGCTTTTGATCTTTCCCCCAACTAACATCAGATTGTGGCCCCTTGTTCTTGTGTTACACTTTCCTATTAAAAACACTTCCCTCCTGAACCTTATTGAATCCTTTAACATATTTAAATGTTTCAATCATGTCCCCCCTTTCCCTTCTGTCCTCCAGACTATACAGATTGAGTTCATGAAGTCTTTCCTGATAAGTTTTATGCTTAAAGCCTTCCACCTTTTTGGTAGCCTGTCTCTGGACCCATTCAATTTTATCAATATCTTTTTGTAGGTGAGGTCTCCAGAACTGAACACAGTACTGTATTCCAAATGTGGTCTCACCAGCGCTCTATATAGTGGGATCACAATCTCCCTCTTTCTGCTTGTTATACCTCTAGCTATGCAGCCAAGCATCCTACTTGCTTTCCCTACCGCCTGGCTGGGCTATTCACCCTCAGAGCATCTGCACCAAAGACAAATTCCTTGTGTGTCCAATCACATTTGGCCAAAAAAAATTCTATTCTACAGTATTCTGTTCTGTTCGATTCCATTCCATTCCATTCCATTTACAACTTCTGGAGGCAACCTGTTCCATTGATTAATTGTTCCAACTGTCAGGAAATTTCTCCTTAGTTCTAAGTTACATTAAAAACATACATCTTCATGATCCCACCAAACTCCAATTTAGTAATTTTTGTAAAGGGGGGGGGGAATGCACCAGTGTCTTTCATTTGCTTAATAATAGTTGCAAACCTCTGAGGACAAAACAAAGCTAATCGGCTGTTGTATATTGATTTAGCTGCTCATTGCCTCTTTTGTTAGGTATTTTCATTTGGAAAAGGAGAAGTCACATATGCAGAGCAATTTTAAGCAGAAAGCCTTAAAACCACAGATCTAAGAAACATTTAACTGGAGGTGCCTTAAAATATTGTTGAATGTTATGACAATGGATTACATGAGATATGTATATAAGAAAAGCAAGCAACCCATCCACCCCATATCCTATTTATATAGTCCTTTCCTCCATCTGCTGAATAGATAATAACTGGTGGAATCGTTTTTGTGCGGCATGTATTGTATATTTTTTTAAAAACCTAACATAGACAAATTTGCTCCTAAGCAGTGTAAAATATTAAAGGGTTTGAACTGAGACAGCTTCTGCATGAAGAGGTCTCCAGACTAATTGATTCATGCACACAGGAAAGAGATCCTTTGTTTCAATTTCTGTTCTACAGTATTCCCTTTTTAAATATTTATTTTTTCAGATTTAAAGTATGTTGCAACCTAATGTCTGAGCTGGAACAAGATTATTATTATTATTATTATTATTATTATTATTATTATTATTATTATTATTATGTCAGTACAACACAGCAAACGAGATCACTATGCTGGATTTCGTATTTCATCACCAGTCAGGCGCTTATTATTATTATTATTATTATTATTATTATTATTATTGTTGTTGTTGTTGCTGCTGCTGCTGCTGCTGCTGCTGCTGCTGCTGCTGCTGCTGCTGCTGCTACTACTACTACTACTACTACTACTACTACTCCTCTTCGGGCTGTTGGTGGATTACATTCTTTATATATAACCAACCCATATCCTATTTATATAGGGCAGTGTTTCTCAACCTTGGCAACTTGAAGGTATTTGGACTTCAACTTCCAGAATTCCCCAGCCAGTGAATGCTGGCTGGGGAATTCTGGGAGTTGAAGTCCAAATATCTCCAAGTTGCCATGATTGGGAAACACTGATATAAGGGAACCTTGAACAAAGAGGCTAAGAAACGTCTCAAGACCGCTAAATCTTAAAATTGCTTTCATTCTTAGTTGCAATCGCACACGTGACTCTCACTTTGGCCGGTTCTTAACTTTTCTAGGAGTGGGCGGGGCCCTTTCATTCCTCTCTGGGCGATCCCCTCAGAAGAAAAAAAAAAGGAGCGCTTTTAGGATTTCCCCGCGAACAATACAAACGTGAAATTGACAACTCACAGAAATAAGCACACACCGAGGCTGCTAGTCAGACGCTTAAATTTCAAGCCAAGCATTTTTGGTTCCGACATGGTAGCATTATAATTCCCGGCTTTCCAAGGCGACGTGGTTATTTGCAGAGGCCAAGGCTGGGGCAGATTTGTTTTCTTCTCCGGCCCCCCCCGCAAGGAAGCATTCTTCCAGCCGAGACAGGTGTTGTCGAAACCATGAAGCTGAGCCAAGCAAAGCAAACTTAAGTCCCCGCGTGCTAAAGTTGAGCTCTTCTATAACCTGTGGACTTCAACTCCCAGAATTCCTGAGCCAATCATGCTAGCTCAGGAATTCTGGGAGTTGAAGTCCACAGGTCATAGAAGAGCCCAACTTTGCCTACCCCCTGTGCTAAGAGAAAAGGAAAATGATCTTCTCGCCAGTGCAAAAATGGATTCTGGGAGTTGTAGTGCTAATTTCTCCGGGGCTGTTCTTTAGTTTAGAGCAGTGGTTTTCAACCTGGGGGTCGGGAGTCGGGACTGTTTCACAGGGGTCGCCTAAGACCATAGGAAAAGACAATTTGGTCGTAAGTAGAGGATTTCTGGAGCCTTGGAGCGTATTTTTACAATCCGGCCAATCAGGCGTTTACAGTGGGGGTGTCCCTCTGACCTTCCTTCCAATTACCTTAAAGCTTTGTTGGGAGAATTAGAGCTAGACTTATGGTTGGGGGTCACCACAACCCAAGGAACTATATTAAGGGCCATCTCTTTTTTTTTGCTTCTGCACATGCACAGAAGCTTTTAAAAAGTACTGTGCATGCGCATATGCGTTGAGCGAAATGGCGGCAGGAGAAACCAGAATACACCCCTGGTGTGTACAGAACTGCTTTGCTAAAAAAAACCAAAAACCTGTCGCTGAAATTCAACAGTGCAATTTAAGAAAACCTTGGGAGTCCCAAAATAGGATATGCGATGCTCATGCACTTCTACAGTTGCAGTTCATCAGCTCATGCTTTCTGTGAAAGTGCTGGGTTCGGTTTCTTTAGCTTCCTAAATTGGTGCTATTTCAGTTTCCACAGTCTGGAGACAGCAATAGTGTGGTCTCTTCAGATTATGCAACTGTCTCCTTGAAAGGCTGTTGCATGCGGAAGGCCAGTTTGTATAGATTTTGCATGATTTTGAATGGACATTCCTTTGTATTAAAAAATGAAATGAGCTAACATTTCTTTCCTCTTGTAGCACACCTCTCATATTTGCTCTTACTGTGCTGTTGAAATCCCCCAAGGGATTTCTTTTTTAAACAACTAAATAAAGATAAGAAGCTCTTTTGTTTTGCCCATTCTCACCTACACCATTTTCAGGGAAAGCTTTGCTCTTGGTTATTGCCAGCAAGATAAATTAAATCTTTTTATATGTAAAAATGCACCAGGGTCTTTCATTTGCTTAATAATAATTGCAAACATCTGAGGACAAAACAAAGTTTATTGATTTAGCTGCTCCTTGTCTCTCTTGTTAGGTATTTTTATTTGGAAAAGGAGAAGTCACATATGCAGAGCAATTTTAAAGCAGAAAGCCTTAAAACCACAGATCTAAGAAACATTTAATGGGAGGTGCCTTAAAATATTGTTGAATGTTATGATAATAGATTATGTGAGATATGTATGCAAGAAAAGCAAGCAACCCATCCACCCCATATCCTATTTATATAGTCCTTTCCTCCATCTGCTGAGTAGACAATAACTGGTGGAATCATTTACAGTATATAGTTTTTGTGGGGCATATACTGTATAGTATATTTTTTTAAAAACCTAACATAGACAAATTTGCTCCTAAGCAGAGTAAAATATTAAAGGGTTTGAACTGAGACAGCTTCTGCCTGAAGAGGTCTCCAAATTAATTGATTCATGCACACAGGAAAGAGATCCTTTGTTTCAATTTCTGTTCTATTCCGTTTTTAAATATTTATTTTTTCAGATTTAAAGTATGCTGCAACCTAATGTCTTAGCTGGAACAAGTTATAAATATATATATTTATTACATTACTCTTAGGGATGTTGGTGAGATACATTTTTTATTCCAAACCAAAACTTACATCTTAGAAAACAGAAAGAAAAAAGGAAACATTGTATTCACACAGGGAAAAAAATGAAACGATTTGCAGTTTAAAAATAAAAATCATATTTATATTTCATTAGACTGTAGCGTGCTAGTAGGTTTCACAAGTAGTCCAATTGTGAAAATATTAAGTTGATGTATTTCAGTGCAAAAATGGTAAGGAGTGAATTCCAAAAGATTGGTTGAAATAACATACTGGAATTGGTTGACATAGTTTATACTCTGATGAAAGCTTTTCATTCTGATAATGTGCAGGCAGCTGATGTTATCCAGACATCAAATATTAGTAGGCAATCCAGTCAAATAAATATCTTTGGGTAAATGGCATATTTCCAATCCATAAAAAGCAGAACAGGTTATATATAAGGAGAAGAAATGCATGATAGGAAAATGGCTTGGTGTGGCTTTTGTAGAAGTATTTGCTGGGTCAGAGAAATAACCTCTTAATGTCAATCTCCTGGCAAATATAAAGATGCACATTGTATCAATTATTTATCTAGATGTTTTATGGTATTTATATCAGAAAATTGGATATGTGAAGGAATTGAGTTTAGCTGGATATTATTCAATTGTCCTACCAGCCATTGTGAGACAAATTAGGAGAAGCCCAATGGAGAGTTAGGAAAACTGATTTATTCCAAATTTTGTGTTTCATGTATTTAACTGCCCCCCCAAAGACTGATAGCAAGGCACTAGTTATTATACTTAAACATATTAGTCTCATACTAGTAAATGCACATTTTCCTCCCAACACTACTAAAGCACAAATTAATTATTATTGCTGCTCTTTGAAGACCTATTTGGACAACTTGATAATGGGCTATCAGGAAGCTCACTTAACAGAAGATGGTGATTTTAATGCTAGACTAGAAATGAATGAAATGGAAATTCCAGCAATATTTACAACAGCTCGGGAGCCCAATTTCGCTGACAGATTGCTCAGGCCACCACAGGCACCCCTGACAGGAGTCATGTCAAACTGGACACACACACACACACACACATACACACCCCGAGGTCAAACACAATCCTGATGCGGCCCTCAATTAAATTGAGTTTGACACCCCTGTCATAGACTGTTTGGATATTTTACATAGCATGTTGCAGCCATGATTACATTTAGAGTGAATTGTTGCTTAATAGTGATTTACTTGAGGTGCTAAGGCTTCAACTCAGAGAAAAGGGTATTAGGGAGGTGATTTAACTCAAACAACAAGAAGGATAGAATAAAATAAAATATCCTTAAAAGATACAGGTACAGTAATACCTCTACCTAAGAATGTCTCTACTTACGAACTTTTCTAGATAAGAACCGGGTGTTCAAGATTTTTTTTGCCTCTTCTCAAGAACCATTTTCCACTTACAAACCCGAGCCTCTGAAACTGTAACTGGAAAAGGCAGGGAGAAGCCTTCATGGGGCATCTCTAGGAATCTCCTGGGAGGAAACAGGGCCAGAAAAGGGGGGAGGAGCCTCCATGGGGCCTCTCTAGGAATCTCCTGGGAGGAAACTGCGCCTCCCCTCTCCCTGTGGTTTCCCCAATCTCATGCATTATTTGCTTTTACATTGATTCCTATGGGAAAAATTGTTTCTTCTTACAAATTTTTCTACTTAAGAACTTGGTCACGGAAGAAATTAAGTTTGCAAGTAGAGGTACCACTGTAAAGGTTTCTTCTGCCAGTCATATCCATCCCAAGGGGCTATGCTCATCTCAATCTCTTAACTGAGGAAGCCAGCACTGTCCAAAGACACTTCCATGTTTATGTAGCCGGCATAACTATATGCAAAAAGTGCAGGTGGAAAGAGAGAGTGGGGAGAATGATGAGAAAGGAGGAGGAGAGAGAGGAGAAAGAAAGAGGAGAAGAGAAAGAGAGGGAGAGAGAAAGAGATGAGAGAGACAAAGAGAGAGGGGGGAGAGAGATAGAGATGAGAGAATGCCTGAAGGATCCCATCCCATCACTGGAAGTTTAGGTGCTACAGCAAGCAGGACACTCGATTCATATTAATTATCCATGGTATTTAAAATTATGTATGTAGTGGTCCCTAAGGTACAAAAGGTTGCAGACCCCTGCCCTATAGTGTAGTTTTGAGGGTAGAAGGTGAAACAATTTATGTCCAGGATGTGAGGGGGTCTATAGATAGGTTCTGATAAGGCCTAAAAACAGATGCTAATTATCTTTCAAGTCTAAATTCCTGTTAACAAAACAAATGGTGGGGGGAAGGATAGAAACATAGAAACATAGAAACATGGAAGTCTGACGGCAGAAAAAGACCTCATGGTCCATCTAGTCTGCCCTTATACTATTTTCTGTATTTTATCTTAGGATGGATATATGTTTATCCCAGGAATGTTTAAATTCAGTTACTGTGGATTTATCTACCACATCTGCTGGAAGTTTGTTCCAAGGATCTACTACTCTTTCAGTAAAATAATATTTTGTCATGTTGCTTTTGACCTTTCCCCCAACTAACTTCAGATTGTGTCCCCTTGTTCTTGTGTTCACTTTCCTATTAAAAACACTTCCCTCCTGGACCTTAATTAACCCTTTAACATATTTAAATGTTTCGATCATGTCCCACCCTTTTCCTTCTGTCCTCCAGACTATACAAATTGAGTTCATTAAGTCTTTCCTGATACGTTTTATGCTTAAGACCTTCCACCATTCTTGTAGCCCGTCTTTGGACCCGTTCAATTTTGTCAATATCTTTTTGTAGGTGAGGTCTCCAGAACTGAACACAGTATTCCAAATGTGGTCTCACCAGCACTCTATATAGCGGGATCATAATCTCCCTCTTCCTGCTTGTTATACCTCTAGCTATGCAGCCAAGCATTCTACTTGCTTTCCCTACCGCCTGACTGCACTGTTCACCCATTTTGAGACTGTCAGAAATCACTACCCCTAAATCCTTTTCTTCTGAAGTTTTTGCTAACACAGAACTGCCAATACAATACTCAGATTGAGGATTCCTTTTCTCCAAGTGCATTATTTTACATTTGGAAACATTAAACTGCAGTTTCCATTGCTTTGAACTATAGAAAGCTGCTGAATCCAAATACACTTCCAAATTTTGGAGATTAGTATACATCTCTCCCGGATTTGCTTTGGAATGTCGTATCCCAGGTATAGGAAGAGTATTTTCATGCTTTATATGCGGACAAGCTCAGTCCTACAGTCTCTTCGGAACGAGGTTTTTAAGAGTCCTGTCCCTTTTCTTTCCTATTTTGGTATCAGAGGTTGTTTCGTTAATCAATTAACAGCTGGAAAAGCAGTAAGGCAGATGACCTAATTCCCCTAGAGCAGATTAAAAATAATCTGGATTTACAGGCTTCAGTCTTAATGTCCTTTATATAGATACCGTAGCACAGCCATTTATACAAGGCAAGAAGGTGGGCTACTAATCTTTCAGAAGAGAAAAGAACAAAGTGGCTAATTACTGCCTGGCTTTGTTAAACCTAGTTAAGACCTATATGATACCTACACTAGAAGTCCAAAAACTGAATGGAGTTGCAGAGTATTTTAACCCAAGAGCAATCCTTGGTGCTGTGAATTGTGCTATAAACTATCTAGTGGAATAATAGACCTCTTTGCAACTCAAGTCTGAATTATATGCTGCATTTAGTGCTTTCAAACAGGCTTTTGACCATATTTTGGTCGTAAAACTATAGGGCAGACTTGGAGTCCCTTTAATTGACTGTTATTTACTTGCTTTTATTGATAAGATAATTTAAGATTAGTATTTTCATATACTGTAAGATGTAACATTGTTGGGTACAAGTTTGTCTGTTTACTTATAGAAAAGAGGTAAAACCAGAATGTTTGTTGTCCTGTTGGTCTGTAATTTCTATATTTATCCAGACTGAAAACATGAGAAAATAGAATTTAATCCTCGTAAATTGCAAATAAATATGCCCCAGTGGAGTAATAAATAGGTTGCATTTCATCACATACATCTTTGAGTATGTTTTTTTAAAAAAAAACTAGGAACAATATTTATACAGGTAGTCCTCAATTTATAACAGTTCATTTAGTGACCAAAGTTACAATGAAAAGTTACAACGAAAAATGTGACGTTTGACTGTTTTTTCAAAGTTATGACCTTTGTAGCATCTCCATGATCAAATGATCAAAATGATGCTTGGCAACAGGTTCATGTTTATCACTGTTGCCATCTAAGATCATGTCATCACCTTTTGCGACCTTCTGACAAGCAGAGTCAATGGGAAAGCCAGATTCACTTACCAGCTGGGTTACTAACTTTTCCACTGCAATGTTTTGCTTAACAACTTTGGCAAGAAAAGTCATAAAATGGGGGCAAAATCCTCCTAACAAATGTCTCATTTAGGGAAAAACCACACCTATAGCAAATCATTGGCTTGCATAACAGGCATTAAAACAACAGTGGTGATTCACTTAAGGACCACCAGTGATGGGCTACTAGCTGGAATGCTAAATTGGGCTTGCCGTCGTGGCTCGTGAGTGCTTGCGCAACCAGCGCAATTTTGCTTCTGCACCTGTGGAGGTAGCAAAATTGCACACAATTGCCTGTATTTCGGCATGCACAGAAGCAAAAAACCCTCATCAAAACAAGGGCACACCTGCGACTCCATATTTGATTTTGCTACTTCCACAGGTGCAGAAGCAAAATCGCGCTGGTCCTGCTAGCACTCATGAGCCACGGCCACAAGCCTAATTTAGCATTCTGGCTAGAAGTCCACCCCTAGGACCACCACAAACATGCAGAGCAGTTTCCATTAGGGTTGTAACTTGATGACTACTTGTACAATCCAGGGTCTTCTAAAAAGGTTTTTCAGGCAGGAAATCGTGTCTCCGATGCAGCACTTTAATTAGAAGCAAATTGAAAAAGACAGAGTCCAACTTGGCTAAAAAATAATTAATGTTTGGCTTAAGAAGAGCTTCTGCCTACACAACCAAGCCCCCTGATCACTTCCTGGCTTCCAGTGTAGGAGAATAGAATGACTTGCGTTGGCTTTGCCCCATAGATGCTTTTGAGGGTGGCATATGATAACGCTAAAGTACTGCTAAGACAGAAGATAATTGCTATTGACATAGAGATAGAGCATAATAGAATCACTACAGATGTAATAATTGGAAGAGGAATGTTCAGATCCCAGGTGACAAAATATTTGGAACATCTTTCTCTAGCGAAAAATAGCATAGAGCATTTACCTTGGCTCAGTTTAATATCCTTTCCTCAGCAATTGTGGAAGGTAGGTATGTAAAAAAATAGGATATTACAAAAGATTTTGCCCTGTTGAAGTACCCATAATCGAAGCGCTGGCTGGCTGCCTCACATTCTTCTACACAGTTTCTTTTATAAGGATTTTTGCAATACTTTTGTTATATCCTATAGTTTGCAAATCCTTGATGGCTCAGATGATTTTTCTGTTCACCACTTACAGTATTTGTGATTCTAGAATTACATGGCAAGTGGTAAGATTTTGTCTGGTTGTTTATAATGGTTGAGCAACAGCGTTTAGAGATGAATGAAGCATACGTAATAATAAGCATTATTCATATGCTTATTAGGGGTTACGGTATCTAATTTTCTCTGACTCTAAATTTTAAGTTGTGCTTGTATTGTCTGTTGAGCAAATGAACTGGAGTATCGACCAATGGCATTAATAAAACTGAATTATTAATAATACCAATGTCCATCTGCCTCTTTCTTTTTTGCCATTCTCATTTACTTTATTATCTCCGGGACCGCCTTCTGCCGCACGAATCCCAGCGACCGATTAGGTCCCGCAGAATGGGCCTTCTCCAGGTCCCGTCAACTAAACAATGTTGTTTGGTGGGACCCAGGGGAAGAGCCTTCTCTGTGGCGGCCCTGGCCCTCGGGAACCAACTCCCCCCAGAGATCAGAATTGCCCCCACCCTCCTCGCCTTTCGTAAGCTCCTCTGCCGTCAGGCCTGGGGGAACTGAGATATTCTTTCCCCCTGGGCCTCTACAGTTTATGCATGGTATGTCTGTATGTATGTCTGGTTTTTATAATAAGGGTTTTTTAGTTGTTTTATTATTGGATTGCTACATACTGTTTTTATCACTGTTGTTAGCCGCCCCGAGTCCACGGAGAGGGGCGGCATACAAATCCAACAAACAAACAAACAAACAAACAAACAAATAAATAAATAAATACTGCCTCTGTCGGACCACAAATAAACCAACAACTTTGTAACTGAGCAAGTTCTAAGAACTGAGTCCGCAGTTCAGTGAGATCAGTGGTGGGTTTCAAGTTATTTTACTACCTGTTATGTGGATGTGGCTTGATTGGTAGGTGTGGCTTGGTAGTCAGTTCTGGTTTATTCAACAAACCAGAGTTAAGCAAGCTGTGGCATAGTTTATCTGTGAACCCAGCCTGAAAAAAACAACCATACAAATCGCCTTGAGATCTTTTAGAAACAAAGGCAGTATTTGTTTCCTCTGTGTGTACTTTTCATAACTATGGTGACATTGTCAATTTAACTTTGGATATTTTGAATATTTGAACATCATTGGTCTTGTTACGGTTAATGACTTCAATAAAGTAATTTACTATTTGCATTAATCCTTGAAATAATAGGCCTTTTTGTGCCCTAATGTGTTTCTACGTGCACCAATTTCCCAGGCTTCCTACATCCCCTGATTTTAATTATTTAATATTCTTTGCATTGAAAATCAATAAATAGGAAAGTGCAGGCTTCCAAGCAAAACATTAACTTTTCAAGCTTCCTATCCTTCCTAATGATGTCTGTGGGGTACAAACAGGCTTGAGTGACATATTTTGAAAATAAAACTGTGGTGAACAGCAGCAAGTGTTTTGTCTAAAAGAGGGCTGTCAAGAAAGGGCAAATTTATTTATTTATTTATTTATTATTTATTTTTTCATTTTATTTATTTATTTATTTATTTATTTATTTATTTATTTATTTATTTATTTATTTATTTATTTATTTATTTATTTATTTATTTATTTATTTATTTATTTATTTATTTATTTATTTATTTATTTATTTATTTATTTATTTATTTATTTATTTATTTATTTATTTATTTATTAGATTTGTATGACGCCCCTCTCTGAAGACTCGGGGCGGCTCACAACAGCAATAAAAACAATATAGCAGTGGAACAAATCTAATGTATTAAAAAACATATAAAACCCTATCATTATTTTAAAACACCAAACAGCACATTCATACCAAACATAAAACAAAGTATAAAAAAGCCTGGGGGAAAGGTGTCTCAACTCCCCCATGCCTGGTGGTATAAGTGAGTCTTGAGTAGTTTACGAAAGACAGGAAGGGTGGTGGCAGTTCTAATCTCCGGGGGGAGTTGGTTCCAGAGGGCCGGGGCCACCACAGAGAAGGCTCTTCCCTTGGGGCCCGCCAAACAACATTGTTTAGTCGACGGGACTCGGAGAAGGCCAAGTCTGTGGGACCTTATCGGTTGCTGGGATTCGTGCGATAGCAGACGGTTCCGGAGGTACTCTGGTCTAATGTCATATAGGGCTTTAAAGGTCATGACCAACACTTTGAATTGTGACCGGAAACTGATCGGCAGCCAGTGCAGGCCACGGAGTGTTGTAGAAATGTGGGCGAATCTTGGAAGCCCCACAATGGCTCTCGTGGCTGCGTTCTGCACAATCTGAAGTTTCTGAACACTTTTCAAAGGTAGCCCCATGTAATTGAACCTCGAGATGATGAGGGCATGAGCGACTGTGAGCAATGACTCCCTGTCCAAATAGGGCCACAACTGGTGCACCAGCCGAACCTGGGCAAACGCCCTCCTCGCCAAAGCCAAAAGATGATGTTCCAATGTCAGCTGTGGATCAAGGAGGACGCCCAAGTTGCGAACCCTCTCTGAGGGGGTCAGTAGTTCCCCCCCCAAGGTAATGGACGGACAGATGGAATTGTCCTTGGGAGGCAAGACCCACAGCCACTCTGTCTTGTCTGGGTTGAGTATTGGGAGCACCCTGGGTAGGACCAGCCCCATTCTGCTTTTTGAGAAATGGCTGTTTTGTGGTTGGCCAAGCTCAGCAAATGGTAGCCCTTTTCTAGGCATGTCCATTGCATGCCCTCAAAATTCAATTTTTCGGGCAGGGCTAGTCAAGTGAAAGGAAAGACCGGGGGAGACATGCAGTGTTCCAATATTTGAGGGGCTGCCACAGAGAGGAGGGCGATCAATCTATTTTCCAAGACATCCGAAGACCAGACAAGGAATAATGGATGGAAACTGATCAAGGAGAGATTGAACCTAGAAATAAGGCAACTTTTTCTGACAGTGAGAACAATCAAGCAATGGAACTGCCTTTGGAAGTTGTGGGAGCTTCATCCCTGGAAGCTTTCAAGAAGAGATTGGGCTGCCATCTGTCAGAAATGGTGTAGGATCTACTGATTGGGCTGCGGTTGGACTAGATGACCTAAAAGGCCCCTTCTGTTAATCTGTTTCCGACTCTGTCCTTTAGCCCCAAGGAGAGCAGAGCATCACTCATTTCCTAGATTGGGGGTCACAGAAGAGCAAATAATGTAAACATTTTGGATGCAAACATTTGTATCAAACATAAAAATGGGACCATCTTCTACCCTATGTATTCCAGCTAAAGGGCTGGTCAGGTCCCACAGAATCAGCCTTCTAGCGGGACTTAGTGGAAGAGCCTTCTCTGTGGTGACCCCAGTCCTTTGGAATGAACTCCCTCCGGAGATGCGTACCGCCCATTCCCTCCTGGTCTTTTGCAAAGTTTTGAAGGCTCATCTCTGCAGGCAGGCTTGGGAGCAGTGAGTGATGAGATTAACTGTGGCCTATGCTATGAGTGGCTAGATTAGATGATTGTGGATGATTGTGTTAGGATAAATGGGATTTTAAGATTTTTTTTAGTTTTTGTAGTATTTTTAATATTAGATTTCTATGCATTGTACTGTATTTATTGTGTTGTATGCCGCCCTGAAGTGATTTGAGAACTAGAAATAAATATAAATATAAATATAAATATAGATATAGATAGATATAGATATAGATATAGATATAGATATAGATATAGATATAGATATAGATATAGATATAGATATAGATATAGATATAGATATAGATATAGATATAGATATAGATATAGATATAGATATAGATATAGATATAGATATAAATATAGATATAAATATAGATATAAATATAGAAATAAATATAGAAATAAATATAGAAATAAATATAGAAATAAATATAGAAATAAATATAGAAATAAATATAGAAATAAATAATGGAAATAATAGAAATAATAGAAATAATAGAAATAATAGAAATAATAGAAATAATAGAAATAATAGAAATAATAGAAATAATAGAAATAATAGAAATAATAGAAATAATAGAAATAATAGAAATAATAGAAATAATAGAAATAATAGAAATAATAGAAATAATAGAAATAATAGAAATAATAGAAATAATAGAAATAATAGAAATAATAGAAATAATAGAAATAATAGAAATAATAGAAATAATAGAAATAATAGAAATAGAAATCTTTGATTGGGAGCCTCCCAGAGGTGAGCAGCTATATCAATGTTTTAAACAAATAAATTTAAATCATTATCCTACAGGATCACATTGTGTTTTGCAGAATTTCTCTTCCAGTGGGAATGGTTGCTTGCTGAAACCAAAAGTCCTAAATCTGTGAATTTTCCCAAGCTTTTCTTAATGGGGCAGCAATTGAATAGCAGCAATGGGTGGAGTAGGAAGTTTTTCCTTTGTGGTTATCAGACTGAGCTAAGTTTAGCCTCTGTTTACAATTCTGCAACACTGCCTGGAGTTTAGATGGGAAGAGGGTTTGGCTGCTGCTTCTTTTTAAAAAAACCTCTTTCCCAATAAATAATACTTCCAGGCTTGAAAAGAGCATAGGCTGGCACTTTAGAAGAGAGGAAAGGAATGTTGCCTGGAATGAAAAGAACAAGCATTGTTTGGCATAAATAAAGCCAAAATAGGGTTGGAATTTAAAAAATAAGGACCCCACCTTCCAACTTTTTTCCCCTTCTGAAATTTACCTTCTGCTGCTGAACTTTTCTGGCTTGTTATCTTCAGAATATGAAAATACCATATTTTTAAACGTGTAAGACACACCTTAGTTTTGGGGGGAGAAAAATAGGGAGGGGGAAATCAGCCTATCAGATATTCATCTGGCTAGCATCCTTAGTCTGGTCAACTTCAGCACATTATTTTATCTCCTGGTTAAGAGTTTTTAAAAAACTTATTCGGAGAGAGTAACAATGAAAGAGCTTGCAAGTGGTAAGATCATCCTTAGCACCTGGTTAGGGCTGAAAAGAAACATATTCGGAGCAAGTAGAGCAATGGAAAAAAGCCTGCAAAGACTTAGGGTTGGAAAAACATTCTTCCCAGAAGTACCAATGAAAGAGCTGGCAAGATTGTTAGCACCTAGTTAGGGCTGGGGGGGAAAAGCTTTGAAAAAAGCTACATTCAGAATATAAAACACTCCCAAACTTTCAGCCTCTTTTAGGGAGGAAAAAGATGTGCCTTATACAGTGGTACCTCTACTTAAGAACTTAATTTGGTCCGTGACCAGGTTCTTAAGTAGAAATGTTCTTAAGAAGAAGCATTTTTTTCCCATAGGAATCAAGCAAATAGTGCGTGCAAACCCATTAGGAAAGAAATAAAAGCTTGGAATTTGGGTGGGAGGAGAAGGAGGAAGAAGAGGAGGAGGAGGAGGAGGAGAGTTGCTGCCGAAGGAAGAAGGTGAGGTGAGGGGAATCAAAAAAATCCAAAACTTTAAGGCTTAAAAAAAAAAAGAGGGACTCTGAGGTGGCGAGGAGAAGCATGCGCCTCCAATACACGCGGCGCGAGGCTGCCTCCCATACACTGCTTCCCATATACTGGCTGTTGCTGCTGCTACCTGCTGCCTCTTCCTTCCCATGCTGAAGGGCTCTCCTCTCCTCTCGCTCGTTCGCTTTGTAGCCGGCACCTTTCCTTCGCTGTGGTAACTCCTCGGCTGCCCAGAGCGAAGGAAGCGTTTCTTTTCTCTGGGCGCTGGCAGAGGTTTATTCCCTGTCCAAGCGCCCAGAGAAAGGAAAATGCTTCGTTCGCTCTGGACTACCACAGCTTCCTTAAGCACCACCGAAAGACTCCTCTGGCAGCCCAGAAAAGCCCGAGATGGCCGGAATTAAAGGGGGAATGGCAGGAAACTGGCCAGGCCTTTGTGCCACTCTCAAATTTCCTGGGAGAAAATTAAGTAGAAAATGGTTCTTAAGAAGAGGCAAAAAAAAAGCTTGAACATCCGGTTCTTATCTAGAAAAGTTCTTAAATAGAGGTGTTCTTAGGTAGAGGTACCACTGTATTCCGAAAAATACAGGTATGTAGTTTCATATGCCTTTATTGCCAACTATTCTGTTTATTCATGAGAGATCCACTATCTACCTGTACAGCTAGAAAAAGGAGCTGGGTCCATTTCTAGCCAGAATAGTCCAGAAAATTTCAACCTGAAGTTTTTCAACGTGCAGAACTCATTTAACTTGATGGAACTTTTGGCTTAATAGCTTTCCTCTCTTGTCAGAATAACTTCCTGCACAAGGCCAGCTGTTTCTTTCGCATACTGTATCCTGTTCCAGGGGTGGGTTGTGGATCCTTTTGCTGCTCAGAGTTGTACTTTGTGGGCATGTCATGCATGTATATATGTGCTTTGCACCTGTGCGCGCCCACAATAATAAAAAAACAAGATGGAGGTGCCCACAGAGACACTGACAGAAACTGTTTTGTGACATCATCACTGAATTACTAATGGCTCTAAAGAACCAGTTAGAACAGGTAGGAATCTACCTCTGCCCGATTCCATCCCATTATGTTTTATTTATTTATTTTATTTATTTATTTATTTGTCAAACAATTGTAGGGTGATAATTTGTACATATTGAATGTCTATCACTCTCCTGATAATTTGATAATTATTGAGTCTGTCATCTGCACTTCTATAACTGTCTGGTTTGGTTCTGCAACCCAAAAAAAACAGACACAGACTTCAGAGGAGAATCAGAACTGCAGAAAAAACAATGGCTTCCAATCTGCCTTCTATTGAGGACCTGTATACTGCATGAATCAAAAAGAGGGTGGTGAAGATATTTGCTGACCCCTCGTACCCTGGACATAAACTGTTTCAACTAGTACCCTCAAAATATCACTATAGAGCACTGCAAACCAAGACAAATAGACACAAGAACATTTTCCGCCGAACACCATCACTCTGCTAAACAAATAATTCCTTCAACACTGTCAAACATTTTACTAAGTCTGCACTTCTATTTCTACTAGTTTTTTCTCATCATTCCTATCAACCATTTCCTCCCACTTAGTACTGTATGACTGTAACTTGTTGCTTGTATCCTAAGATTTTTATTAATATTGATTGTTTCTTCATTGCTTATTTGACTTTTATGACAATCATTAAGTGTTGTACCACATGGTTCTTGACAAATCAATATTTTCTTTTATGTACACTGAGAGCATATGCACCAAAGACAAATTCCTTGTGTATCCAATCACACTTGGCCAATAAAGAATTCTATTCTATTCTATTCTATTCTATTCTATTCTAATCAGATGACCAAAAAGAAAAGGTTAAGGCATATTTCCTCTGTGGGCAGCTATAGGGGTAGGGAGAGTGGAAGACAATTGACATTATGGACACCATGACATAGTGGAAATGATGTGATTTGAATTGAAGACTGCATTTCACAGCTACTGCATCAATACACAATCCACCATTAGTATAACAAAATGTGCTTAAAGCTTTTTAAACACTTTCTAAGTTAGTCAAAGAATGTAAGACAAAGTGAGAAGCTCAACTATCTACATAGAACACTTTCTTAATGCATTTTTTAAATTCATGTCCAAAACTATTGTATTTATTTCTCCTTTGTGAGCTTATTATTTATTAGATAAATATTTTCCATTTACCCACCCTGTGACATAAGTTGAATTGAAAGATAGTGCCCATCCTAGTACTGTATATATGTTTCTGCAAATTCTAAACTGAGAAGAAAAGGAAATATTGTCTCGTGAAATTTGAAAAGGAACTAAAAATGGAGATGTTCTCACTTTTCTCTATATTCCAAATTAATATATCTGCATATCTATAATCTGACACATTTTAGATATGTAAAGAAATAAAATATACTGTTCAAAAAAATAAAGGGAAGACTCAAATAACACATCCTAGATCTGAATGGATGAAATATTCTCATTGAATACTTTGTTCTGTACAAAGTTGAATGTGCACAACAGCATGTGAAATTGATTGTCAATCAGTGTTGCTTCCTGTGGACAGTTTGATTTCACATAAATTTGATTTACTTGGAGTTATATTGTGTTGTTTAAGTATTCCCTTTATTTTTTGAGCAGTATATATTGTTACATTCTGCTTTAGAAAAATAAAGCAAAATCATCTTATTTTATGAGCAAATAATAAAGATATAAAGGCCACAAAGAGGACTTTTTCAACAGCATCCTGATGTTGTGGCTGTACATTCTTACATCTTGCTAAAGCCAAATTAGCTAGTAATTAAAAATTAGACTCAGCTGATTTTGAAGTTTTCCAATTTAATGCATGTTGTTTCTGGACACAAATACATAGTACAGCTGGTTGCAGGTCAGCTAAAAGCTCTATAGATCCAAAGAGACTTAATTAGGCCACAATGCATGAACTTGAATCATTACAATCTGCTTGGCAGTGACACAGACATACATAATCCTTTCGCCAGAAGAAGAGTGCATAGAATTTGCATGTCCACCTTTGACAACAAAGCAGCCTCTACTTCAAGGCCTAGTGCCAAACACAATGACATAAAATAAATGGACACAACCACATAACCTTTTCACTGCTCTGCTCCGCCTAGACGTCTCATTATAGTAAATAATGCTGCTCCTTATTGAAAAAGGCAGTTAAATGGGGGGTGAATCCTGATAGGAGGCCACGCGGATCATCTGCCGAAAGAAGGCAAAGCTAATGCATGTTACTTTCAATAGCCAGCCTTCAAAAATTTCCTCTGATGGCTTCCAGGAAGTAGAATTTAAAAGCGACATTTTGCTCATGGAATGTTAATTAGGGTTTTGTCGGGCCATCTGCTGGGTGTAAAGTGGGTGGCTTGGAGAGTGGTTCAGAAATGACAAAATGGAAGCCACGGTTGTGCAAACCTATTTTTTACAGGCGTCAGAGCAAGTATTCAGTCACATAATCATGGCCATCTTGATTGCTTTGATATTACTCTCTCCTAGTAATGGGCAGCCAAAATTTTTACTGCCACACTGTGGGTGTGGCTTATTTTGTGGATGTGGCTTAATGGTCATGTGACTGGGTAGGAGTGGCTTTAACAATCATCATCGTTCAACTGAACTGTTAAGTCTTCGACTTACAAATTTACCAGTGTCGCTCGCTGGGGTGACAATTTGCTTCGTGTTTCCCGCGCTCTCGTTCCCGGGTCGTCCCACCGCCTCAGGCTGGGTAGCTTAGTGAATGGGTGCTGACAGAAGTATAAATGCTGCCAGCTCCACTTCCACCCATGCCTTCTGCTTGTACCTTGGGTGGGAGGTGGCCGCGGGAGGCCTGAGGGAGCTGGGCAGGAGAGAGGAAAGCTCATCTGAGGCCAAGAAGGAGGAAAGAGGAAAAAAGCAAGGAGCACAGACGCAGTAGCAGCAGCAGAACGGGAAAAAGGAGACATCTTCAAGGAAAAACAAAGAAAGTCAAGTTGCCTTTTAAAAAAACAACTTTGGGACAATGTGGAGAAACTGAATCTAGGAAAGATGAAGCATAAGAGATTCACACTAGGCCAAGTGATGGAGAAACTTTTCTTCCTTGGGTGCCAAAAGAGCGTGCGCACACTATCGCACATGTGTGAGTGCCCACACCCATAATTCAATGCCTGGGGAGGGGGAAAACAGCTTTCTCTGTCCCCCAGAGGCCCTCTGGAGGCTGGAAACAGCCTGTTTCCCAAATTCTGGTGGGCCTAGGTGGCTCGTGTTTTCCCTTCCCGACACCAAAGGCTTCCCTGGAGCCAGGGGAGGGTAAAAATGCCCTCCTCCATCCCCCCCGAGAATCTCTGCCCTCCCAGAAACTGTGTGAGCCAAAAATCAGCTGGCCGGCACACACATGCCCGCTGGAGCTGAACTAGAACAACAGCTTGCATGCCAGCAGATATGGCTCTGTGTGCTACCTGTGGCACCCGTGCCATAGGTTCACCATCACTGCACTAGATGAATGGAATACTTGTTCACACTGCAAGTAGCTAAGATTTAGCATTCACTGCCTCAAGATGTTGAGCTACCTATCAGGCGAAGTTGCCATTCCCGTCGCTACCAGTGCAATGGATGTGCAGTTCCAGGTGACCAGCAGGCAGGCAGGTGCGTCCCATCGAGATTTGTTGTGAGCCACTCCGAGTCCTCGGAGAGGGGCGGCATACAAATCTAATAAATTATTATTATTATTATTATTATTATTATTATTATTATTGTTGTTGTTGTTGTTGCTATTATTATTATTGTTGTTGTTGTTGTTATTGTTATTGTCGTTGTTGTTATTATTATTATTTTGCTTCAGCTCAGGAAGCAAAATCTCGCCAGGACGAGCCCGCCCACTGGTCACCAGAAACTGTATGCGCATGGCTGTTTTTCCTACCGGTGCATAATGTGGCCCGTACTGGTAAGGAACTCAGTACTGTTACCTATCCTTTGGGATGGTGCGTTGCTACGGGTTTGGACCTGTTCTCCTGTAATGGTGGCGGAAATTTCCTCCCGCTACCAAACTGGCAGCGATGATCCCTTGCGCATGCCCCCGAATCAATTCTCCAATCATCAGTCCATGTAATTGTTAGCAAAGAACCCTCTGCTCATACATAGAGGCTTCTGCACGTGCACAGAGGGTCATTTGCATATTGTGATGGGGGCGGGGCAAAATGCGCACTTCTGACATGATGAGAACTGGTAGGAAAGATAAGAAGAACCCACCCTTGTTTGGGACATTTGAAAAGGGAACTGTGCATAGGATTTGCAGTAGTTAGAATGTCTTTTGACAAATATATATTTTCTTTTACGTACACCTGAGAGTCTCCGGAGAGGAGCGGCATACAAATCCAATAAATAATAATAATAATAATAATAATAATAATAATAATAATAATAATAATAATAATAATATGCACCAAAGACAAATTCCTTGTGTGTCCAATCACACTTGGACAATATTTTGCTATCAGTTGCTGAGCAAAAAGCAATAGGAGAACATTGCTGCTTTGGTGACCTGTTAACATTTATCTGTCCATTGTCAGAATGCAGCGTTAGTCAGCTGGATGGATGACCTGATCCTCCACGGTTTCACTGAAGTCTTTGGCATAGTTTCATAATAATTTCCATAGCTGATTTGGTTTTGAAACACAAGGGGGCTCATTATTTTTCTTCAACATAAAAGAAAATCCTTCCCTTGCATCTTCTCCTGTGAAATTATTTTCCCTAACTTTTCTTTCGGCTCCGATACTTAGCCTCTTTTATTGTCATATTGGAAAATGCACAATTCTGACAACATTTTATTTTTCATTCTGCAGTAGAAATGTCAAGGGAAGGAATATTCTACAATTATACTTCAGAAAGACTATAATTACTTTCAATTAAATTGTGGTCCTGAATGTTTGAATGATTTGACCACAATTAAATTCCATTATCTGATAATCATGTTTTTCTTTCCTTTAAAAAGAAAATCATTTAGATTTTACTGTCAATGTGTGTGAGTGTGTAGGTCTGTGTATTGTGATGTTTAGTATACAAACACTCCCCAGATTAAGAATGCCTGACTTAAAGGCAATTCATAGATATGAATGGGCTATGTTTGAGTAAAAATGGAGGATTACATTCACCTTCTTCAAGCCATTGAATTGTTAATATATTGTTAATATACTGTATAGCAGTGATGGTGAACCTATGGCACAGGTGCCACAAGTGCAGGATTAGACAGATTCATGGATGCCAAGTGTATCGGTGGTTATTGAAACAGATGTCCATGTGCTGCCTCTATGTTGGTTGAGGCAGGCAGGGTACCATTTGTTGGGGGTCAAGGGAAAGGGAGGGTTTTGCCTTCCCTTTCTGCTCAATTGGTGGGCCACTGAGTGACACAGAATGCTGGACTCAATGGGCCTTGGCCTGATTCAGAATGGCTCTTCTTATGTTCTTATGTGGAGCCATATGTGCTGGCACGCGAGCCTAGCTCAACTCCAACGATCATGTTTGTGCCAGCCAGCTGATTTTTGGCTCTCACAGAAGTTCTGGGAGTGCGTTTTTACCCAGAGAGCCTTTGAGGGGATAAGGGAGGGCATTTTTACCCTCCCCAGTTCCAGGAAAGCCTTTGGAGACTGGGGAGGGTGAAACACGAGCCTACTAGGCCCACTAGAAGTTGGGAAACAGGCCATTTCCGGCCTCCAGAGAGCCTCCAGCGGATGGGGAAAGCTGTTTTCACCCTCCTCAGGCATTGAATTAAGGGTGTGGGAACTTGCGCATGCACGATAGTGCGCGCACGCTCTTTTGGCACCCAAGGAAGAAAAGGTTCTCCATCACTGGTCTAGTGTGAATCTCTTATGCTTCAGCTTTCCTAGATTCACTTCCTCCACATTGTCCCAAAGATGTTTTTTCAAAAGGCAACTTGACTTTCTTTGTTTTTCCTTGAAGATGTTTCCCTTCTCATCTAAGAACTGAAGAAGCTTCTTCGATGAGAAATGAAATGTCTGTAAGGGGAAAAAAAAGTCTGGTTGCTTTTTGAAAAACAAAATACCTTTGAGACAACCATGACTGGGATGACTGGGAACCAGCATAGACCAGGGACGGCGAACCTTTTTTTGCTCCGGTGCCAAAATGGTGTGCGCGTGCGTGGTTGCATCCATGCATGTGCCGACACCCATAATGCAATGCTCATGTTCACACAACCCCCCGCTGCCCCCCCATGCATGTAGACCTCACTGAAGCGTCCCAACATCCAGTAGACCAGTTGGGAGAGTGGGAGACTGTTTTTGCCCTCCTGAGGCTTCAGGAAAGCCTCCAGAACACTTTACCACGCACGCTCTTTTGACACCTGACGAAAAAAAGGTTCGCCATCACTGATATATAGCCTGTTTTTAGCCATTTTCACCGGTTGCTGAAACCATTGCACATCTTCAGCATTTTCTCAACCCCAAAGAAGGGCAAAATGCAGTCCTCAATTTTTAATAATACGCAGTCTATTTGCAAGTATGAATTCTGACCAGAGGTGGGTTCTAATTTTTTTTACTACCGATTCTATGGACGTGGCTTATTTTGTGGGTGTGGTTTGATGATCATGTGATGGTGGGCATGGCTTCATGGTCATGTGACTTGGTGGGCATGGCTAGGTAGTCATGATTCTAGTTCCCCCTATGACAGTGGTGGGCAACAGCTGGTGTGGTCAGGTGCTCCGTCCCAGTAAGAAATTTTGGGATGTGAACACAGCTGCATGTCCCTAAAACATGCATGTGTGCCCCCATGTGAGATTTGGCTTTTGCACATGCACAGCAAGTGAAATCTCGCATGGGAACGGTCACGCGAGCGATATTTCGGTGATTTTCACCTATTTTTTTGCTTCTGCGCATGACATCCATTCAGATCCATGCAGATTCTCCATAAACTGTACACAAACATTTGTGAATGTTCCCAATAGTTTATTTCTCCACAGTGAGAAATTCAATGGCGACACGCTGCTTGTAACACATATCACTTACAGATGCCATTTCGAAACACTGCTGCAGCTAAACTGAATCAACAAATTATCACAGATAATCTCCACTCGGTCAAGGACCTCAGAGTACTAATAACTAAAGACTTAAGTGCCAAAGCCCATTGCAACAACATAGCCAAGAAGGCTTCAAGAGTTGTTAATCTAATCCTACGTAGCTTCTGCTCTGGAAATCTCACACTACTTACCAGAGCTTATAAAACTTTCGCCAGACCCATACTAGAATATAGATCATCTGTTTGGAACCCATACCACATTTCTGACATTAATACCCTCGAAAAGGTCCAGAAATAATTCACCAGAAGAGCTCTTAACTCCTCTACCCATAACAGAACACCCTACGAAACTAGACTTACAATCCTGGGTCTAGAAAGCTTAGAACTAAGACGCCTCAAACATGATCTAAGTATTGCCCACAAGATCATATGCTGCAACGTCCTGCCTGTCAAAGACTACTTCAGATTCAACCACAACAACACAAGAGCCCACAATAGATACAAGCTTAATATTAACCGCTCCAAACTTGACTGTAAAAAATATGACTTTAGTAATCGGGTTGTCGAAGTGTGGAATTCACTACCGGACTCTGTAGTATCATCCCCTAACCCCAAACACTTTACCCTTAGTCTATCCATGGTTGACCTCACCAAGTTCCTAAGAGGTCAGTAAGGGGCGTACATAAGTGCACCAGAGTGCCTACCATCCCCTGTCCTATTGTCTCCCCTATATCTAATTTATTTTCTCTTCTATACCAATATCTTTTTCTGTTATTCTCTCATAGTTATATTTCACTCCTTTATTTTCTCCTCTATTCCCCCTTTAATGCATTCTACCTGATTATATCCTCTATTGGACAAAACAAATAAATAAAATAAAAAAACGCAAAATGTACACACGCACTCCTGACAATTCAAATAATATATACCAAACGTTTTGCATTCGTACCATTACTGTAGGCTGAGAAAAAAAAATTGATGCATTACCTTCTGGGTGACCCTCGTATATAATATTGTCCTTACTTTTTCTTCTTATTCCCAACATATGATCTCACCTTTACAAAAGAATCTTACCTGCAAGTTATGGCTACTGAGAATAGTATGATTGGTTCTTAAGTAGCTCAGTATAGCACAACGTCAATGATAAAAAAAACAATTCAATTCTACTCTCCTGCAGTACTTATTACTGCTGTAACCTTATCCCTTTGAGGTTCTCCATAATGGGAAAAATGAAACAAAGGGCAGCATTTTGATCAAGAATGCAGATCCCTCTGAAGTCTGTGACTCTTTATAAGTATTGACTTCAGCCTCCAAAGGCCTCCAAAATTTGTACCAAATTACTGTAATTTTTGTTACTGTAATTTTCAATGCAAAATCGTTTCAAGCAAAACAGAAGCCCGAAAGGTATATTGCTAAAAGCTTTTTTCAAAGGACTTAATAGTTCATAGTACTAAGTCTTTTGAGAAATGGCTCACAGGTTGTTGTTATTGTTGATGTTTGTACTTTAGTGCTTTTTCTTCTTCAAAACCCTGCGTGAACAATGCAATATATAAACTAAAACCAACAAGCAAAACCATGCACACAACCTCTCATTTCAAATTTGTTTTCCAATTATTTCCATGAACCTTTAGTGCATTCTGGTTTTTGACATGTACAACTCAAATGATGCTGTCTTGAATTTTGGAACAGGATTCAACTGAGCAATAGTTCTGGATTTTGATTCTGCAGCTGAATTCAAATGTTCAGAAGGCACAAAGTTAAAATCACCTTGTCTTGCCTGTACAGTACATTCAAATATTGTATTCTTTGTCTAATAATGATCAGTATTGGCCAGTGCATCACGCAAGGGAGTTTCATTGCTGTGATGTTATGCAATGAGGGAACCAATACGTTATTGGTCAGGTTCAGGTTCTCTAACAGGGCTAAAAACAAGAGTTGGTCCATTGTATCTGGAGGGGACTAACTTAGGGAACACCACTGATGTTCATACCGCTAACCAAGCATAAGAACCAAGCATTCTCTGCCCCCTTGTTCTTGTGTCCACTTTCCTATTAAAAACACTTCTCTCCTGAACTTTATTTAACCTTTAGCATATTTAAATAAGCCGCCCCGAGTAGAAGTGTGGCATACAAATCTAATAATAGCATAATAAGAATAATAATAAGAATAATAACAACAACAACAGCAAAATAACAATAATAACAATAATAACAAAACAAAACAACAAACAACAAACAACAAAAATAACAACAACAACAACAACAATAATAGCAATAATAATAAATGTTTCGGTCATGTTCCCCTTTTCCAGTTGCCTCTTGAAAAAAGCACCTTTGGGACCTGGATGACCGAGACTCTCCATAGACCCATGAGGGCAAACCTGTCGCACGCGTGTCACAGGTGACACATGGAGCCATATCTGAAGGCATGCGTGTCACCAGAAAGCCTCTGGAGCCTGTGGATGGCGGAAAACGGACTCAACGGGTCTACTGGAAGTTCGGAAATGAACTTCTGGTAGGCCCATTGGGTCGTTTTTCGTCTTCCCCAGGCTTCAGGGACTTTCCTGAAGTCTGAGGAGGGCAAAAAATGGCCCAATGGTCCAGAGGCTTCAGTGAGACCAGTAGCAGGTTGCTACCAGTACTGTTGGGGACAATGCACCGGTTGAGAAAGTTGTGCTGTGCGTGCAGCTTTACTTCTTCTGAGAGTCTTCGGAGAGGGGTGGCATACAAATCTAATTAAAATAATAATAATAATAATAATAATAATAATAATAACAACAACATTAACAACAACAACAACAACAACAATAATAATAATTGGACAGGGAGTCATTGCTCACAGTTGCTCATGCCCTTATCACCTCGAGGTTCGATTACTGCAATGCTCTCTACATGGGGCTACCTTTGAAAAGTGTTCGGAAACTTCAGATCGTGCAGAATGCAGCCGCGAGAGCTATCGTGGAGCTTCCTAGATTTGCCCACATTTCTACAACACTCCATGGCCTGCACTGGCTGCCAATCGGTTTCCGGTCACAATTCAAAGTGTTGGTTATGACCTTTAAAGCCCTTCATGGCATTGGACCAGAATACCTCCGAAACCGCCTCCTACCGCACGAATCCCAGCGGCCGATAAGGTCCCACAGAGTTGGCCTTCTCCGGGTCCTGTCGACCAAACAATGTCATTTGGTGGGCCCCAGGGGAAGAGCCTTCTCTATGGCGGCCCCGGCCCTCTGGAACCAACTCACCCCGGAGATTAGAACAGCCCCCACCCTCCTTGTCTTTCGCAAGTTACTCAAGACCCACCTATATCGCCAGGCATGGGAGAACTAAGACATCTCCCCAGGCATTCTTATATTGTATGTTTGATATGTCTGTGTTGTATGGTTTTTTTAACAGTTGGGTTTTTTTATATAATTCTTATTATTAGATTTGTTCCATTGTCTATACTGTTTTTTATTGCTGTTGTGAGCTGCCCCGAGTCTTTGGAGAGGGGCGGCATACAAATCTAATAAATAAATAAATAGATAGATAGATAGATAGATAGATAGATAGATAGATAGATAAATAAATAAATAATACCCAGTCACATGACCATCAAGCCACACTCACAAAACAAGTCACACCCACAGTGTGGCAGTAAAAATTTTGGCTGCCCATTACTCCCTGTACTCATGAAAATCTACGAAAACATATGTATGTATGTATGTATGTATGTATGTATGTATGTATGTATGTATGTATGTATGTATGTATATATTTAAGCCAAGGTTGCTTACAATTTTGGGGGTGCTGGTTGCCAGTCAACCAGGTTTAAGGTTTTTCTCATCCACCACTGAAACAGCTATTTTAATGACACACAAATTCTTACTCAAAGATCCGTGGTTGTACTCTCCCCCTACCACACACACATACAGGATTGTCGTTGTTTTGCAAATAGAAGAAACCATTCCAACCAAACCAAACTTTTAGTTTTCTGAACTAGACGAGTTGTCCCTTCTTGCTAAATCGACCTAGCTTCCTTATTTCCTACATGGAATTTAGACTGGAACGTACCAGCCTCCGTGTTCTTTGCTATTGATTAATGTAAGCTGTAGAGGGTTAGCACGAGCTATCAATCCACAACAGCTGGCTAGGCTGGCACTTGCAAGCCACAGACACAGCAGTCATTGCTCTGTGCCTGGAAAAAAAAACACAACACAATCGGTACATTCAGTACAACAGTAACTATTTTGTGTGCTGATTGCATACTGAGGGCAGAAACTGAAATGGCAGATGAATCATTGTTTAAAAATATGAGACACTCTGATGCAAATAAAACAGTCTCCCTTGACACTTGTGTGCAATAACTCCGTTTTCATTAAATGTTCCAAGCTCTAACTGCAACGATCGTTTAAATTAAAATAAAGCTTGTGCATATTTACTAGGAAAAATAAGTCCCTTATTTATTTGCAAAAAAAGGTTTTAGGTATCTGTTTTTATTCCTTTTTAAACAGGTTCTCCACCTCCTCCTTCATAATAGCTAATTTATATATATATATATATTCCCTAATGCTGTTTGGACAAATAGTTCAGTTTAACAGAGTGTTCCGACTCATCTCTTCTTCCATTAAAATCCTTAATATTTTATTCATTTTCCTTTCCTTGCTTTTTTTAAAAAAAATAAAAATTCCCCTCCCTTTGCGTACTCAGAATTATGGGTACAGATACGTATAGTGATGGGCTCCTACAGGTACAGTCAGATACGCAGAACCACTAGAAAAAAATTGAATTGTTTTCATTTTTTCCCTTCTGGGCTCTAGGTATGTTTTTCCTATCGCAGTAAATGAGATGGAGTGTGTTTAATTTTAGAAGAGCTGTGCGTGTGTGTGTATACATACTCTTTATATAGTAGATAATGTATATTTTTATGTGCCTGTGTGTAATATCACTTCAAAGTGTTGGTTATGACCTTTAAAGCCCTTCATGGCACCGGACCATATTATCTCAGGGACCGCCTTCTGCTGCACGAATCCCAGCGACCAGTTAGGTCCCACAGAGTGGGTCTTCTCCGGGTCCTGTCAACTAAACAATGTCGCTTGGCGGGACCCAGGAGAAGAGCCTTCTCTGTGGCGGCCCCGGCCCTCTGGAACCAACTCCCACCAGAGATTAGAATTGCCCCCACCCTCCTTGCCTTTCATAAGCTTCTTAAAACCCACCTCTGCCGCCAGTCATGGGGGAACTGAGATACTCTTTCCCCCTAGGCCTTTACAATTTTAGGCATGGTATGTCTATATGTATGTTTGGTTTTATAATAAGGGTTTTTAACTGTTTTAATATTGGATTGGTATATGCTGTTTTTATTACTGTTGTTAGCCGCCCCGAGTCTACGGAGAGGGGTGGCATACAAATCCAATAAATGAATGAATGAATGAATGAATAAATAAATAACAAACAAACAAACAAACAAACAAACAAATAAATAAGTATGTATGTGGCATATATACATAGAATTAAATAGTGTACTTTGGATGTGCAGTAATAGTAAGGAAAATTGTATCTCTTTGAGGCAAGGAGAGGCCAGGCACCCTAACCCAAACCCTGGACGTGAGTGACGTCAGGTTGGCCACCTTTAAGTCAGTCACATGACCTTTAGGCCACCCCTCATCACATGATCGTCCAGCCACTCCCACCTGGTCATATGGCTGGCAAGCCACACCCACAAAATAAACCATGCCCACAATTTGGAAGTATTTTTTTTTTTTGCAGCCCTTCACTGGATATATATAGATTCAGATTAACAGTGTTGGAAGGGACCTTGGAGGTCATCTAGCCCAACTCCCCTGCCCAAGCAGACCCTGCACCAGTCTCTTCTTGAAAGCTTCCACTGATGAAGCTCCCACAACTTCTGAAGGCAAGCTGTTCCATTGGTTGAACGTTCTCGCACGTATCAGATTCATACCAATCACTCTACTTCTGCAAATTGATGCCATTGCAATGTGTTGGATTAGCATATCTGGAGAGCACGAAATTGGAGATGGCTCGGTCTGAGGTATAGATTTTTTTTGTCTCTAATTCAGCTGAATGAAAGAGAGAAACATATGGCCATGTCAGGTGCAATTAATCAGGATCCTTCGTAAAGTTGGGATCATAGAAATATTTATTCAGTGTCTACAGACAAGAAACTAGTTAACAAATGGTCAGTATTAAATTGAGCGGAGGTGGCGCAGTGGGTAGAGTGCAGTACTGCAGGACACTAAAGCTGACTGCTAGATCTGCAGGTCAGCGGTTCAAATCTCATCACCGGCTCAAGGTTGACTCAGCCTTCCATCCTTCTGAAGTGGGTAAAGTGAGAACTCGGATTGTGGGGGCAATCTGCGAGCCCTAAATTAAATTAATTAATGCAAATAGATAGATAGATAGATAGATAGACAGACAGACAGACAGACAGACAGACAGATATAGATAGATAGACAGACAGACAGACAGACAGACAGACAGACAGACAGACAGACAGGTGCTAGATAAGAGTCAATGGAATTCATGCGAGGGGGTGAACTTGGATCTCTTTTGCTAACACAAGGACTCTAAACTGATAGTACATTTAACTCTCCCTTTCCCCAGTCTCTGCCTGCTCTTCTACGAACATTTTAAATTGATACATAGAACCAGCGATGGGCTCCTACGGGTACGGTCAGGTACTCAGAACTGGTAGATAAAAATTGATTTTTTTTCTTTTTCCCCCTTCTGGGCTCTAGGTATGTTTTTCCTATCGCAGTAAATGAGGCTGAATGTGTATAATTTTAGAAGAGCTATGCGTGCGTGTATGTACATACACTTTATATAGTAGATAATGTATATATTTTTGTGCCTGTGTAATATGCATACACACATATGGCATAAATACATAGAATTAAATAGTATATTTTGGATGTTCAGTAATAGTAAATAGATAAAAAAATTGTATCTCTTTGAGGCGAGGAGAGGCCAGGCACCCTAACCCTTGATGTGAGTGATGTCAAGTTCGCCACCTTTAAGCCAGTCACATGACCTTTAAGCCACCCCCCAGTCACATGATTGTCAAGCCACTCCTACCTGGGCACATAGCTGGCAAACCACACCCACAAAATAAGACATGCCCACAGTGTGATAGTAAAATTTTTTGCAGCTCTTCACTGCATAGAACAGACCTTGTACTTGCTGGAAAATGCTAGCAAGAAAAAAGGAAGCGCAGAGCAGGGAACATTGTTTTTTTTCCCCTGGCTATAAATTTGCAATGGTTTACCTCTTCTTTGAAAAAAGGAAGAAGTTCCAGATGTTCTTGTCTTTAATTTGTAGGCGAGCATTTTTTTAGCTTTTTAAAGCAAAAAAAAAAAAATCTTAAGGAGAGGAAAACCCAATAACTGGGCAGCTGCTTTTAATAAATATGGTGGACGTGTTGGTCTAGAAGTACCAAGCCAAGGGTCAGGGCTCACATTTTCTCAAACTTTTCTTCTAAATATAAATTTTCTTGGAAATGCAATTAAGGAAATCCTGAGTGGTATAGTTCACAAATTGCACAAGTCATTGGATGACCTGTTGGATTTTTTCTTATTATGTTATATCCAATTAACAAATCATAGTTAACCTAATCATGATGTAATATGTTGTATAAACCCAGCAGTTGAGGTTCACTCAACACACCATGGTTTGTCACAATCTGTAATCCAAATCAATAATAATAATAATAATAATAATAATAATAATAATAATAATAATATATTAGATTTGTATGCCGCCCCTCTCCGTAGACTTGGAGCAACTCACAACAATAATAATAACAATGTGACAAATCTAATATTAAAAACATCTAAAACCCATCATTTAAAACCATACAACACTATCATATCATACATAAACTATGTAAGCCTGGAGGTATCTCAGTTCCCCCATGCCTGGCGACAAAGGTGGGTCTTCAGCAACTTACGAAAGGCAAGGAGGATGGGGGCGGTTCTAATCTCTGGGGAGAGTTGATTCCAGAGGGCCGGGGCCGCCACAGAGAAGGCTCTTCCCCTGGGTCCCGCCAGGCGGCATTGTTTTGTCGACGGGACCCGGAGAAGGCCAACTCTGTGGGGTCTTATCGGTCACTGGGATTTGTGCGGCAGAAGATGGTTCCGGAGGTATTTTGGTCTGATGCCAGGTAGGACTTTATAGGTCATAACCAACACTTTGAATTGAATTATGGGTGGGGGCACCCACGTGTGCCCTATTGCACACACGTACATCCTTTCGGCATCCAAGCAAAAAAAAGTTCACTATCACTGCCTTATACTTTACAAATCTCAGTGGTTGGTTTCTGTTCTATCCCGGCCTACGCAGCTTGAAAACAAAGGAGGAGTCCACCACGCATTGATATTTCAAATCAGTCATTTTGCAAGTCTCATTTTTACAAGCTAAAGTCATGCATGTGATATAATCTTGGCAGTTTCTCAGTGAGGGTAATTAACAGATAACATTCCCCTGCCAGGCTGCTGCCAAAGATCAAAGCTGTTCGCATTCCTTCATGAGATAAGAATTATTTGGTTTCACAGACTTATTAATTACAGCTTCCCAGCATTTCTCTAGACAAGGCACTTTTTCTCCAAAGATTTTCAGCAGGAAAATAACAGATGGCTAGCGTGACCTGGCTGAGACCTCAAATCATCATCCAACTCCATTGCAAAACATTGTAACCCCACCCCAAATTACCCATACTCCACCCTTAAATACCTGCAGGAAGTGGTTACAATTCCCTAGAGTTAACAAACTACAGATTACTTCTTTTTTCTATACAAGTATTCTTGTCTTTTTCTTAATCTTCTAAAGCAGGCATCTAGCAACACCACTGGCCCAGGGTATTAGGATGGGCCTGACTCATCCTCCTCAGAATCTATCATTACCAGAGGTGGATGGGGGGCACTCACAATAGTTTCATGCAACACTACGCCACAAAGGTATTTGTAGAATTATGAATCTAGCAGTTGCTGGGGGTTAGGTAGCAGATAAATTTAATACATTATTAGCAATACATTACTGTCATTTGATAATAGTATGCAGAGTCCCATGAAAAATGCCACAAAGAAACACATTTTGGCTTAGTATTTTATATGAATGAATGGTACAGTGGTAAGAATGGCTCTACTTACGAACCTTTCTAGATAAGAACTGGAAAAAGCAGGGAGAAGCCTTTCTGGGACCTCTCTAGGAATCTCCTGGGAGGAAACAGGGCCAGAAAAAGCAGGGAGAAGCCTCGGTGGAGCCTCTCTAGGAATCTCCTGGGAGGAAACAGGGCCAGAAAAAGCAGGGAGAAGCCTCGGTGGAGCCTCTCTAGGATTCTCCTGGGAGGAAACAGGGCCAGAAAAGGCCAGGGGAAGCCTCCGTGGGCCTCTCTAGGATTCTCCTGGGAGGAAACAGGGCCTCCACCCTCCCTGTGGTTTCCCATATCTCATACATTATTTGCTTTTACATTGATTCCTATGGGAAAAATTGCTTCTCCTTACAAACTTTTCTACTTAAGAACCTGGTCACGGAACGAATTAAGTTCGTAAGCAGAGGTACCTCTGTATTTTCATTCACTTAGGAATTTCCATTTCTTTTCCTACCTTTCCTAGGAAAAATAACAAATATACAAAGAGAATTTAATAACCAAAATGATTTCCCCCCTTTTTTACCGACTGTACAGTATTTGCCAAAACAAGAAAACAAAAGAATACAAGGAAGGTGTGTGATATTTTTGTAAATGTATTTATAGTGTTATGTATTTGTTTTTTCTTTTTCTTTTCGTTGTGAATGTTTGTATGTTTATATTTTCTTTTAAATTTTAAACTCTAATAATTTTTTTTTTTTTTAAAAAGGAATTTCCATTTCAAAGCTTGGACAAGGGGAACAAAGTATTAAGAGAGAGACTCCCTGATGCAGCCCCACATAATTATTGTCCAAAGAAACTTTCAAGTTGCTTCTTATCCTTACCCAAGCCTGCTGGAATTGCCCATGTTTCTGTCCAGGAAATCTCCAAGGCAAAAGGCTAAATATACAATACCAGCAAACCCAGGCAAATGCATGGCTTTGAGTTATCATGGAGGGAGAGTGACGAGATTAATAAAATGCCTGAATGCATAAGCCAGGAAATCACAGGGAGCCATGGCGCAGGTCATCGTGATTAGGAAGGAATGTGGCTTCCATTTAGGTGTCTGGTATTTAGCAATCACCTCCACTTCCCATGCACAAAGGTTGGCAGGCCCAATGCGTTAAAGCTATACGGTACTGTAACTGCTATATTTTGATTTTGGCTTAACACAGTGATGGCGAACCTTTTCCCCCTCGAGTGCCGAAAGAGCATGCACGTGTGCTATTGTGCAGGCGTAAGTCCCCACATCCATAATTCATTGCCTGGAGAGTGCAAAAACAGCTTCTGCTACCCTCTGGAGGTCCTCTGGAGGCCAGAAATGGCCTGCTTCCCAACTTCTAGTGGGTCCAGTTTTGCCCTTCCCAGGCTCCAAAGGCTTCCCTGGAGCCGGGGAAGAGTAAAAATGTCTTCCTCCATCCCCCTGGAGGCTCTCTGGAAGTCAAAAACACCCTCCAGAGCCTCTGTGTGAGCCAAAAATCAGCTGTCTGACACACACATGTAGGTTGGAGTGAGCTAGGGCAACAGTTTGCATGCCAACAGATATGGCTCCACATGCCACCTGTGCCACCCGTGGCATCCGTGCCATAGGTTCGCCATCTCTGGCTTAACATATTGTTTGAAACCAGCCCTTGTGGTCTGTAAACCACAGTTTCTAGTTCAATGTATTATGTGAATACAGCCAATTGAGGTCCATCTAAGAAACCATAGTTAAATCACACATGAATTCATGCAACATTTGTGCTATGAATGTAGTAGATATGAATGTGGTATTTGCTTTGCCGACTTCAAGGATGTGGAGTTTGTATTTTGCTACTTTCAGCAGCCTTCCCCTAAACAGGCACCTTTAAATTCTAGGATTCCCAAGAAATCTCAAGAGTTGCATTTTTAGCACATCTGGAGATTGTCATCTTTGGGAAGGAAGTTTTCTAATCTTGTTGAATGTCACTTTTGGTGCTTCGTGATTCTTGACAAATGTATCTTTTATGTACATTGAGAGCATATGCATCAAGACAAATTCCCTGTGTGTCCAATCACACTTGGCCAATAAAATTCTATTCTGTTCTATTCCATCCCACTCCATCCCATCCTATTCTGTTTTGGGAGGTGTTGTGGTTCAGCCTGAGTCAGATGGAAGACCAGTTGCGTCTCTGCTGGGTCCATGCCCGGGGGAGGATGAGAGTGAAGAGGAGAGTTTTGGGCAGTCGGACAGGGGAGATTACAGTCAGGAAGGTGACGAGGAAGAGCCCTGGGGAGGGGTTCTCTCAAGCCAGTAGCTTGGAGTCTCTGGAGTCATTGGGTGACGAAGCACAAGCTATCATTAGTATGCGACAGAGACGCATAGATCAAAGGAGGAATCAATTGAAGAAATATTATCAGCATTGAATGAGGAACACCAGGGGGTTGGGTGTGGTCCTCATTAGCAGGGAAGGGTTTAAAAGGCAGGCAAACTCTTTCGGCAGTGTGGAGTGTTACCAGAGTGGAGTTGCTGTAATCTGCATTGTCTCTCAGCGTTTCTGTTCCTGGCTCGTGGCCCAGCAGTCTTGAAGACCCGTGGGAGGTGTATGTCTGTTATCTACAGCCTCGTCGTGGCATCAAGGATCCTGTGTTTCTGTACGAACAATTGCCTTCATGTGTCCATTTGGAGTTCCAGTGTTTTCCTGATTTCTAAGGACATTTTCTGTTGGCTTCTTTTCTCTTTACCATTATAAAACTGTGTTTGGATTCTACCGGTGTGTCTGGCTTATCTTTTTGGGTTGGTCATAGCTTCCAGAGTGACCCAGACAGAACAGGAGGAAGGAATATATTGCCTTTTAACAGAAGACATAGGACATACATAACACATTTCAAAAGTTCAGGATGCTCTCTTATGGCACCAAAGTTATGCATTTCTGTCAACTTGATCTACACATGAATATTTGCTTGATGTGGAGAACCACTTCAGATTCTAGTTTCAAAATGTTTTAGTGCTAACTTGAATGGACTTCTCTGGACAATCGCTTATTGTAGAACAATTATGACATTGCTACAGTTTCTTCCAGACAGTTTTTTCTGGAAGTCTATTGTTAACATGTTGTAAGCCGCTCTGAGTCTAAGGAGAAGGGCAGCTTAAAAAATCAAATCAAATCAAATCAAAAAAATCAGTTACTGTGGATTTACATCTGCTAGAAGTTTGTACCAAGCATCTACTACTCTTTCAGTAAAATATTTTCTCACATTGCTTCTGATCTTTCCAACTAACCTCAGATCATGCTCCCTTGTTCTTCTGTTCACTTTCCTATTAAAAACACTTCCATCCTGAACTTTATTTATTATTATTTATTATTATTATTTATTAGATTTGTATGCCGCCCCTCTCCGTAGACTCCTTAGCCCTTTAACATATTTAAATGTTTTGATCATGTCCCCCCTTCTGTTCCCCCCTTCCCCTTCTGTCCTCCAGACTATACAGATTGAGTTCATGAAATCTTCCCTTATATGTTTTATGTTTAAGTGAGTGAGCTCACTTATTTGAGTGAGCTTGTTAGTAAGAACACACTGGTAGGTGATCCTGGGGCCAACTTGTGTATTGAGAAAAACACCATACTTAAGAGTTGTCTATATAGAGTTAATTTCCATTTAAAGCTGAAATAGAAGAGGTGGACCAGTTGAAGTGGACACAAGTGGGGGCTGCTTATCCATCACACTCAATGTATCAACACCGTTTTGATGTGGCATTTTCTAGGAGAAACAAAAAATATTGAAAGCAACAATGAATGCTGATCTAAACAATGCACCCCATAAACATCCACTCTGCTTATAGCAAATGAGACCAGGGGAAGCCATTTAAAAATAAAAATGACAACATCTTAGAACTTTTGTCAGCCAAAGAAGATTGCAAAATGCAAATTGAAAACAGAATATTTGTTTTGAAAGAGACTTAATTTTATTGCAAAATGCATATTGCATTGCAAAATAGATCTTACACTCTTGGGATATGCAACCTTTGGAAAGCCAAAGACATTTAGCTTTTTGAGGTGCAGGCCGATGGACAAAATCTGAAGTTTGATAACTTTGAATGAATATAATAAGCCTGTGCATAATTTTATTTTTCTGCTCCACATAAAAATAATAATAATCCTGAACTGCTATATCCCCTTGTTGAAATGAAGACTCTTCCACCACCTTTTCATTGCCCAAAATTTAAATAAGTAAAATATGAGATAATTTCTACACACCATAGAAAAATAGCACTTTATTGTTTAACAACAACAATAATAAGACACATGAAGAAATTGCAGCATCCTGCAATAATTCAAGTGGAACTGCAAAAAAACCTGTGCTACCCTGGAACATAATATATTTTAAGAAGATACTTGGTTGATACCTAGGATGTTGGCTGCAACCCATTATCAACCATTAGCACCAGTCAGTGGTATTTGTGACTCTTTTTAAATGTTCTGTTGACTGAGTTTAATGTTTAATGAATAAAAGAGATGATGATGATGATAAATATCCAGCATATCAACCTTGTTGTGTATTAGTTTTTTTGTGAGTAAAATAATAATGTGATATTTGTGATGCATTTTTAAATTCAGTTCAGTTGACTGAGTTTAATGTTTAATAAATAAGATAATAATAATAATAATAATAATAATAATAATAATGTGATATTTGTGATGCATTTTTAAATGTTCAGTTGACTGAGTTTAATGTTTAATGAATAAGAGACAACAACAAGAAGAAGCCACCCGAGTCCTTGAAGAGGAGCGGCATACAAATCTAATAAATTATTATTATTATTATTATTATTATTATTATTATTATTATTATTATTATTATTATTATTATTATTATTAAACAAATCAGTGATATTTGTGGTGCATTTTTAAATGTCCAGTTGACTGAGTTTCATCTTTAACGAATAAAAGAAGTAATAACCACACAGCCTTCCGTCTCCCCGGCCTGGGATCTTGTACGAAAAAGCAACGGGAAGAACCTGGAGAAGAAGACCGAAGACAACTCTGCACCCCAAGAGGGCATCCAGTCGGGACCGCTGGCTGCCAACCAAAACGGATCTCTCTCGATCTCGCCGGCCGCCGGGATCCCCAATCCCTCATTCCTTTGCCTCGCCTCCTGCTTCCCCCCCCTGACTGAAACGTGCGGTTCAACCAGATTTCCCCCTTCTTCTCGGGGGGAGGGGGGCGCGGGGGTTCGCTCGCCGGCGCGTTCGGGCCTCTCTCTAGCGCCCCCCCTTGCTCCTTTCGGGGAAAGCGTCGATCCGTGCCATCGGCGGTCGATTATGTGCCAAGTCCCTGGGCTTTCCTCCCCCCCTTCCCTCCTCGCTCGCTCGTCTACTCTCCGCTCGCTCGCTTGTTCTCCCCCGTCCCTCTCTCTCTTTCTCTCTCTCCTTTTCTCCCTTTTTCTTTCCCAACGCAACTTTTGCAGAAATCTCTCCCTCTCCTGCTTCCCCCCCAACGCCCGCACAGACATGTTGAGCTGAGAAGGTCGGGGGGATCGTTCCTATTCCCCCCTTCTTCCCTGCCTCCCCCCACCCCCGATCCCCTAAATCTGGGGGGGAACTCCGGCCGCCCCCTCCCCTTCCCCACTTGACCCGTTCGCCGGGCGACGACCCCCTCCCCTCCCGCCCGCCCCTTCCCTCCCTTCCCAGCCCATCTTCTATTTCGGCTTCTCCTCCTTCTTCCCCTTCTTCTTCTTCGGCGGCCGGCGCGGCGGCTTCTGGATGGACTCCTCCGCGGCTTCCCCTCGCCCGCCGAACTGAAAAAAAAAAAAAAAGGCGAGATGCGGGAGGAGGAGGCCGGTGGCCGCTCGGGCTGTGCGGAGAGAGACGCGGGCGCAAGATGGCAGATTTCTATTGAGTTTTAAAGGGGTGGCGGTGGCGGCGGAGGTGGGGGGGCTTCGGTGGGGAAAGCCGGAGTCCTCCGCTTCGTTTTTTTACCCCCCCTTCCCTTCCGTGGCCATGAATAACAGGATCTCTCGCACCGATGGCGCCCATGTACGAAGGTAAGCGGCAAAGCCTTCGGGCTTTCTTCTCTCGCGGCTTCGGCAAGCCGGCTTTCCTTTTGGGGGGGGGAGGCGGAGGAGAAAAAGAGGTGTGTGTGTTGGAAAGCCGCGAAAGGAGGCGAGGAAAGACAAGGGGAGACCCTTCCACAAACACGCACTCACACCCCTCCACCGGCTGGCCGCTTTGGGATTTCTCCAGGATCGGTGCAGAGGGATCCAAGCGGGGCGCCGCCGCCGCCGATCCCTCTTTTATTTTATTTTGTAGGTGTGCGATGCAGATCCGAGGGAGCGCGGGTGGGCTCCCCTCCACCCCCGTGGGTTCGTCTCGATGGCCCCCCCACCCCGCTTAAGGGGGTCTGGAGAAGGCGAGTCCCATCCCACCCACCTCTCCCTTTCCCGCGGCTCGTGGGTGGGGAAGCGCGATCGCCCGTGCGGGGTCGCTCCCCAACCGTCCCTCCCACCCACCCACCCCCAAGTCGGCGACCGATTGCGGGAGTCTCCCCTCAGCCGGTGCCGGCGCTTGGAAACAATGCAATTGACAAGGCGGCTGTGGACTGAGGGGGGGGGGGTGGAGAGGCTGCGCCGCCGGCCGCTCTCGAATGCGGGGGTCGCTCTGGCAGGGCAATAATGGGGGAAGCCCCCTCTTCTTTCCTCTTCCGAAGCCGGGTGAAGGGGCCCGTTTGGTCCAAGCGCCGGCCGAAGCCCCGAGGTCCCGTAGTCGCCATTGGCGGGGGTGGCGGGGGGGGGGGGAGAGATGTCTCTCAGGTAACACCCGCCGGTATTTTGAGCTTCTTTCCGGCACCCGAGATGTCACGGGAGCGATTTGGAGGTGCGGGTCTGTGTGAGAGGGAAGGAGAAGGGAGCCCACAAGCGGATTTTCTTCGGAGCTTCGTCCGCCTCCCGTTCTTTTTTTCTTCTTTCTTTCTTTCAGTTTCGAGAGCTCCAAGCCAATGGCATAAAAGTCCAATGAATAAATAAATAAATAAATAAATAATAATAATAATAATAATAATAATAATAATAATAATAAATAAACGGCGGAGGGCTCGGCTCTGAGGGAAAAAAGGTCGCGAAGTTGGGTTTATTTATTTTTTTACCCCGCCTTTTTGGTTGGAAATCTCCAAACTGAGGGAACTGAGGTGATTTTCGCCCCCCCTCCCCTCCCCCGCGTCCCTTCTGTTTGCTGCCGCTTCTGGTCCTTTTTCTTCGTCCACCAGTAAGACAGAACAATACCTGAAGCCGGCTTCGTTTTATTTAAAAAATAAATAAAATCCACCTGGCGCTTTTCGGTCTTCGTGCCTTTCCCTCCCCTCACCCACCCGCGTTCCCCTTTTTTTCGTTCGGTCTCGGTTTTGGATTGGCCGAAAATGCGGGAGAAACGTCCCGTTTTGATTTAGTGTTTCGGTTTTCAAGAATCGTCTCGTCTGGTTTTCGCAGCCCCAGAAAGGTTAAAATGCGAAACCCGGGTGAGCCTGTCTGAGAGCGTGTGTGGAAGAGAAGAGGAGGGGTTTTTTTTCTTTGCCAGACGAAGGAGTGCAATAAAACTTAAAGAGAAACCCGACGTTAGTTTTGGTACGGGCCGATCCTTTCTTCGCTTCGTAAAGGAACTGGTTTCCTCAGGGCCTTGTAAAAGTTACGATCTGAAGTCAATGCTCGGATTGGTAAATCGCTTTCCCTGGTTCCTTTTAAGTCCTTTGTTGCTTGGGCAGAAATTGTAGACCTAAGAATAACAGAAGGCTTCAGGTATGGACTTCTGCATGATTTCTCTCAGGCCAGATGGTGAGGTGATCAGATCAAAAGGTAGAGAGAGAAAGAAAGAAAGAAAGAAAGAAAGAAAGAAAGAAAGAAAGAAAGAGCAAATATGTAATAAAACTTAGCATCCCAAAAGATGAAGGCAACTGAGGTTGGGTTTAGGGGTAGAGAAAAATAAGGGACAAACCCTCTGTTGCTTTAAGAGACAATAAGCAAAGTGTGCTAATGTTGTTATTAAAATTATGAAAGGAAAAAAAAGGAAGAGAAAGGGAGGAAAGAAGGATAGAAAGAAAAAGAAAGAGAAGGAATGAAGGAAAAAGGATGGAAGAAGAAAGGAAGAAAGAAAGAAAGAGGAGAGAGGAAGGAAGGAAGGAGGGAGGGAAGGAAGGAAGGAAGGAAGGAAGGAAGGAAAAAAAAAAGACCATATCTGCAGCGATTAGATCAGCCTGGCATGCTTAAAAAATTAAAAAGGGGGAAAAAGGTTTCTCTTTAAATAACTCCCTAAAGCGCCCTCTGCTGAACACATTGTATGGTTTCTATTCTTGAAAAGTCATTTACAAATGAACCAGTAGATCTTTAAATGGACTTTTTTTCCATACTGGAGTTAGTATTTTCTTTCTCTTGTAATTAAGGATATTGCCAATCATTTTCCCCCTTCTCTCTATCCAACAACATAGGGTCTTTTCATATACATGGGTCTTTCTCAAAACAACCTTGGCGGATATGAAGGATTAGACAAGTGTTTTTCAAACTTAGCAACTTTTAAAATGTGTGGACTTTTAACTCCTAGAATTCCATAGCCATGCAGGGAAATTCTGGGAGTTGAAGTCCATACATGGATTACCAAATTTGATATAACACTGGCTTAGGTTTAGGCAGAATGAGTTTGATGGCTGATAGTGACCTTTATGGATGGCAGAATGGGATTTGAACCTGTCATTCCATCCTGCCTTTAATGCTGATGCTGTCATTTGGCCTTCCCTTATATAATCTTCCCTGGATATCTCTGAATACAACTCCTGTGATTCTCCAGGGACAAAACTGACTCTCACAGGCTTGAAGGTTTCCAAAGGGAGGAAGTTGGTTGTTGTTTTGTGTGCATCCTTTTCCCAAACTTTTTATAAGGCTCTGAAGGCTGTCATTTGATTGACATTGTGGCGAGTCAAGATGAAGCTGAAAGCTTTCCTATCCTCTGCTTCCAATATCTGAATTCTGGTAAAAATGACTGATAGACCTGACAGTATTTATTCCTTGTGCCCATAGAGTCTATTGCTGTTCTAAGGAAAAATCTTGTTTGAGTTTGTACTTTGCATTCTTTCTCCATCCTCTGTATTCTTCACAGGGACCATCATACCTTCATCTACAGATTGGGGATAGGTGGTGGAGCACCCAAAATAGGTTCAGCTGGGTTCATTGGATTCCCCTATCCCTGTTTTTTGTAGTGTCTCTTGGATTGTTCTACCAAAGGGTACAGATCCTCTTTTAGCATTTTAGGAAGCCTAGCACTATTTTAGCTTCACTAGCACTGTACATTTTGGAAAATGTTATGGCTCACCTTTGCCTGCTGTGGGATTTTAATGAGACATTTTTGAAATCCCTTTTTAAAGTGCTATTAAGCACTGCGGCTTTATCTTTTCATTTTGCCTTTTAAACATTTTTTGAACTTAAAAGGTTTATAAGCTGGTCCAGGCAACACAAAGAGTGGCACAGAATTCCTTATATTATAAATATATTAATATATACCGCATTTCCCTAAAAATAAGACCCTGTCTTACATTTTTTTTAAATTCTGAAACAAGTGCTTGGCTTTATTGCCATGCACTCAAAAGCCCGATTTGGCTTATTAACAGGGGATGACTAATTTTGGGGGGAAACAGGGTATGTATTCTTAGAATTTGTGGGAAGCATGTTGTAAGGTGACTTTGATTAGTATCCTCAGCCTCATATATTTTATACCCAGAACAAAAGGTGCATTGATAATTCATATGGGCATTAAAAACATAACACCTCTGAAAGAATATTCCCTTGTAACTTTTCCAGTAGTTATACTGTTGGCCCTCATTCAGGGTTGGATCTCACATGCTTATATATGTATATTACTTCGTTCATTTCCTTTCCCTCAGAAAATAAGTTCCATCCTGTGAAAAGGTAATTCAGTGCTGCTGAAAACTCTCTGTTTAAGGTCATAGGAAGAACTGGAAAACTTGGTTCTCTAGGGCAGTGGTCCCCAACGTTTTTTCCACCAGGGACCAGTTTCAGCAAGACAATTTTTCTATGGCCCGGTGGGGGCGGAAAGGGGTGTGGTTGGGGGCGGGATTAAGCATTGGGGTGCTGGTCCTCCCCGCCCCTCTTTCCCGCCATCGCCCTGTGGCCGGCAGAACCTGCCTCCCAAGCCCTCTTGCCCAGCGGGAGCTAAGTGCTGGAGAGAGGGGGTCAGGCTGGCCCTCCTGCCTCCCCCCAGCCAAAAACGCAAAAGCGCCCCGCCGCAGAAGCCAAAAGAGGCTTGAGCCTCTTGGTCCTTCCCGCCCCTCTGTCCCGTCCTTCGTCCTGTGGCCGGCAGAACCTGCCTCCCGAGGCCTCTTGCCCGGTGGGAGGCGAAGCGCTGGAGGGAGGGGGTGGCGGCATGAGGGCCAGCAGCTGCTGACTCCACGGACCGGTGCAACATGCCCCGCGGCCCGGTACTGGTCCGCGGCCCGGTGGTTGGGGACCCCTGCTCTAGGGCACTCCAGTCGTACAGGCAGATCAGATCAAATTAACAGAGTTGGAAGGGACCCTGTGGGTCATCTAGTCCAACCCCCTGCCCAAGCAGGATCGAGCTCACAACCTCTTGGTTGTGAGGCAAGAGCTCCACCTCTAGGTCACAGCAGCTGGTTGGTATACATTATTTGATTATTTTTGTTAGATATTTTTTATCCTACTTTTTTGCAGGCACCAAACAAATAATAGACACAGAAAATCCAGCCCAACTTTGTTGTGATCTCAGATTTAGGAGGAAGATAATAGTCCATATAGGTAATCTCCGATTCACAACAGTTCGTTCAGTCACTGTACAAAGTTACAGTGGCATTGGAAAAAAGTGGCTGTTATGACCATTTTTCAAACTTACAACCATTGTAGCATCCTCATGGTCATGTGATCAAAATTTGGATTTTGGCAACTGACTCATATTTATGATGATTTCAGTGTCCTGGAGGTCCTGTGTGACCCCACTATAGTGACCGTCTGCCAAGCAAAGTCAATTGTGACCTTCTGCCAAGCAAATTGTTCAGATTCCCTGAACAATTGCGTGAGTAATTTAAAAACTGCAGTGATCCACTTAAGAAATGTGGCAAGAAAGGTTATAATATGGGTCAAGACTCGCTTAACAAATGTCTCACTTAACAACAAATTTTGGGCACAATTGTGGCCTTGTGTCAAGGACTATTTGTTTCATTCATTCATTCATTCATTCATTCATTCATTCATTCATTCATTCATTCATTCATTCATTCGATTTTTATGCCGCTCTTCTCCTTGACTTGCAACATGTTAGCAATAGCACTTTTGAACAGAGCCAGCCTATTGCCCCCACAATCCGGGTCCTCATTTTACCCACCTTGGAAGGATGGAAGGCTGAGTCAATCTTGAGCCCGTGATGAGATTTTAACTGCTGACCTGCAGATCTAGCAGTCAGCTTTAGTGGCCTGCAGTACAGCACTCTACCTTCTGTGCCACCCCGGTTCATGAGTGAATCAGCGTTGATTATTTCCCCGTTTTCAGAGGTTTTAAGCTGGTGATGCTCCAGAATCACCAGCAGGGGGAGATAATTGATTCTCTAGATCAGTGATGGTGAACCTTTCTTAGTTTGCTTGCCAAAAGGGTGTGTGTGTATGCACTAGCTAATGCACACGTGCCCACAACCATTCCCTCCCTCATGCATGCAAACACACCCTATGCTGCTCCTGCACATGTGCACAATATTCCCCCTTCCCCGCACATGTGCACAAACCTCACTGAAGCCTGTGATGGTGAAAAAGCAGCCACATGGGCAAACCAGAAGTTTGGAAAAACAGACTTCCGGTTTGTCTGTTGGGCTGTTTTTCGCACTCTGGAGCCTTCAGAGAAGCCTCCTGAATCCCCGGAGTGCGAAAAACAGCACAACGGGGAAACCAGAAGTCTGTTTTCCAAATTTTTGGTTTGCCTGTTGGGCTGTTTTTTTCACACTCCAGGGCTTTGGGAAGCTTCCCTGAAGCCATGGAGTGCAAAAAACAGCACAACAGGCAAAATGGAAATCTGTTGTCCAAACTTCCGGTTTGCCTGTTGTGTAGTTTTTCGCACTCCGGAGATTCAGAAGCTTTCCCGAAGCTCCAGAGTACAAAGAACAATGGGCAAACCAGAAGTCCATTTTTCCAAATTTCTGGTTTGCCCATTGGGTGTTTTTTTTGAACTTCTGGGCTTCAGGGAAGCTTCCTTGAAGCCTCCGGAGGGCGAAATGGCCTTCCCAAAGGCCAAAAACCAGCTGGTTAGCGCATGCATGCACCCTGGAGCAGACATAGGACAATGCCTCATGTGTCCTCCGATATGGTTTCTCGTGCCACAGGTTTTCCACATGTGCCACAGGTTTTCCATCATGGCTGTGGATCATTTTAAGTAGAGCGATCAAGAATCAAGAGGACATCTCCATTCAAAGTGGGTCTCTTTTCATTGAATTTTGATCCTTCTGCATAACCATCACTGGATTTGGGCCTATGTGTCTGAGTCCGGAACTATCCGATCCTTGTTCTATTTCTCAATGGCTTTCTTTTCCCGAATGTTTACAATCTTGAAAAAGAGTCTGCCAACGGTGTTGAATGATACCATTCTTTATATACTCAATCCAGAAAAAAATGGATTGTCTGTCATTCCTCTGGAAGTGTGGATTTTAAACTTAAAAGTTAGGACCTGAAAACCTTGAGCAGGCAATGCATCTGGCTGCTAAAAATTAAGTTGAGGTAAGAAGGTAAAAAAAAAAGCTGTAGTGGATCAAATTAAATGTGTATCTAATTCACCATCTGGTCACCAGCAGATGTCAGTTGGAAGTCCTCAAGCAGAACAGGGCTGCCTTAGCACCACCAATTTCCATTTTTTTACAAGTGGAATTCAGAACATTTAAATCCGAAACTGGTTATATCTAGCCAGTACAATGAATAGATATTGCTAGGGTCATCTCTATAGATCTGTCTAATCTTCTATTAAAAAGATGGCCATCAGTGCTTCTTTGCAGATGCAGAATGTATTTGACAAATCGACAAATGTGAAGAAGCAGATTCTTTTAAGTATCCCCTCTGGGAATATGCGTCTCTTTTCAATGAGACAAATTCGCAGGTTTGTGTTTGTTCCTTAGATTTAAGGAAAACTGGGGAACTGGAAAACCAACACATACTGTTCAGGGACCTATGGTGAATCTTGCTTGCCTTTTGTAATGTATCTGCTTCGAAAAACACACACATTGCAGTGTAATATTTTAAAATGTCTATAGAAAAAGCCCTAGCAAATGAAATACATGAAAATCCCCTTATAGGAGATAATGCTGTCTGGAAGCTTTCAGCAGGATATGCCCTTCATCTGATGACCCAGTTTGTATCCTCAGGTATACACATATCCCCAGACAACAATAGAGGAATCTAGTTAAGGACATGTTAGAGAATTCCCAGCAGCATTCTTCCTTTAATGTTTTTTCTCTCCCACCCAACAAAAGACCCAAGGGGTAGATTAAGTTGGGAGATAATGGTTGTTCCAGAGTCACCCACTTAGTTTCCCTGGCTCTTGAGTGGACTTGAATATTGGATATACACCAGATTGATTCTATTCTTACGGTTTGCTGGGAAACAAATGAATCATTTGTTCAGCTGATGAGAAAATTACATGGATCAAGAGTAAGAATTTAGATAAGAATTTGACTGGTTAATTTTTTTTTTCTTTGGAGTGGTTTGATAGGGAAGGAACACTAGAAATATAGAATGGTGCTGAGTGGTAGAACAGGAGACAAAAGGGAAATGTAATCACTAGATAGGTCTATAGTGTAAACTAACCTTCCCCACATGAGTTTTTAAATTTCATATTTGCATACCACTTTTGGTTAATATACCTCAGTTTTCCTTGCACCAAGAACTGAAGAAGTGTAGAAATGATCTGGAGACATGGGCAGAGCCAAGGATTATGGTCTGAATAGAGAGCTATTTGTCAACCAGGTAGAGTGAAAATGATGTACTCCAGTTATTTTGGATTTCAACTCTTCTGGTAAGCAGCTATGACAGTTGTGATCCAAAACAACTGCTGGGAACATGTGGCCTACTTTGAATGTACTCCGTTTCCCCCAAAATAAGACATCCCCTGATAATAAGCCCAATGGGGCTTTTGAATGCATGGCAATAAGGCCAAGCGCTTATTTCAGGGTTCAAAAAAATATAAGACAGAGTCTTATGTCAGGGAAACACGGTAGGCAAAAGTCCATCTTAACATAAAGGAGGGTCCGTGATTTGAGGTTAAAAATGGAGAGATTTAGTAACATGAATGAGAAGATCCCAATTCCCCCCGCTGGAACTTATACTTTTGTTCCCCCTCCCCCTAAAAAAAACCCCCGGAACCAACTCTACGATTTGCTTTGCTTTGCTTTGCTTTGCTTTGCTTTGCTTTGCTTTGCTTTGCTTTGATTTGATTTGATTTGATTTGATTTGATTTGATTTGATTTGAATTGAATATTGCTCTCTTAATATAGTGCAGGAGCTGTAACATTAGGACCAGAATTTAATATCACCCACTGACATTTCTGGCTCAGCTAGAAACAAAGCAATTTGAAAATGATCCAGATTATTAAAATAATGGTATTTTAAAACAGGGGTCTCTAACCTTGGCAATTTTAAAATTTGTGGACCAACTCCCAGAATTCAACATCCAGCAAGCTGGTTGAGGAATTCTAAAGAGTTGAAGTCCACAAGTTTTAAAGTTCCCAAGGTTAGAGAGCCCTGTTTTAAAGAACCATCTTTTCTCATCACTATTGAGACTGATGTGAAGTACAGTGGTACCTCTACTTACAAACTTAATTCGTTCCCTGACCAGGTTCTTAAATAGAAAAGTTTGTAAGAAGAAGCAATTTTCCCCATAGGAATTAATGTAAAAGCAAATAATGCGTACAATTGAGGAAACCACAGGGAGGGTGGGGGCCTTCCTTTCCTCCCAGGGGATTCCTAGAGAGGCCCCACGGAGGCTTCTCCCCACCTTTTCTGGATCTCTTTCCTCTCAGGAGATTCCTAGAGAGGCCCCACAGAGGCTTCTTCCTGACTTTTCCGGTTACAGTTTCGGAGGCTCAGGTTTGTAAGTAGAAAATGGTTCTCGAGAAGAGGCAAAAAAATCTTGAACACCTCATTCTTATCTAGAAAAGTTTGTAAGTAGAAGCATTCTTAGGTAGAGGTACCACTGTATATAAGATTTTGATTTTCATTTTACACTGAAAGAAGCTGGTAGGATGGGCTTTTATTGTACCTAAAAGAAAATACATTTCATTCTCCATTTCTGTATTTTGTCAAACTATTTTTCAGTAACCGAGTAGAAAAAGCGAAGGTGGAGTTTCCCACATTATGATGCTCTGATTGTAGCAAATGCCTTGCTTCTTGCTTTGCTGTCCCGAGTGTTTCCCCATGCACACTTTCAGTTCTAGCTTCCCCAAGTATTAACTAGTGCTTGGCATCTGATGCCTTGAATCGATAATGATTCTCCTGAGTCTTGTGGAACAGAACTTCTGCAAAGCCAGTAAGACTGCTGCAGGATGCGGATTCTGATAATTGAACATCTTAATAATGCCATGATTAATAAAAAGTGGGTGGTTCCTGGCAAACGCTCTGTCTTTCTCTGCCGTGTTCCATTTAGGTATAAAAAAAGGGTTTGAGTCACTGTTGGGTTTTTTTTTTTTAAATGGTCCCTTTCCACCAATCTCACTGTGCAGAAAGGCCTTCAAGTGCCAGGAATGGCTTCATTTATCATAAACAGTACGATGCGCTTGTAATAAATAGAGAGCAGTGCAAATGGTTCAGGGACTTTCTGAAGCTCGGTGCTTGAAGGCATGATCAGTGATCTAAGAAGCATCCCTACGATTTGGGGATCCCATAGGCAAGAAAGCTCAGAAGCCTTTTGTATCTCGACAGGCTTGGAGAATAGACAGACCCTAAGAAACTGCCTTTTACCAGGTAAGAATCTTAATTTACGTAGCTTAGCTAATATAGTCTATTCCTGATTGACTGCAGCTCTCTCAGGTCTCCGAAACCAATCTTTCCCACATCCTGAGCAATAAGAAACAACCAGATAAAAATGTCCCGTGCATGTATTCACTTACGTGCCCCGGTAGGAGGTAAGAAGACCTGCTGTTTTTTATAAGCAAGGAAGACAGATAAGCAATCTGTTCATTAGAAAGAGCAGGCTCTTGTGGGGCAACTAGCACTGACAATTAATTTTAAATGGGTCAGACCTATTCCCAAAGGTAAAGCAGTGGTTCGTTGCAGAGTTCAAGCCAGTAGCGAGGCATTTACAGTAGGAATCTTAGATCTTGTCTGTAGAAATCTGTATGATGCTAGATACAAGAAAATATTGGTTTCCCAAATCCTTTTGCTGCTATTCAGTGGTCTTATGAATTTCTGCAGCCCAGATTTGGTAATTCTAGTGTCCAAAGGCAGATACAGTGGTACCTCTACCTAAGAATGACTATACAGTGATCCCCCGCTCGTTGCGAGGGTTCCGTTCCAGGACCCCCCGCAACGAGCGGGTTTTCGCGAAGTAGCGCTGCGGAAGTAAAAACACCATCTGCGCATGTGCAGATGATGTTTTTAACTTCCGCAGCGCTAGCGAGGAGCCGAAGATTGGGGGCGGCGGGGCTGTTTTAAAACGTCGCCGCCGACATGGGGGGCTCGCTAGCACCCCCCGAACCCCCAACCCAGGTTTGGGGGGGTGCTAGCGAGCCCCCCATGTCGGCGGGGACCTTTTAAAACACCCGCGCGGCTTTCCAATGAGTCCCGAAGACACGTCTTCGGGACTCATTGGAAAGCTCCGATCGTTTTAAAACAGTTGCGCCGTTCTCCGCTGACTCCTAAAGCGGGGTGCGAAATGACTTGGAGGAATGGGAAGCTGAAACCGGCCGATTTGGACTTCCCATTCCTCCAAGTCACTTCGCCGCTCGTGTCCTGGCTAAACCGGGCAGCAGGAGACAGGCTTTGAGTTTTGGCTGCAGGGCGAGGGAGTTAGGAAAGTCCTACTTCTCCCCCCGCAGCCAAAAACTCAAAGCCTGTCTCCTGCTGCCCGGTTTAGCCAGGACACGAGCGGCGAAATGACTTGGAGGAATGTGAAGCTGAAACCGGCCGGTTTCAGCTTCCCATTCCTCCAAGTCATTTCGCACCCCGCTTTAGGGCGACAGGCGGTGGGCTGGGAGCCGCAGGCGAAAGGAGCTCGGGCATTGTTCTCTGGACCCCGCCCGCTCAGCCCCGCGGCGGCCCTTTCCCTCTCCAGGCTGCGGGCGGGGTCCGGAGAACAATGCCCGAGCTCCTTTCGCCTGCGGCTCCCAGCCCACCGCCTATCGCCCGGTTTAGCCAGGACACGAGCGGCGAAATGACTTGGAGGAATGTGAAGCTGAAACCGGCCGGTTTCAGCTTCACATTCCTCCAAGTCATTTCGCCGCTCGTGTCCTGGCTAAACCGGGCAGCAGGAGACAGGCGGTGGTCCGGGGGGCGCTGTCTCTCGGCGCTTTCGAGCCGAGTCCGGGAGCGAACTCGCTCCCGGACTCGGCTCGAAAGCGCCGAGAGACAGCGTGGACAGGCCCGTTCCTTGGCGCTGTCTCTCGGCGCTTTCGAGCCGAGTCCGGGAGCGAACTCGCTCCCGGACTCGGCTCGAAAGCGCCGAGAGACAGCGTGGACAGGCCCGTTCCTTGGCGCTGTCTCTCGGCGCTTTCGAGCCGAGAGACAGCGTGGACAGGCCCGTTCCTTGGCGCTGTCTCTCGGCGCTTTCGAGCCGAGTCCGGGAGCGAACTCGCTCCCGGACTCGGCTCGAAAGCGCCGAGAGACAGCGTGGACAGGCCCGTTCCTTGGCGCTGTCTCTCGGCGCTTTCGAGCCGAGTCCGGGAGCGAACTCGCTCCCGGACTCGGCTCGAAAGCGCCGAGAGACAGCGTGGACAGGCCCGTTCCTTGGTGCTGTCTCTCGGCGCTTTCGAGCCGAGAGACAGCGTGGACAGGCCCGTTCCTTGGGGCTGTCTCTCGGCGCTTTCGAGCCGAGTCCGGGAGCGAACTCGCTCCCGGACTCGGCTCGAAAGCGCCGAGAGACAGCGTGGACAGGCCCGTTCCTTGGCGCTGTCTCTCGGCGCTTTCGAGCTGAGTCCGGGAGCGAATTCGCTTCAGGACTCAGCTCGAAAGCGGCGAGAATGAACGGCGTGGGCGGGCGAAGGGCGGGCGGCAGCGAGGAGTTTGCGTGGGCGGTGGGGAAACTCCTCGCTGACGCCAGCAAGAGGGGGAAGACCCAGGAAAGCCACCCAGCAGCTGATCTCCCGGTTGCCATCTACGCATGCGTGCCCATAGAAAAAACGCACGCATGCGTAGATGGTATTTTGACTTCCGGGTTGAAAAATCGCGAAGTACCCTGTTCGCAATGGTTGGGGACGCAATAAACGGGGGATCACTGTACTTACGAACTTTTATAGATTTTTTGCCTCTTCTCAAGAACCATTTTCCACTTACAGACCCGAGCCTCTGAAAGTGTAACCGGAAAAGGCAAGGAGAAGCCTCTGTGGGGCCTCTCTAGGAATCTCCTGGGAGGAAACGGACGGAAAAGGCAGGGAGAAGCCTCCATGGGGCCTCTCTAGGAATCTCCTGGGAGGAAACAGGGCCGGAAAAGGCAGAGAGAAGCCTCCATGGGGCCTCTCTAGGAATCTCCTGGGAGGAAACAGGGCCGGAAAAGGCAGAGAGAAGCCTCCATGGGGCCTTTCTAGAAATCTCCTGGGAGGAAACAGAGCCGGAAAAGGCAGGGAGAAGCTTCCATGGGGCCTCTCTAGAAATCTCCTGGGAGGAAACAGGGCTGGAAAAGGTGGGGAGAAGCCTCCATGGGGCCTCTCTAGGAATCTCCTGGGAGGAAACAGGGCCAGAAAAGGCGGGGAGAAGCCTCCATGGGGCCTCTCTAGGAATCTCCTGGGAGGAAACAGGGCCTCCACCCTTCCTGTGGTTTCCCCAATCGCACACATTATTTGCTTTTGCATTGATTCCTATGGGAAAAATTGCTTCTTCTTACAAATTTTTCTACTTAAGAACCTGGTCACGGAACGAATTAAGTTTGTGAGTAGAGGTACCACTGCATTGGTTTTCCAAATCCCTTTGCTGCTATTCAGTGGTCTTGTGAATATTTGCAGCCCAGATTTGGTAATTCTACAGTGTCCAAAGACAGATATCCAGCTTTAATCCACGATCAAAAGCCAAAATGTAGACCAATAGACAAACATTGCTCCAACATTGGCTGCCAGAAACTGAAGGCTCATTAAACCAAACCCTGGAAACATATCCAGGTACCAGCTGTGGGCTGTTAGACAATTTCCAATTATAGATGGAATCTCTCTTCATGAACAAAATCTACTTCTAGTAATCCTTTACTCAGAAGAGGGACAGTTTCTCGGATGCCCTGTATACCTTTGGACCTGAACTATCTTCATGTCAGAATTTTAAAGCATGATGAAAATTTATCGAGGCTGCCTTCCTAGAGGTCGTCATGGTGATGTTTATGTCAATATCAATATAGATTTCCAACCTTGTTTTCTGATGAAGATACTGATATTCTTGCTTTCATGTTCCTTTGTGCAGCCTTCTATGTTTGGTGGAAAAGTCTATAAGACGGAAGTCATTGCCTAAATGTATTTAGAATTCTGTTTCTTGGCCAGTTGTTGCTTTATATAAAACCAATCAGGATAATGTCTGATTAGATATGTACAGTGGTACCTCATGATACGAACCCCTCATCATACGAACTTTTTGAGATACGAACCCAGGGTTTGGATTTTTTTTTGCTTCTTACAAACTTTTTTCACCTTACGAACCTGCCAAGCCGCCACTGAGATTCCCCGCCTCCGGACTTTCGTTGCAAGCCATGTGCAGGTTTTTGCGATCCTGGGATCCCCTGAGGATCCCCTCCATGGGAAACCCCACCTCCTGACTTACGCGTTTTTGCAATGCTGTAGGGAAATCCCAGGAGGGGAATCCCAGGATCGCAAAAACGGGCGCTCTGCTGGGTAGAGTGGGGGGGACAAAAACGGGAAGAAAAGACTCATGGAGCTCAAGGGAGGAGAAAGGTGTGGGGGAGATGAGGAGAGTGAGGTGGGCAAAAGCGGGAAGACTCATGGAGCTCAAGGGAGAAGAAAGGTGTGGGGGAGATGAGGGGAGAGAGGTGGGCAAAAACGGGAGGGAAAGGCTCATGGAGCTCACGGGAGAAGAAAGGAGTTCGCCTCAGCTTTATCTGGCCGCCACTTTTTTTTTTTAAGCCTTAATATTTTGGATTCTCCTAATGGGCTTGCACTCATTATTGGCTTTTCCATTGATTCCTATTGGAAACATTGTTTCATCTTACGAACTTTTCACCTTACGAACCTCGTCCCGGAACCAATTAAGTTCGTAAGACGAGGTATTACTGTATTTAGTTTAGCATTATCCACAGAAATATGGTTCACCCATTGCCATGACATTTTTTTTTTATTTTGTTGGGTTTGACTCAGCATGCCAATCAAATACAGTTTGGTGCAAATTGATTTATTGATCAGCAAACCCTACATTGTGTATGAATTTAGACACTGGCTGAAATAATGTTAGAGCAAAGGCATGATGGTTATGGAGATAATCTGGGAGCTAATTGAAGATGCAAAATATTGTGATTTGTAATTTATAAAAGATCAATGATAAAGAACATGAATTAAGAAATGAAATAAAATAAATATAGATGAGTTATGTACTGTATGTATGAAAGCAAGATAAAGAAGAAAGATGAATAGGTGTGAATGAAGATAAGATTGATCTTGTGGAGTGGAGTTGATAAATACATGCAGAGAACTGAAGGTATAAATTTATGGATAAAAGTACTGAAGGTCAGTAAATATTGCTGTTATTTGTTATGGTGGTTATAAAATTTGAAATTCGCAAGTTTATGATGCACTTTAGTTAAGTACAATGAACAAAGGAACCAATGATGTAGTTTAAGAAGAAATATGCAATGCAAGGAATATGGTGCCTTGATCTTCTATATAGAAGGTGCGGTATAAATAAGGGATACTTAAAATAAACACTGATGTTCTAGTCTGGGAACTGATCTGGCCCTGTTGATGTGTCCATTAATCTTACTGGATGGTCAGTTCAGTCTCCTGAATACTTGATTTAATTCCATCACTTGAGCATCTCCATCAAGTAGGTCAAAACCAATGCTGTTGTTGCAGAAAGCTTGGTACAGTGGTACCTCGACATATGAGTTTAATTCATTCCAGACCCGAGCTCATAAGTGGATCAACTCACACCTCGAATGAATGCCTTTAGACTTTGTTTTTCGCGCCAAGATAACCGGAAGCAAGGAGATTCTTGCGCCACCTAGCGGAAGCTCGGCTCGTATCCCGAATTTGAGCTCGGGTGTCGAACAGAAATTTCGCTCTCGTCGCGGCTCGTAACTTGGAATACTCGCATGTGGAGCAGCTCGTATCTAGAGGTACCACTGTATATAGATCAGTGATCACCACTTGGTGGTCCGTTGGCCACTGGTGGTTTGTGAGAAAATTTTGGTGGTCCGCAGAAAAATTATTTGCATTTTGTATATTGCACTAAAGGAGGGGTCCTCAAACTATGGCCCCTGGGCCAGATACTTTGCAATGAATGCTTGTGCTGCTGCAGAGAGTCTCCCGTTTCGGGGTCTTTTTTGTGTGAGTTGGAGGGGGGCAGAAATTCCGACTTGGGGTCTGCTTCAGCCTCCTGGTGCGGGGCTTTGGGCGAAGGCTGGAGGGAAGTACCACTGGTGGTGAAGAGCTGGAGGGCCTCGTTCCGGTGGGACTGTATCATGGCCTGGAACTGGCTGACCATCTCAGCCCGCTGAGCCTCCAGGCTCCAGTACCTGGCTTGGCACTCCCGCAGGTCTTCCTTATCCTTTGAAAGCCTATGCTTGTAGTCCTCAGTGAGGTGCTCCTGCTGAGCCTCCTTCTCAGTCAGATCAATTTGAACTGAGCCAACTGTTTTGCCAATTGTTTCTTGTGGTGGTTGCTTAGTTCCAACAACTGCTTCCTGTTGGGGCCCTAAGGAACCCAGGCAGGCAGGTGAGGATTGACAGGGAGGGGGGAAGGGCAAGGAGAGGAGAGGCTCCCCCTCGACATGACATCAAGTTGGCCATGCCCACCCAGTCACACCCACCTGGCCTGTCATTAGGCACATAATATCAGTGTTACACAGGATTTAAACTTATGAATTTAGTGGTCCCTGAGGTCCAAATGGCTGGGGACACATGGTATAAGATGTATTTGAAGGCATGTCCTGAATGGAAGCTTAAATACATGTGCAGTGATAAGTAGATTTCCTATATAACAGATGTTTATGCATCTATTGTGTACTTTAATGGTGACATAAAGGGGGTGGACTTTTTTCTATAATAGATCTAGGCTGAGATTGATGAAGGGGTGGAAGTTTTTACAGTCATGACAGAATTTGATAAAGGATTCGTTTCCATGGGTCCAGATGATGAAAATGTCATCACTGAATCTTAAGTAAAGAAAGAGTTTCAGGGGGTAAGAATTAAGATGATGTTGATCAAAATCCACCATCAAGGTGTTGGCATGTTGAAGAGATGTGTGTATACACCATGGTTGTACTAATGATGTGGAGGTACATTTGTGGCCAAAAATGTAATAGAGTTACTCAATATGGCGGCAAGGCATGCTGTTTGGCATCAGTGATGATGTTCTTGATGGCTTTAGATCTGTTGGGAAAAGCCCAATCAAGCAGGAAGGAGGAATCAGGCTGCTGGACTCAGGGATAATGAGATAGTAAATATGTGGAGAGATGTCTTTTTAAACCCTGCCTGATGCAGTGGGTGACTGATAATATGCAAACAGCTTTCTGTGTGCTGTATACTTTCTTAAATCTTCCCCTGTCTTTCCTATCTTGTATCTTCCAAGGGTAAGATGATCTAAGACGATTCTAGTGATAGTAATTTTAACTGATTGTAATGCAAACTGTCCATAATTCACATCAGGTCACTGACATGAATGCAAAAGCTGGTTTTACATAAACTGCTACTTATTTATTTACATGGTCCTAGCATATGGTAGCATCAGGCTAGCTTTGTGTGGATCTGAAGATTAAGCCAGAGTTGAGTATCTTATCCATACTTGTTCATTTATTTGATAGATTTGTATTCTACTGTTCTCCAAAAGCTCAGGATAGAAACATAGAAACATAGAAGACTGACGGCAGAAAAAGACCTCATGGTCCATCTAGTCTGCCCTTATACTATTTCCTGTATTTTATCTTTGGATGGATATATGTTTATCCCAGGCGTGTTTAAATTCAGTAACTGCGGATTTACCAACCACGTCTGCTGGAAGTTTGTTCCAAGCATCTACTACTCTTTCAGTAAAGTAATATTTTCTCATGTTGCTTCTGATCTTTCCCCCAACTAAGGAGTAAACCTTGAATCATTTTCCAGCCACAAGAGATCCAGGAGGAATTCTTCTCCATCAAGCTCCATGGAACCTTATTTTATCCAAGGGAAGGCAAGCAGTTTGGGGGAAGATTTCTTTATTATAGATTGAGTGCCAATAAAGTAGTCAACTTGAACTCTTCATGTGTTGATCTATTGTTTGCGCATGACAAGATCCAAGTTTGTGGGGGATGTTGGTACAGAGTGCCTCAATATTCACGGTGTTGTTAGGGAGATTTGCCTACCTTGTTGTTTCTTAGGAAGTCTGTGGTATCTTATTGGGCTGGGAGCGCTGTTAGCATAAGATCTGAGTATGGAGTCCATGAAACTTAATATTATGGTTGTGATTCTTCCATTGCTTGAGACAATGCTTATTTGTACCCTATGACAATCATTAACCTCATGATTCTTGACAAATGTATCTTCTCTTTTATGTATGCTGAGAACATATGCACCAAAGACTAATTGCTTGTGTGTCCAATCATACTTGGCCAATATTCTATTCTATTCTAGATTAGATTAGATTAGATTTATTGGATTTATATGCCGCCCCTCTCCGAAAACTCGGGGCGGCTCACAGCAAGACAAAAAACAATATATAATGACAATCCAATACCCACCAATCCAATTTCAGTTTTAAGCTAAAAATTCACAAAAACAACCCCAAGTATTAAAACAAATAAACAAAACACACATACAATCAATCTAATACCAAAACAACATGGGCAAGGGGGAGATGTTTCAGTTCCCCCATGCCTGACGGCAGAGGTGGGTTTTAAGAAGTTTGCGAAAGGCAAGGAGGGTGGGGGCAATCCTAATCTCAGGGGGGAGTTGGTTCCAGAGGGTTGGAGCCACCACAGAGAAGGCTCTTCCCCTGGGTCCCGCCAGACGACATTGTTTAGTCGACGGGACCCGGAGAAGGCCAACTCTGTGGGACCGAACCGGTCGCTGGGATTCGTGCGGCAGAAGGCGGTCCCGAAGGTATTCTGGTCCAGTGCCATGAAGGGCTTTATAGGTCATAACCAACACTTTGAATTGTGACCGGAAACTGATCGGCAACCAATGCAGGCTGCGGAGTGTTGGAGTGATATGGGCATACTTAGAGAAGCCCATAATTGCTCTCGCAGCTGCATTCTGCACGATCTGAAGTTTCCGAACACTTTTCAAAGGTAGCCCCATGTAGAGAGCGTTACAGTAGTCGAACCTCGAGGTGATTAGGGCATGAGTGACTGTGAGCAATGACTCCCGGTCCAAGTAGGGCCGCAACTGGCGCACCAGGCGAACCTGGGCAAACGCCCCCCTCGCCACAGCTGAAAGATGTTTCTCTAGTGTGAGCTGTGGATCGAGGAGGACGCCCAAGTTGCGGACCCTCTCTGAAGGGGTCAATAATTCCCCCCCCAGGGTAATGGATGGACAGATCGAGTTGTCCTTGGGAGGCAAGACCCACAGCCACTCCGTCTTGTCTGGATTGAGTTTGAGTTTGTTGACACCCATCCAGGCCCCAACAGCCTCCAGGCACCGGCACATCACTTCCACTGCTTCGTTGACTGGGCATGGGGTGGAGATGTACAGCTGGGTATCATCGGCATATTGATGATACCTCACCCCATGTCCTTGGATGATCTCGCCCAGCGGTTTCATGTAGATATTAAATAGCAGGGGGGAGAGGACCGACCCCTGAGGCACCCCACAAGGGAGAGACCTCGAGGTCGACCTCTGACCCCCCACTAACACCGACTGCGACCGACCAGAGAGGTAGGAGGAGAACCACTGGAGAACAGTGCCTCCCACTCCCAACCCCTCCAGCCGGCGCAGAAGGATACCATGGTCGATGGTATCGAAAGCCGCTGAGAGGTCAAGGAGCACCAGGACAGAGGACAAGCCCCTGTCTCGGGCCCGCCAGAGATCATCCATCAACGCGACCAAAGCAGTTTCCGTGCTGTAGCCGGGCCTGAATCCAGACTGCCGAGGACCTAGATAATCGGCTTCTTCCAAGGACCGCTGGAGTTGAAGTGCCACCACCTTCTCGACAACCTTCCCCATAAAGGGAAGGTTGGAGACTGGACGGTAGTTATTAAGCACGGCTGGGTCCAGGGAAGGCTTCTTGAGGAGGGGGCGCACAAGTGCCTCCTTATAAAGGGCCGGGAAGGACCCCCTCCCCAAGGAGGCGTTGACAATCTCCTGGACCCAGCTCCGTGTCACCTCCCGACTGGCCGAAACCAGCCAAGAGGGACACGGATCCAGTAAACAGGTGGCGGAACTCACAGCTCCAATGGCCTTGTCCACTTCATCAGGTGACACCAAGTCAAACTCCGCCCAGACAGGTGGACAAAGACGTTTAGCCCCAGTCGCCTCAACTGACTCGTTGTCAGTCGACTCTGTTTTACAATTGGAGTCGAGGTCCGCCCGGATCCGAGCGATTTTATCAGCGAAAAACGTGTTAAAGTCCTCAGCACTGCTCTGCAAGGGCTCCCCAACTCCCCCCTGATTAAGAAGGGAGCAGGTCACCCTGAACAGAGCGGCTGGGCGGGATTCCGCTGATGCAATCAAGGCGGCATGGTACGCGCATCTTGCCGCCTTGAGCGCCACTTTGTAAGTCTTAATATGAGCTCTTACAAGTGTTCGATCGGATTCAGACTTACTCTTCCTCCATCGCTTCTCCAGACGTCTCTTCTGGCGCTTCAACTCCCGGAGCTCCTCGTTGTACCATGGGGCTCTACGGGGTCTAGTGCCGCGGAGAGGTCGCAACGGCGCAATCCGGTCAAGAGCCCCTACTGCAGCCTTGTTCCAGGCCTCAGCAAGGGTCTCTGCCGAACTGTGAACGAGTGTATCTGGAATGACCCCAAGCGCCCTCTGAAAACCTTCTGGATCCATCAGGCGTCTGGGGCGGAACAACTTAATTGGTTCCGCCTCCCTGCGGGGAAGGATTGGAGCCAGGAAGTTAAGCCGCAGTAGGAAATGGTCTGACCATGACAAAGGCAACACTTCTAAGCCCCTTAGTCTCAGACCATTACTCAATTGCTCAGAGAGGAATATCATATCGGGTGCGTGCCCACCCTCGTGGGTTGGACCCTGAACTACTTGAGTCAGGTCCATGGCTGTCATGGTGGCCATGAACTCCTGTGCCAGTCCAGAGGAACCGCCGAGTGACGGCAGATTGAAGTCCCCCAGGACAATAAGTCCGGGGAACTCCACCGCCAACCCGGCCACCTCCTCGAGCAGCACAGGCAGGGCTGTTGACACGCAGCTGGGAGGCAGGTACGTGAGTAACAAGCCCACCTGAACCCCTAAGTCCAACTTCACCAGAAGGGACTCGCAACCCGCAACCTCTGGAGCAATGAGCCTACGCAGGCAAAGACTCTCCCTGGCTATAATAGCCACTCCTCCCCCCCTTCCCTGGGGTCGAGGTTGATGCCACACCCGAAACCCAGCTGGACAGATTTCCGAGAGAGGAACTCCTCCCTCTGGGCCCAGCCAGGTTTCGGTCACACAAGCCAGGTCGGCCTCCTCATCCAGGATCAAATCCCGGATGAGGAGAGCTTTATTTACCACCGACCTGGCATTGAGCAGCAGCAGCTTGAGCCCAGGGCCAGGATTACACTCGTCACCAGTATCTTGGGTTGAGCTCAAGGAGCCGGAAGGAGGGATCGCTACTAAGCAGCGATCTCTCCTTCCCCTGGAACGGCTAGCTCCAAGGCTCCCACCATATCTGCCTCTCCCCAGCAAGACCGGGATATTTTGACCCTCCGCCACCCCAGAGATAGGTGCCCCCTCCCCTCCTGCCTCTCCAGCGTCAGGTGTGCCAAGGGTATTATTTAAAACATAACCATTCAATTCATACATACTATAATCCCACCCCCCAAACCCATTCCATTTACTATCCCCCTCCCACCCACCCCCATTAAATTCATTCCCATAAAAATCCATTTCTAAAACCCTAATAATTAATTTAATTTAAAAAATAAATTATTAAAAAACACTACCCTTAAAATCAATTGATTAAAAACAGTAAGTATAAAAACATTAATATAAACCTCAATTAGGAACTATAAATTAATTATTAAATAGAAATGAAGGCAAAGAACAGCAGCAAGAGGGAACCAAACTCCAGGCTAACTGATGTCTTGGTCTCAAAGTGTCTTAAAGTGTCTTAAAGCCAATGTCTTAATCTTAAAGTGCAATAAAAGAGTGGACTTCTCAGTGTTGGCAACTGCCATTAACCGGCACCCCAGGGTCTGACTCTTATCTTGTTTGGGATTGTTCCAAGTTCTCTCCCTGTAGCAGTCCCAATAATCGCTGGTCACCCCAGTCTCCCCCCAAGAGTTCTTAGTTCTTTTGGGCGACATCTCTGAATCCCCACAGCTTCCGTTGCTCCGTACGGCTCTCAAACCTCTTCTGAGCAGCCTCCACATGGCCCCGACAGAGATGGTAATTAGTTGGCAGTTCAGATTCCACTGCCAGGCAGCATCCCCTTCGACACCAGGCGCCCCCACCATTTGGCGTCCTGGCATCTGAGATCTGCCTTGTCCGGTAAGCCAGGGCTAGCAGGGCTGTCTAATCCGATCCTGGTCAGCTGCAGATCGGCGCGGCAGGCAGGAGGCAATGAACGGCTCGAATTCTCTCCTCGCAGCCGTCATTTCCTGAGTCCCAGCCGCTCCCAGCTGACTCTCGGCGTCCTCAATGCCTCTGCCGCTTTTTCTCCTGTCGGTTCTTCTCACAATTCTCCTACCGACGACAGGCAGCTAAGTGGCAAGCAGATGTCAAGCAGTTGCAGAGGAGGATGGAGGAGGATGGTTTAGACGGCAAGCGGCAAGCGGCTAAGGGGGGGGGGGGGCAGGCGGCTCAGGTTGTAACGGCGGCCGCCATTTTCGGCGTCACAGCTGGTCCCAGCGGATCAACAAGTTGTCTCTCGAACGCCTCTCCAGCGCCTCCAGCATTTTCCCAGTCAGGATCCTCCAACACGGGCACTTCTCCCCTCTGTAACGGTGAGGTTTTTTCACTCCACCGGTCGACGGTGCACTTTTTCGAGCAGCTTTCGTGGCCAGCTGCTTTCGTGGCGCTTTCCCGCCAGTGGATTTACGGGCAGTCTGCTTGGTACGGGCCATTCTGGAAGTTTCTTAGTATACAAAACCTCTCAGCTCGTCCGCCTCGCGCTTCTACTCTACTCTACTCTAATAAATAGAATACAATACAAATCTAATAAATAATAATAATTCTATTCTATTCAATGGGGTAGTCCAGGAATGCCTGGCTTGTGTATTTTGGAACATAGTTAGAAGATACCATGTTTCCATGTGGAAATGAATTTGTACATCCTTAAGAAAATATTAAATCATTTTCTGTAGTTCTCTCTGGTATGTTGATGTGGGATCTGAAGACACAAGTTATTAGAATGTGATGTTAGAGACTTGCTTCTCAGCTTCCTTGACTTAATCCTCTTTATTCATGATGACATATATCCCTCCTTTGTTGGTTTGTTTGATTATGATGTTATTGTTAACTGTAGAGTTAAAGGTTGGTTCCTGAATGTAATAAAAGCAACACATCATAGAAGTAAATTATGGTATACAGTATTTAGCAAATTGTTCAGTACCAAGCAGTAAGTATGATGAGGTTATCTATTGGGTCTTAAGGCATTTATGAATAAAGATATAAGGAATGTATGTGATGTCACTTGAAGTATGTTGATTGGAGATCCTTAAATGCATACTTTTCTTAGATGATTGCATGTTATTGGCTAAAAAATGGAATGATTTGCAGTGAATGTTAAACAGATTGTGTGATGCAACAGGAAATTAGTATATGGGCAGTATGTTGTATCTTGTGAGGGATCTATGTTTGTTGAGAGGAGCAAAATGACTTTATACAACAACGCACTCCTCTACATATTTTTTTGTGCAAGTGAGTCTTGGATACGTAATGAAGAACTTAAAAGTAAGTTGAACACAAAGGGAATGTGGTACTTAAATATGTGATAAAATAAGGATAGGCTTAAAAATGAATGTGAATGTGGATTGAATATAGAAACTGACTGATATGAAAGAAGTATGCTAAGGTGCTTTGATCATATAGGAAGTGAAAATCAAGTTGTAGTTTAAATATGTTAAAAAAGAGTAAATCTATCAAGAGGAAGACTAAGAAGATTGCCACTTTATGAAGCTGAGATCTTGAACAAAAGAATGGATTGTGAAGTTTATAACATGAATGGCAATGTATGAAGACGTTTGTTGATATGGAGGATACAAGGTTGGTTTCCAAGCATGAAATAGTATGAAGACTATAGCGGTAATTAGTTTACCTGTGTTTCTTTTTCTTAATTTTTAATTTCTTAATCTATTTGCTACTCTTTGTCTGTGCTCTAAAAATGTTTCTTGTCCTGAAAAGTGAGTATATATGCATGGTTAACCATTTGGACTCTCTAGATCTGGGGTGTCAAACTCATGTTCCACAGGCCGAATGCATTACTTATCCACTATACCCACCCCCCATTTTAGTGAAGGGAAAAAACTTGTGATACATCACATGATGACAATGTGATAACGTGAATTTGACACCCCTGTTCTAGAATGAGGTGAAGCTTCTTTAGTAAAGGAGAATTCAATCTACTAAATTTAGTTCTATTCAGTTCTATCACCTACAAAAAGATATTGATAAAATTGAATGGGTCCAAAGACGGGCTACAAGAATGGTGGAAGGTCTTAAGCATAAAACCTATCAGGAAAGACTTAATGGACTCAATAGTCTGGAGGACAGAAGGGAAAGGGGGGGACACATGATCAAAACATTTAAATATGTTAAAGGGTTAATAAGGTTCAGGAGGGAAGGTGTTTTTAACAGGAAAGTGAACACAAGAACAAGGGGGCACAATTTGAGGTTTGTTGGGGGAAAGATCAGAAGCAATGTGAGAAAATATTATTGTAATGAAAGAGCAGTAGATCCTTGGAACAAACTTCCAGCAGACGTGGTTGGTAAATGCACAGTAACTGAATTTAGACATGCCTGGGATAAACATATATCCATCCTAAGATAAAATACAGGAAATAGTATGAGGGCAGACTAAATGGACCATGAGGTCTTTTTCTGCCGTCAATCTTCTATGTTTCTATGTTTCTATTTGTCGTTCGTTTTGAGGATGGTTGAATTGCAATTGCCTATGGATACAAGTGGCTATAGCTTCAGTTGTTCAGAATACAAGTTCTTTACTGATGTTTTTTGAGAAAAGAGAGTACCATCAGCCGGACGTTTTTCTCACATGGAAACCAGTGAGGATCACTCTGAGTCAGTGACTGTACAGATAGACCTCACCTAACGGTAGATGGTAATTCTGCCGCTAAGGCAGTGATGGCGAACATATAGCACAGGTGCCACACAGAGCGATATTTGGACCAGAATATCTCAGGGACCGCCTTCTGCCGCACGAATCCCAGCGACCAGTTAGGTCCCACAGAGTTGGCCTTCTCCTTGTCCTGTCAACTAAACAATGTTGTCTGGCGGGACCCAGGGGAAGAGCCTTTTCTGTGGTGGCCCCGACTCTCTGGAACCAACTCCCCTCAGATATCAGAGTGGCCCCCACCCTCCTTGCCTTTCGCAAGCTCCTTAAAACCCACCTCTGTCGTCAGGCATGGGGGAATTGAAATTTTCCCTTCCCGCTAGGCTTATAGAATTTATACATGGTATGTTTATATGTATGATTGGTTCTTTAAATTGGGGTTTTTTAGATTATTTTTAATATTAGATTTGTTTACATTGTCTTTTTATATTGTTGTTAGCCGCCCCGAGTCTGTGGAGAGGGGCGGCATACAAATCAAATGAATGAATGAATGAATGAATGAATGAATGAATGAATATCTGTTGGCACGCGAGCTGTTGCCCTATTCATCTCCAATGTGCATGTGTGTGCCGGCCAGCTGACTTTTGGCTCGCAGAGGCTCTGGGAGGGCATTTTTGGCTTCCACAGAGCTTCCAGGGGGATGGGGGGGAAAGCATTTTTACACACACACACACGGGTCCAGGGAATCCTTTGGAGCCTGGGGAGGGTGAAACATGAGCCTACTGGACCCACCAGAAGTTGGGAAACAGGACATTTCCAGCCTTCAGAGGGCCTCCGGGGAGCAGGGGAAGCTGTTTTCATCCTCAGGCATTGAATTATGGGTGTGGGTGAGTGTGCACGCTCTTTTGGCACCCGAGGAAAAAAAGGTTTGCCATCGTTGTGCTAAGCAATACAGTCCTAAAGTGCCATCTCACGTGATTGCACCATCTTACAACACCAGTTGTGGCAGTTCATGTTGCGGTTGTTTAAGCAAATCCAGTACAATCATTAGGCACAATGTCAGGTGATTGGAACCTCTGACTGGCTTCCCATGACTTGCTTGTAGGAATTGGCAATGAGAGCCCCAAATGCTGATTGTGTGACTAAAGGCTTCTGCTACCATTATAATTGTGAACTGATTGCAAGGGACTGAATTGTGATCATGTGTGCGTGGATGCTGCAACTGCGGAATGGCTGTAAATCAGCTGGCCAATACCAGAGTGCGCGCACCAGACTGCACCTGTAGAAATCCACCTCTGGGGACACTGATACACAACTGGGATTACAGTGGTACCTCGACATACGAGTTTAATTCGTTCCAGACCCGAGCTCGTAAGTCGATCAACTCGCATCTCAAATGAATGCCTTTAGACTTTGTTTTTCGCGCCGAGATAACCGGAAGCAAGGAGATTCTTGCGCCACCTAGTGGAAGCTCAGCTCGTATCCCGAATTTGAGCTCAGGTGTTGAATAGAAATTTTGCTCGCGTCGCGGCTCGTAACTTGGAATACTCGCATGTGGAGCAGCTCGTATCTAGAGGTACTACTGTATATAGCTGCAGCCCTCCTCACATCAATTCTGTAAGAATAGCTATGTAAACCCTCTATTACGTACAAACACAGTGAAATATACACAGAATAACTGTTATAACCATTTGTGATTCTCTGTCTGTAAACTATAACTCTCTTATGGAGTGGTTTTATACATCACAAAGCCTTCAGTTTGTGTAAATCAGTTCTCTTTGTAGAGAAGAATGTTAATGTTAATATAGAATTACACGATAGCTGGCACTTACTTACATATTACCTCATAATCAAAATGACCCACCAAAAATACATTATACAAAGATACCAACTTGTACATTTGCACAGATCTAAATTTAGAAATATCGGTATAATTTAAAAAGAAATATGATCTGGGGAAAAGAGACCCAAGGACCCACATATAGTGTTGATGCAAAATGTTCAGCTTGGCATAACATGTTGTATATACATCGTTCTGGTTTGTGGGCAGAGACTTATAACTTAGCACAATGTATGAGCCCACCCACAAAGAAACAAATCACGGTGCAAATTATAGTATGGCTTATATCAGAGGTCTTCAAACTTGCCAAGTTTAAGACTTGTGGACTTCAATTCCCAGAGTTGGCTGGAGAATTCTGGGAGTTGAAGTCCACAAGTCTTAAACTTGGCAAGTTTGAAGACCTCTGGCTTATATGAAGCTCAACCAATGAAATGCTTGTGATGTTTTTGCACAAATTAGATTAGATTAGATTAGATTTATTGGATTTATATGCCGCCCCTCTCCGCAGACTCGGGGCGGCTCACAACAATGGTAAAAAACAGTACATAGTGACACATCCAATACCCACCAATCTAATTACAATTTTAAGTCAAGAAATTCATAAAACAACCCCAATATATATAAAAAACAAGCACACAATCAATCAAACACCAAAACAACATGGATAAGGGGGAGATGTTTCAGTTCCCCCATGCCTGATGACAGAGGTGGGTTTTAAGGAGTTTACGAAAGGCAAGGAGGGTGGGGGCAATCCTAATCTCAGGGGGGAGCTGGTTCCAGAGGGTCGGAGCCACCACAGAGAAGGCTCTTCCCCTGGGTCCCGCCAGACGACATTGTTTAGTCGATGGGATCCGAAGAAGGCCGACTCTGTGGGACCTAACCGGTCGCTGGGATTCGTGCGGCAGAAGGCAGTCCCGAAGATATTCTGGTCCGGTGCCACAACTTCAATTAGTGTGAATCTTCTCAAAAGGTAGATTTGAACAAGAGGCCCTCAAATATATGCCTTGACTCAGATTAGTATTTTTGATAAAATACTTTTATTTGTTTACGTTCTGCTTTGTTTGTGCTAGAGAAGATAAATGGGAAGTTACAAAACAAGGTGCTTCAAAAATAAACCAGAAAGATAAACAGAAGCTAGCAGAACACAATGTATTTTTTAGCTGTCTTATTCTTAATCAAGGCCTGGAAATTTATTGGCATGGTGCAACAGCGCTGGGGCAAAATTCAATAGTCTTCTGTTAGATGATCAGAATGGCCTTTTAAAAATCAATAACCAGTTTTCAGCAAATGTACATCGCCCAGAACAAGATGACCCTGTGAGAAGAAAATAAGGTTGGATGATTTTCCATGCTTACTACACTCAAGATTTTAAAATAAAAAATAATAAAAATGAAACAATTCATTGGTTTTGAAAACTGTTGGTTGGCATAAAAAGTGGAAGAGGGAATTGTTTTTCAAAAAGAAAAAATGCCGTTTACAGCTTGAGGGAAGAATCTTGTTTAGCCTTTTTCAAAATGGCTGTGCCTTTTGTTTTGTATTCTTTGGCCACTGTAGCCATTATATGTTCTGATTACCATCTTCTGATATATTGCCCAGAGTTAGAGCTTAACACAGCAAGAAAAACTATCAACCTATTCTCCAAAGGATGGAACAAGAAGCAATGGGTGGAAACTAAACAAGGAGAAAAGTACAGTGTTCCCTCGATTTTCGCGGGTTCGAACTTCGCGAAAAGTGTATACAGTAGTCCCTTGCTATACCGCGCTTCACCTACTGCGGCTTCACTTCATCGCAGGTTTCTGAGGAAGCCGATCGGCAGATTTAAACAGCCCGCTGAACTCGATCGGCAGGTTTTTCAAAAAAAAAAAAAAAATCTAAAATTGTAAATACTGTATTTAAATACTGTATCTAAAATAAATACTGTGTGGGAAGGGTTTATAAACACTTAAAACAATGAAAACTTACCAAACAATTACAATATAAATACTTAAGTAAGTACTATCAGTCGATAAATTCCCCATCGCGGATTTCACCTATCGCGGCCAGGTCTGGAACGTAACACCAGCGATAGGTGAGGGACTACTGTACCACGGTTTTTCAAAAATATTAATTAAAAAATACTTCGTGGTTTTCCCCCCCTATACCACGGTTTTTCCTGCCCGATGTCGTCATATGTCATCGCCAAACTTTCAGCTGCCTTTAATAAATATTTTTTAAATCAACTTTAATAAATAAACATCGTGAGTAATTATCTAAATGGATACTAAGGGAATGGGAAATTGCACTTTAGGGGTTTAAAGTGTTAAGGGAAGGCTTCTGATACTGTTCATAGCCAAAAATAGTGTATTTACTTCCGCATCTCTACTTCGCGGAAATTCGACTTTTGCAGGCGTTCTCGGAACGCATCCCCCGCGAAAATCGAGGGAACACTGTAACTTAGAACTAAGGATAAATTTCCTGACAGTCAGAACAGTTGATCAGTGGAACAGCTTGCCTCCAGAAGTTGTGAATGCCCCAATACTGGAAGTTTTTAAGCAGAGGTTGGATAACCATCTGTCTGAAGTAGTGTAGGGTTTCCTGCCTAAGCAGGGGGTTGGACTAGAAGACCTCCAAGATCCCTTCCAACTCTGTTGTTGTTGTTGTTGTTGTTGTTGTTGTTGTTGTGATGCTGATGCTGATGATGCTGATGATGCTGATGATACTGATGATACTGATTATTATTATTATTATTATTATTATTATTATTATTATTATTATTATTATTATTATTATTAATTGGTTCCATCCTTCATGTTCTTATACACTCTAGACTTCTGGTTGAGTGATGCTATAGTCCTCTTGTTTGGACTGCTGCAAACATGTTCTACTTGGAGCCGTCTTCTTTTTTAAAAAATTTGAGCCCTTCAGTGATAGCCCCCAATGAACTGCAAGCAAAGATTATTTCTCAATTACGGTGCATTATATCCCTCCTCTTTTTTTTCTTTCTTTCTTTTTTGACATAAGCAGATTATGCTTTGATGAAGAATGCATTTTCTACTAGGTACGCTTAGCAGCTGCTTTTGTGCCTATTAAGCAATTTTTCTATGGAGGATTTTCTCTGTATCCTTAATGAAAATGCAGAGAACAATATTCTTTCAGAAAGATAACCATCTTAGGCATGGAAAGAGAAATCGGGTGAACAAGTTCCATCAACTGTTTAGTGCCCTATATGTTTGTGTTCTGCTTAATTCCACTGGAGAAAGAGATTTCAGATGGCCCTAAATTGCCTTAAAGGTTTTAGATTCATTTTCTTTTGGATCAGCGGATGAATATCAGCTGATTTTTGTTTAGTGATTCTTTTGTCCTTGTACATTTTGCAAGGCCTGTTCATATGCTTTCTGCTTATTAGGGATAAAATATTACAATGTATTTTAATTTTGGCATTGGTTCTTGGCTCCCCAACCCCCAAATATGTTCGCTCTGCTTAGTGTTTCTCCTTGACAACTTTTATATTGATTAGCTGCATATTTTTAGCAACAGTAAACAGCCGTTAGGCATGTGGGTGGCTTGTGGAATTAATATATGTAATTTTTGTAAATCGTGTGTGGTGTTTGACATCGATGGAATGGGGAATTTAAAGAAAAAGTTCCCAGACTCAGTAAGGCACAGAGAAAACATAAATTTGTACACTGAGAGCATATGCACCAAAGACAAATTCCTTGTGTATCCAATCACATTTGGCAATAAAGAATTCTATTCTATTCTATTCTATTCTTTTCTATTAGACATTCTTGACTTACGATCGCAATTGAGCCCAACATTTCTGTTACTAAGTGAGACACCTGTGAAGCGAACATGGCCAGTTTGGGTAGCAGGGTTTGTGTAATTTCTCATTACAGTAAAGGGCAGTGTTGCCTTAATGCAGGGCTGTCAAACCCGCGGCCCACAGGCCAAATACATCACGTGACAACACCGTAACAACAAGAGTTTGACACCCCTGTCTTAATGGTTCCATCCCCTCTCTGTGACATCATCAGACATATCCTCCCAGTCCTTAATGGCTAAAACAATAATTTTAAGTTTTAGTTTAAGTTCAGTGGTCAGTTCAAGAAAAGCTGCCCACACCTGCATAATAATCATTTATAATCAAAGTGGGTGAACTTTCCTTTCCTTTCCTATCCTATCCTATCCTATCCTTTTTCCTTTCCTTTCCTTTCCTTTCCTATCCTTCCCTTCCCTTCCTGTGCTTTTTAGGAATACAATTCCCCCAAATGAATGGGACTGAAGCTGTGCATTCCCAGGCACCAAATAGATATAATCAAGCTAAAAATAGTTAAAATCAAAGTCATTTTCCAGAAAGATGTCTAATAATGGGGAAGGCCAGATTGGGCACTAAAGGAACTGCGCCCAAATTGGGCAATGAATGGCTTCATGGTCACAGTTAAATAACTTTCAACTCAAGAGTTCTGTTTTAAATGTAAGTCTACTAAGTAAGTCTGACTGTCTATTAATTAGACAAGACACAAGCAGCATTTTATTAGCCGGGATTGTTCACTGGCCAGAGGAATGTGACACGGTTATAAAATGGATAAGACCGTATCATGTCCATGAGCATGGATGATATTTTCTAGAGTTTGGGGAGGGTATTAAAATACATTAAGTTTATTGTAGGGCTTATTCAACAACCTTCGGGTATTCCTTGCCTCAAAATGAGATAAATTATGCCCTCAATTTCAGCAGCGTGACCAAAGAAGGAGGGGGCCGAACACAGTCCACATATGTGTATCCTCCAGATTTGTAGACTTCAATTTTCAGAATTTCCCGCAATGGCTTTTCAGCTGAGAAAGTCTGGGAGTTATCTTAGGGTGCTTGGGTTAAGGAAGACCAGATTATAACTTGCCTCGGTTTTACTTTTTTTCGAATCAATATGTTCTGTCTGGGTCACTCTGGAAGCCAATACCAACCCAAAAAGAGAAGCCAGACACACCGATAAAAGGCAAAGGCAGTTTATAAAATTCAAGAAAAAACACAGGTAACAGAAAATGTCCTTACAAACAGGAAAATGCAGTATCTTCAGATATATCCACGACGGCAAAAGTCCATGCAGCAATACAGGATTCTTGCTGCAAATACGAGGCTGTAGATAGCAGACCTACACCTCCCACGGGTCTTCCAAACTGCTGGGCCACAAGCCAGGAACAGAGACGCCAAGAACAAAGCAGGACACTGTAACTCCAATTGATAACACTCCACATGGCTTCAAGGGCTTGCCTGCCTTTCAAACCCTGCTAAGGAGAACCACACCCAAGCCCAGCTGTTCCTAATTCAGTGCTGATAATACTTCTTTAATTGCTCCTTTCTTTGATCTGAACGTCTCTGTCTCATGTCAATGACGGCTTGTGCGTCATCACCTAATGACTCCAAGCTACTGGCTGGGGAAAGCCCCCCCCCCGGGGCTCTCATGCTGTTCTCCTTCGTCCCATTCCTGACTTTCCTCTCCCCCGTCCGACTGTTCAGCCCCCTCCTCTTCGCTGTCATCCTCCTCCGGGCATGGAGCCAGCAGAGACACAGCTGGTCCCTGAGCAGCCTCAGGCTGAATTACAACACAATAGAATTTTTTTTTTTAAATAGAATTTTTTATTGGCCAAGTGTGATTGGACACACAAGGAATTTGTCTTGGTGCATATGCTCTCAGCGTACATAAAATAAAATATACATTTGTCAAGAATCATGTGGTACGGCACTTAATGCTTGTCATAGGGGTCAAATAAGCAATGAAGAAGCAATATTAATAAAAATCTTAGGATATAAGCAACAAGTTACAGTCATACAGTCAACATGGGAGGAAATGGGTGAAAGGAATGATGAGAAAAACTAGTAGAATAGAAGTGCAGATTTAGTAGAAAGTCTGACAGTGTTGAGGGAATTATTTGTTTAGTAGAGTGATGGCGTTCGGAAAAAAACTGTTCTTGTGTCTAGTTGTCTTGGTGTGCAGTGCTCTGTAGCGACGTTTTGAGGGTAGGAGTTGAAACAATTTGTGTCCAGGATGTGAGGGGTCAGTAAATATTTTCCCCGCCCTCTATTTGACTCCTGCAGTATACAGGTCCTCAATGGAAGGCAGGTTGGCAGCAATTGTTTTTTCTGCAGTTCTGATTCTCCTCTGAAGTCTGTGTCGGTCCTGTTGGGTTGCAGCACCAAACCAGACAGTTATAGAGGTGCAGATGACAGACTCAATGATTCCTCTGTAGAACTGTATCAGCAGCTCCTTGGGCAGTTTGAGCTTCCTGAGCTGGCGCAGAAAGAACATTCTTTGTTGTGCTTTTTTGATGATGTTTTTTATGTTAGGTGACCATTTTAGGTCTTGAGATATGATAGAACCTAGAAATTTGAAGGTCTCTACTGTTGATACTGTGTTGTCTAGTATTGTGAGAGGTGGAAGGGTGGAAGGGTTTCTCTTAAAGTCTACCACCATTTCTACGGTTTTGAGTGTGTTCAGTTCTAGATTGTTCTGGTCACACCACAAGGATAATTGTTCAACTTCCCGTCTGTATGCGGATTCATCATTGTCTCGAATGAGTCCGATCACTGTTGTATCATCTGCAAACTTCAGTAGTTTAACAGATGGATCGTTTGAGATGCAGTCATTAGTGTATAGAGAGAAGAGAAGTGGTGAGAGTACACAGCCTTGAGGGGCACCTGTGCTAATTGTACATGTATCTGATGTGATTTTTCCTAGCTTCACCTGCTGCTTCCTGTCTGTTAGGAAGCTTGTGATCCACTTGGTTGCAACCGGAATTGTCCAAGTGCCATTGGGGGCTAAGAGAGAGGAACTAGCCAAGTTAGACAGTTTTCATGGCTAAGGCAGAATTAGAACTCACCATGTTCTAGTTTCTGGCCTCGTGCCTCAACCACTAGATCAAGGCTATCAAACTCACGGCCTGTGGGCTGGCCACACCCCCACCTGGTTTAATGAAGGGGAAAAAATCCCGTCATGTGATTCTGCCGTGATGAAGCCAGTTTGACACCCCTGCACTAGATCAAACTGCCCCTTTGAATATTCTACCATAATTCAGCTACTCTAAATAGGGTTTCAGTCCTAAGAGAAATGATAGAACCCTAAACATTGAAATTTGTTAAAGGCTTAAATAAGGTTCAGGAGGGAAGTGTGTTTAATAGGAAAGTGAACACAAGAACAAGAGGGCACAATCTGAAGTTAGTTGGGGGAAAGATCAGAAACAACATGAGAAAATATTATTTTACTGAAAGAATAGTAGATGCTTGGAACAAACTTCCAGCAGACGTGGTTGGTAAATCCACAGTCACTGAATTTAAACATGCCTTGGAGAAACATGTATCCATCCTAAGATAAAATACAGGAAATGGTATAAGGGCAGACTAGATGAACCATGAGGTCTTTTTCTGCCGTCAACCTTCTATATTTCTATGTATGTTTAATCCCTTCCCTGCTGAGTTACAATTATTCTCAACTTTGCAAATGTTTAAATTCCCCGCCCCCTGATTTTTTTTAGGGAGCCTTTATTGAAATTAGTGGGAAGTTTAGATGTATAGTTATAATTACAGGGTTGTTTAAAGCCCTTGTTCAAAGTAAGCCTTTTCTATTCATTTTTTTGAGTTATTAAAACTAGTCCTATTTTAGTTTCACATATTTTACTTTTTTTGCACATTTTGTTATTTATATTTCTCCCAAGAAAATGGTAATGATCTAAAATTATAACTAGGAGGATAATTATTTAATTTAGAGGAGGAAAAGAACAAACTGAGAAGAATTTGTGTGTGTACATATGTGTGTGGGGGAAATACACAGCTCCAAAAGAAATAAAGGGAACACTCAAATAACACATCCTAGATCTGAATGAGTGAAATATTCTCATTGAATACTTTGTTCTGTACAAAGTTGAATGTGCAGAACAGCATGCGAAATTGATTGTCAATCAGTGTTGCTTCCTAAGTGGACAGTTTGATTTCACAGAAGTTTGATTTTCTTGGAGTTATAGTGTGTTGTATAAGTGTTCCCTTTATTTTTTTTGATCAGTATATATTATATTATAAAGGAGATGGGGAAAATGAATAACTGAACACTTTCAGACTTACGCATGGTAATCTGTCATGATCTCCAAGAAATTCCAGCCTCCAAAAAATTCAAAGGCTAGATCTAAAGTTAGATAACTCACTAAATTTGTGCTGTTGCTCCACTATGACACAAGGCAATACCATTCAGCACAAAGAAGCATCTCATAGAAAGCATATTCTTCTCCCCTCTTTATTACCAGTGCCAAACAGGGACATGTGCAATGAAGCAGAAGCAAAAGTTAATCACCATGGAAAGGAGATACAGTGGTACCTCTACCTAAGAATGCCTCTACTTACAAACTTTTCTAGATAAGATCCAGGTGTTCAAGGTTTCCTTGCCTCTTCTCATGAACCATTTTCCACTTACAAACCCGAGCCTCCAAAACTGTAACCGGAAAAGGCAGGGAGAAGCCTCCATGGGGCCTCTCTAGGAATCTCCTGGGAGGAAACAGGACCGGAAAAGGCAGGGAGAAGCCTCTGTGGGGCCTCTCTAGGAATCTCCTGGGAGGAAACAGGAAAACCTCCCTGTGGTTTCCTCAATTGCTCGTAAGGTTGACTACTGCAATGCTCTCTACATGGGGCTACCTCTGAAGAGTGTTCAGAAACTCCAGATCGTGCAGAACGCGGCCGCGAGAACAATCATGGGCCTTCCTAGATATGCCCATGTCTCGTCAACACTCTGCGGCCTGCACTGGTTGCCGATTAGTTTCCGGTCACAATTCAAAGTGTTGGTAATGAGCTATAAAGCCCTACATGGCACCGGATCAGAATACCTTCGGGACCATCTTCTGCCGCATGAATCCCAGTGGTCGATCAGGTCCCACAGAGTTGGCCTTCTCTGGGTCCCGTCGACTAAACAATGTCGTCTGGCGGGACCCAGGGGAAGAGCCTTCTCTGTGGTGGCCCAGGCTTCTGGAAACAACTCCCCCCAGAGATTAGAACTGCCCCTACGCGCCTCGCCTTTCGTAAGTCTCTGAAAACCCATCTATGTCGCCAGGCCTGGGGTAACTGATGTATCCCCTTGCTAATAAGATTTATGTATGGTACGATTGGGTTGTGTGATAAGAGTTTTAGACAGAGTTTTTAATTATTGGATTTGTCATATATTGTTCACTATTGTTGTGAGCCGCCCTGTGTCTTCGGAGAGAGGCGGCATACAAATCTAATAAATCATTAATTATTATTACTATTCCTATGGGAAAAATCACTTCCTTTTTACAAATTTTTCTATTTAAGAACCTGGTCACGGAACGAATTAAGTTCGTAAGTAGAAGTACCACTGTATAAACTGCCCGAGTGACCAGAAGGGATAAAATAAAAAATGAGATCATAAAAAGAATTGAAATAGAACCAATCTTAAATTGCTTACAAAGACAGCAAGTTAAGTGGTTTGTTTGCCTGGAGAGGAATGTCTTGGGATTCTATGCCCTACATGGCATATATACAGGAGAAGTCCAAAGAACAAGAGGCAGAAGATGGAGAAACAACATCAAAGACACAGTGCAAAAGCATCAAATAACTGATTGAAGCCACCAGAAATACAAGAACCAGAACTCCCTCGACACCTGAAGTGGTAGAAGAAAAAATAAAGAATAAATAGAAGTAGCTTCATTATATTTTCATAATAAAACACATAGCTGAGAATCCATTTTTATAAGCACAACAAGGAAATCTTTTAGCATTTGACTGGAGATATTTTCTGCAGTCCCTTCTTTAAGCTTTGTGGTTCAAATATTATGCATTGGCTCCTTGATCTTGCTTGGCCTACCATCATAATGAATAAATGTCTGCTGCAAATATTTTATTTTTATTGCCTCCATTTTAATCTAGCTGCTTCCTACATAAACATTTGTCTATACACACATTAGACAACAACCCATCACCCAATTAAAATTGAATTAATCCATAAAGCAACGGGCAGCAAAAATGTCAGGCTCCAAATATCAGTATTACACCATAAAATAACCAGAGAAGTAAATGCAGTGGAAAGAAGCACCAGTAATTAAACTATAAAATCTGAAAATCCAGAATACTGTAATTGTAGATCGACTTTTATGGGGGCGTTAGGAATACATATTTTCTTAGGAAAATGATATACAGTGATCCCTCGATTAGCGCGGGGGTTACGTTCCAAGACCTCCCGCGCTAATCGATTTCCGCGTTATAGTGGTGCGGAAGTAAAAAAACACCATCTGCGCATGCGTGCCATTTTTTTCATGGCCGCACATGCGCAGATGGTGGAGTTTGCGTGTGGGCGGCGGGGAAGACCAAGGGAAGGTTCCTTCGGCCGCTCAACAGCTGATCTGCTCCGTAGCACGGAAGCAGCGAGGAGCCGAAGATGGGGTTTCCCCGTTGCCCAGGCAAAGGGGAAACCCCATCTTCGGCTCCTCGCTGCTGCCGCGCTGCGGAGCGGATCAGGTGTTGGGCAGCTGAAGGAACCTTCCCTTGGTCTTCCCGCCGCCCAGGCAAAGGGGAAACCCCAAGATCGCTTGCCGCTTGCCACTTGCCGTATTGCAGCTTGGAGCCTTGCTTCGCCTCCTTCGCTGCAATACGGCAAGCGGCAAGCGATCTTGGGGTTTCCCCTTAGCCTGGGCGGCGCTGGGGCCATGCGGAGCCGCTCATCTAGGGGGGCGTGGACCGGCAAGGTGCCCTCCGCTCTCTCTCTTTCTCTCCCTGTTACCGGTGTGGTATAAGAGAGAGAAAGAGAGAGAAAGGAGGGCGACTTGCCAGTCCACGCCCCCCTGGATGAGCGGCCCCGCATGGCCCCAGCGCCGGACTCCACCGTTGCCTCCGCCCTTGTTCGGCTCTGCAGCTGAGAGGCCACGTCCACCCCCTCCTCGGTGTCCCCGGCACCCAACGTCCCCACGCCGCCTCCACCTCCCGGTAATGCGCCCGACCTCTGCCTCTCTCTTTCTCTCTCATATACCACGCCGGCAACAGGGAGAGAAAGAGAGAGAGAAATGATAGAAAAAAGGTGAGAAAAAAAGAGAAATGAGAAAATGATTGCCTCTCTCTTTCTCTCTCATATACCACGCCGGCAACAGGGAGAGAAAGAGAGAGAGAAATGATAGAAAAAAGGTGAGAAAAAAAGAGAAATGAGAAAATGATTGAAGCAGAGAATGACAGGAAAGAAAGAGAAAGAGACAGAGAAGTGACTCTTGGTGATGACGTATGACGTCATCGGGTGGGAAAAACCGTGGTGTAGAAAAAAACCTGCGGACTTATTTTTTAATTAATATTTTTTGAAAAACCGTGTTGTAGCGTTTCGCACTAATCGAGACCGTGCTAATCGAGGGATCACTGTATAGATACTTTCTAAAGAATCACTACTTGTCTTTGAGTAATAAAACACTGTACTATTTATTAATATATGGCCAATAATTGGATTTCGATTCTGGCTGAATCCATCCAAATGTTTTGTTAATTATCAAAGTGAGCAGAAAGAGGAATAAGAAACTTGGGGAAAAGACAAATATAGAATTCGAACGAAAGAGAAGTAGGTAAAAAAAGTTTTCTACAGTAGATAATTATAAGGGGGCTTAATTGGATATTAAAGTAGTAAAATACATTGATATATTGATCAAAAGATATTCATAGAGATTTATTACAGTAATTATTGAAACACTGAGTGCAGGTTTCGTAAATCCCTGATGGTTCAGAAGGAATATTCAGCAACTGTAATCTCAGGCCTTCATCACATTTATTAGTATTTGGAAAAAGTCATGGAATTATCTCTTGGGGTAAAGAGATCAAAAGTCAAGTCAATTACTATGATCCCCATCTTAACTTTTTTTGACATTCCTCCTCCAGAGGCCCCTACGTTACATCGATGTATGGACTGAAGTTCTTTTCAAATTAGGACTGTATACAGTGATCCCCCGGTTATTGCGTCCCCAACCATTGCGAACAGGGTAATTTGCGATTTTTGAACCCGGAAGTCAGAACACCATCTGCGCATGCGTGCCCTTTTTTTCTATGGGCACGCATGCGTAGATGGCGCCGGGCAGATCAGCTGCTGGGCGGCTTCCCTAGGTCTTCCCCCTCTTGGCCGGCATCAGCGAGGAGTTTCCCCACCACCGCCCACGCAAACTCCTCGCTGCTGCCGCTTCGCTCGGGCCGCTTCCCAGCTGAGTACTCAGCTGGGAAGCGGCCCGAGCAAACGGCTTGTCCGCAGCCTGCCTGCCCGCGCGCCCGCGGCTCGCGCGCCCTTCTCCCGCCCACGCCGTTCGCTCGGGCCACTTCCCAACTGAGCCCTCAAGCCAAGCGCAGAAGTTCGCCTTTGGCGCTTGGCTTGAGGGCTCAGTTGGGAAGGTGCGCGGGTGTTTTAAAACGTCCCCCGCCGACATGGGGGGCTCGCTAGCACACCCCCAAACCCGGGTTGGGGGTTTGGGGGGGTGCTAGCGAGCCCCCCATGTTGGCGGGGACATTTTAAAACACCCGCACGGCTTTCCAATGAGTCCCGAAGACAAACGCGGAAGTTTGACGTTTGTCTTCGGGACTCATTGGAAAGCCGCGCGGGTGTTTTAAAACGTTGCCGCCGACATGGGGGGCTCGCTAGCACCCCCCCCGAACCCCCAACCCGGGTTAGGGGGGTGCTAGCGAGCCCCCCATGTCGGCGGCGATGTTTTAAAACACCTGCGCCGCCCCCAATCTTCGGCTCCTCGCTAGTGCTGCGGAAGTAAAAACACCATCTGCACATGCGCAGATGGTGTTTTTACTTCCGCAGCGCTACTTCGCGAAAACCCGCTCGTTGCGGGGGGTCCTGGAACGGAACCCTCGCAACGAGCGGGGGATCACTGTATATTCATCCGCTTTTCCATCGTGTATGATTGACATTAAGACAATTAGGTCCAGTGGTTAAGGCAGCAGGTTAGAAAGCAAGAGACTGCGAGTTCAAGTCATGCCTTAGCCATGAAAGCCAATTGGGTGACTTTGGGCTCGTTGTTCTCTGTTACCCAACTCACAGGTTATTGTTGTGGGAGAAAATAAGGAGGAGGAGGAAGCTGTGTTGGATATGTTTGCTGTCTTGGGTTGTTTGTGAAAATTATCAGCTCGAGGCTCGACTACTGTAACGCTCTCTACATGGGGCTACCTTTGAAAAGTGTTCGGAAACTTCAGATCGTGCAGAATGCAGCTGCGAGAGCAATCATGGGCTTCCCTAAATATGCCCGTGTCACACCAACACTCTGCAGTCTGCATTGGTTGCCGATCAGTTTCTGGTCACAATTCAAAGTGTTGGTTATGACCTATAAAGCCCTTCATGGCACCGGGCCAGATTACCTCAGGGATCGCCTTCTGCCGCACGAATCCCAGCGGCCAGTTAGGTCCCACAGAGTGGGTCTTCTCCGGGTCCCGTCAACTAAACAATGCCACTTGGCGGGACCCAGGAGAAGAGCCTTCTCTGTGGCGGCCCCGGCCCTCTGGAACCAACTCCCCCCAGATTAGAATTGCCCCCACCCTCCTTGCCTTTCGTAAGCTACTTAAAACCCACCTCTGCCGCCAGGCATGGGGGAATTAAGACTTTTTTCTCCCCCTAGGCTGTTACAACTGTATACATGGTATGTTTGTATGTATGTTTAGTTTTTATATATTAAGGGGTTTTAATTTGCTTTTAGTATTGGATTTTATTGTATATTGTTCATGATTGTTGTTAGCCGCCCGGAGTTTTCGGAGAGGGGCGGCATATAAATCCAATAAAACTTGAACTTGAAAACTTGAAACTTAAAGGTGGGATATCAATGAATGAAATGAAATGAAATAATAAAATAAAATAAAATGGCCACGCCTCTTTGGTATAAGAGAGGAAGGAAAGAAAAATGCCGGCAGGCTTTGAAGAAGGAAGGAAGGAAGGAAGGAAAAATGCTGGCAAGCTTTGTAATTATAACGTACCTTAATAAAGTAGATTTCCAGTATTTCTGGTGGAGTTTGATTCCTGACATGCTACCTCAAAAGGCTGGTAGTATCTCTAAGGGACCCTCCAAGCAATGCTTCACTAATGAACAAATGTCTACAAAGGGCTCTATTCTACTCTTGAGAAGCAGAGAAGTGGATGATCTGGGGAGTAAAGAATGAGAACTCTGCTCTACGTTGTTCTCATCCTGCTGTTTCATCAGTAGGGCCAGTCCAAATATTTGGATGACCTGATCTTTCAAACTGAACCATGCCCTGTATAAAGAAAAGTATCATTTTATTTGATAAACCCAAATTCTAGTGTTATAAATTACAGTGGTACCTCTACTTAAGACCTTAATTCATTCTTAATTCCCATTATTGGCCAATATATTCTTCAGGCAGTAATATATGTTTCAGAATCCACTGGAGTTGAGCAGCCAATTTTTAAAAAATACAGTGGTACCTCTACTTAAGAACTTAATTCGTTCCGTGACCAGGTTCTTAAGTAGAAACGTTTGTAAGTAGAAGCATAGGAATCAATGTAAAAGCAAATAATGTGTGCAAACCCATTAGGAAAGAAATAAAAGCTCAGAATTTGGGTGGGAGGAGGAGGAGGAGGAGGAAGAAGAGGAGGAGGACAGTTGCTGCTGAAGAAAGAAGGTGAGGTGAGGGGAATTTAAAAAATCCAAAACTTTAAAGCTTTAAAAAAAAAACAGGGACTCTGAGATGTTGAAGAGGAGCACGCGCCTCCCATATACCCGGCGCGAGGCTGCCTCCCATACACTGCGCCAGAGAGAGAAACCCAAGGGGAATGGCAGGAAACTGGCTGGGCCTTCGTGCCGCTCTCAAATTTCCTGGGCAATTTTTCTGGGCTCGGGTTCTTAAGTAGCAAATGGTTCTTAAGAAGAAAAAAGTCATGAACACCCGGTTCTTATCTAGAAAAGTTAAGTAGAGGCATTCTTAGGTAGAGGTACCACTGTATTTCATATTCTATTATGAAAGCCAGTTTGGTTTAGTGATTAAGGCACCAGGCTAAAAAGCAGGAGTCTCTGGATTTCAGTGTCTCCATAGCTATAAAAGCCAGGTGGGTAACCTTGGGCTAGGCACTGTCTCTCAGCCCCAACTCGCCTTTGGGAAGCTTCACCCAGTTGTTATTCAGGAAAATAGGAGGAGGAAGAAATATTAGGCCGGTTTGCCGCTGTGAGTTCTTTGTAAAAATAATAAAAGTGAGATACAGTAATACCTCGTCTTACGAACTTAATTGGTTCCGGAAGTAGGTTCGTAAGGCGAAAAGTTCATAAGATGAAACATTGTTTCCCATAGGAAACAATGTAAAAGCGATTAATGCATGCAAAAAGAAAAAAATTGTAAAATGGCGCTCCGCTGGGTGCCGCCGCCCGGCTGTCACCTTTTAAAACAGGCAGGGGGCTTCTCGGCGTCAACCCGAACTTTTGTGATGTCAAAGCTCCGCCCATGGAATTCCCTATTGGGATTCTCCATCTCCTTTCCCGCCTCCAGATTGGCTGAAAACGCTGCCGCCGATCGCAAAAACGATGCTCTGCCGAGCGCCGCCGCCCGGCTGTAACCTTCTGAAACAGCCGGGCGCTTCTCGGCGGCCTCCGGAACCCGAACCCGAAAGGTTCGGGTTTGGGTTCGGGTTTAGGAGAATGTCGAGAAGCCCCCCGGCTGTTTTAAAAGTTGACAGCCGGGCACCGCCCCCCAGCAGAGCGCCATTTTGCGATCTGCGGTGGGTTCGTAAGCCAAAAAAAGTTTGTAAGAAGAGGCAAAAAATTTCCGAACCCTGGGTTCGTATCACGAGGGGTTCATATCACGAGGTACCACTGTACAAATAAAGAAATAAAATTAAAATCAGAAAAAAATTAGGAGATGAAGAAAAACGTTTCTCTTTTTCTGTACACTGAATCAAAATATGAGCACTGCTAAGGGTCCCTTTGTGTGTAATGCTGCTACGGGTTTTTTTAGTCATAGAACAGTAGAGTATATAAAGCCCTGGACAGATTTAGAAAATAACTGGTCTCTAGAAAATTGCAAAGCACTTCTGACTTTATGAAGCACAAATCAAGTTCATAGCTCCGAATTATGTTCCTATACACCTATTCTAAATTACTCAAAGCCTTCAGTTTATTTCTCCATCGACATTTGAGGCGCCTAAAACTTTTGTGCCTTAACAGTTATCTGTAGATGCCCCCCTCCCCGATTTACCTTTCTTTTCTGCTTAAACCAAGGGTCCATAATCCTTATTGTCTGACATCATCATAGTTTCTATAGCAACAGATTATGATACCGGAACAAAGGATTCCGTCAAACAGAAGGAAGGTTCAGGTTACTGTATTGGGGAGTAAGAATGTATAATAATATTCCTGTGTTCAAATTCCCAGGAGAGCTAATCTGACTTCAGTTCTGTCATGTAAGGAAAAAGCAACTCAAATATGTGTTTTTTGCACAATAGTAATAGGAAGAAGTACGGTCATGGTAGACCTAATTCAGCTTTCCAAAGTTCTTAAGCACTTTTAGTTACCCTAAGGTTTGTGTATAAATATTGTATATTTATTTATACAATCCCTGTGTGTATGTGTATATCTATACATACACACACAGGGATTGTATAAATAAATATACTATATATATATGTGTGTGTGTGTGTGTGTGTGTGTGTGTGTGACATGTTTTTTTGCTGGATTTGAAAATTAAGGGAGACTAGGATAGATCTATTTCGGCCTTATTTTGGCCTCATCAGCTAGCCATACCCACTGGGACTTGAACCTGCAACATTTGCCTTTTAAGGCAGAGAATTATCCTCTAGGCTACAGTATCCAATCCCTTCAGCTCTGCACCAGGGAAGGGTTACATATTTTTGTGTCGAATACACACACACACACACACATACACACACAATCCCTGAAAGGAAGCTTACCCTTTTGCTGGTTGTTAGCTACTTAAGATTGACAAAATTATTGGACATTTCTCAGCTGCCAACTTCACACCTGCCCAATGGCTGCTTGATCTTTAGGTTCTGTTATCTTATTTTTTAGATGCGAATAGAAAACGTTTGTGTGAATGCAACCAATACGTGTTCTGCAGACACCTGGGTTGGCCAGATGGTTAGATTGGGGAGCTGTGACTGGCTGTCTTGTGGAATGTATGCTTTGTGATGATTTGGGATTTCAGCTATAAAAACATGCCGCACGGCAGCGCCTAACCATTCAGTTAGTTCAGCCCTCTCTGGCACGGTGTCTTCCAGATAAGAGTTATGATCATGTTAGCCGGGACCGTTGTAGCAGAAAGTTCCAGATTGGAAAAATATGTTAACAGACCCAGCAGGAAACTTTTCTTCTTCTTGACAGTGCCAAGAAGTGGAGGTAAATGTTTTAAAAAATTTAACTTTACTACCGAATATAGTGGTACCTCTGTCTAAGAATGCCTTTGCTTAAGAACTTTTCTAGATAAGAACCTGGTGTTCAAGATTTTTTTGCCTCTTCTTAAGAACCATTTTCTACTTAAGAACCGGAGCCCGGAAAAATTTCCCAGGAAATTTGAGTGCAACACGAAGGCCCGGATAGTTTCCTGCCATTCCCCCTTTAATTCTGGCCATCTCGGGCTTTTCTGGGCTGCCAGAGGAGACTTTCAGTGGTGCTTAGGAAGCTTTGGCAGTCCAGAGCGAACAAAGTATTTTCCTTTCTGTGGGCGCTTGGAGAGGGAATAAACCTCAGCTAGCGCCCAGAGAAAATAAATGCTCCCTTCACTCTGGGCAGCGACTGTCCTCCTCCTCCTCTTCCTCCTCCTCCCACCCAAATTCCGAGCTTTTATTTATTTCCTAATGGGTTGGCACGCATTATTTGCTTTTACATTGATTCCTATGGGAAAAATTGCTTCTACTTACAAACTTTTCTACTTAAGAACCTGGTCATAGAACGAATCAAGTTCTTAAGTAGACGTACCACTGTACAGTGTAAACACTCAGGGGTCTCACACTTGGATTGTGGTGCAATGAACCAGGTGGTTTGAATGGTTTGGAAGAGAGATTGGAGGAAAAGGTCATTTCAACTCCAATTTGCATCAGGAAGGAGCATCAGTGGTTTTAGTCATAGCACATCCTAACCTTTGATTGAGGCATGCCAGCCTTTAGTATTAATAGGGCTGGAGAAATCATCCTCCATATAACTCTGGTGGAAATGCTGTGGACGACATTAAAAAGTTTTTAATAGTTTTAACTCAATATGAAGCAGCTTCTTTCCTTCATCATTTTGCGATTGACAATGTCCAGTAAACTTACTAGCAACTTTATTATGCTGCATGATCGCATGTGTTTCTGCTAACAATAATGGAAGTAGAAACATAGAAACATAGAAGACTGACTGCAGAAAAAGACCTCATGGTCCATCTAGTCTGCCCTCATACTATTTCCTGTATTTTATCTTACAATGGATCTATGTTTATCCCAGGCATGTTTAAATTCAGTTACTGTGGATTTACCAACCACGTCTGCTGGAAGTTTGTTCCAAGGATCTACTACTCTTTCAGTGAAATAATATTTTCTCACGTTGCTTTTGATCTTTCCCCCAACTAACTTCAGATTGTGTCCCCTTGTTCTTGTGTTCACTTTCCTACTAAAAACACTTCCCTCCTGAACCTTATTTAACCCTTTTACATATTTAAATGTTTCAATCATGTCCCCCCTTTTCCTTCTGTCCTCCAGACTATACAGATTGAGTTCATTAAGTCTTTCCTGATACGTTTTATGCTTAAGACCTTCCACCATTCTTGTAGCCCGTCTTTGGACCCGTTCAATTTTGTCAATATCAGTAGCTAGTTTTCTTGGGCTTAGAAGTCTACAAACATAGAAGGGCAGGCTGATGCTATTTTAAATAGTTAAGTAGTCATTGCCAGTTAAAACGAGGTGGAGGGCACGTTAAATTATTAAATCCAGGCCTTAAAATCACCTAACTGCATCACTGCATTCATACACCTGGGATCCGTGTTAGTGGAAGGAGGAGTAAGAAGACGGGAATGTTTTCTTGATAACTTTCTGACTCTGGAGGTTTTTTCTGATGAGTTACAGTGATCCCTCGATTAGCACGGTCTCGATTAGTGCGAAACGCTACAACACGGTTTTTCACAAAATATTAATTAAAAAATACTCCACGGTTTTTTTTGCTATACCACGGTTTTTCCCACCCGATGACGTCATACATCATCACCAAGAGTCACTTCTCTGTCTCTTTCTCTTTCTTTCCTGTCACTATGCTTCAATCATTTTCTCATTTCTCTTTTTTCTCCCCTTTTTTCTATCATTTCTCTCTCTCTTTCTTCCTCTCTCACACTCTCTTCCTCCCTTCTCTCTCCCCCCCTCCACTTGCCCACGAGAAGAAAAAAAGCAACCTCTGCCGGGCAGCTCCCCTTGTGCCCCCGCTTTGTGCCTGCCTCTTTTGGGGATTTTTTTTTCTTTTCTTTTTTGCGCTGGCGGCGGGAGCTGTTGGGGAGGGCTCTGCCGGGAAGGCCTCTCAGCTGCAGAGCCGAATGGGGGCGGAGGCAACAGCGGAGCCCGGCGCTGGGGCCATGCGAGGCTGTTCATCCAGGGGGGCGTGGACTGGCAAGTCGCCCTCCTTTCTCTCTCTTTCTCAAGATCGCTTGCCGCTTGCCTATTGCAGCGAAGGAGGTGAAGCAAGGCTCCAAGCTGCAAAGCGGCAAGCGGCAAGCGATCTTGGGGTTTCCCCTTTGCCTGGGCGGCGGGAAGACCAAGGGAAGGTTCCTTCAGCCGCCCAACACCTGATCCGCTCCGCAGCGCGGCAGCAGCGAGGAGCCGAAGATGGGGTTTCCCCTTTGCCTTTACCCCATGTTCGGCTCCTCGCTGCTTCCGCGCTGCGGAGCAGATCAGCTGTTGGGGCGGCTGAAGGAACCTTCCCTTGGTCTTCCCCGCCGCCAACACGCAAACTCCACCATCTGCGCATGTGCGGCCATGAAAAAAATGGCGCGCATGCGTAGATGGTGTTTTTACTTCCGCATCCAGTATAACGCGGAAATCGGTTAGCGCGGGAGGTCTTGGAACGTAACCCCCGCGCTAACCGAGGGATCACTGTATATCTGACTGGTAACATAAACTTTGTAAAGACAGTGTTTGATCTGACATTAATTTTGACTAACAAATCTGCTTTTCAGGGAAGGCCTGCCGTCTTCGGCGCTACTGGTGTGCCCTCTGAGTCTGTCGTGAGTGCGTGCTTGCCCGGCGGCATGAGATTTCGCTTCTGCGCATGCGCAGTAAGCAAAATCTTATGAGAAGATGCTCCCGTGAGTGAGATTTTGGCAATTTCCGCCAATATTTTTGCTTCCGTGCATGCGGAAAAAATTGCCGGAATTTTGCTCATGTGAGCGTCTTCAGATAAATTATCACTTGCTGCGCATGCACAGAAGCAAAATCTCATGTGGGGGCATGCCTGCGCATGTTGGGGTGCACAGCTGCGCATGCATCCCAAAAATCATTACTGGAACGAAACACTTTACCGTTGCGGTAGCAGGACATCACTGCTTTTCTAATGTGGCCCTAATTGGTGTGCATTTGATTGACTTTGCCTTTTAATTTTCACAACGCTGATTAAATTATATGCAATAGAAAAAACTTGAACTTTCAGATACCAATTTCCCACTATAGAATTGGGTTACAGCACCTTTCCCCCCTGAGAATGGTAGTTGATGCATGAGAAAGGTCAACCCAAGATGTTGGGGACACTGTAAACAGTAATGGGCAGCCAAAATTTTTACTGCCACACTGTAGGTGTGGCTTATTTTGTGGGTGTGGCTTAACGGTCATGTCACTGGGTAGGAGTGGCTTGCTGGCCATGTGACCAGGTGGGAGTGGCTTGAACGATCATCATCGTTCAAGTGAACTGTTAAGTCCTCAACTTACAACCTTGCCAATGTCGCTCGCTGGGGTGACAATTTGCTTCGTGTTTCCCGCCTTCTCCTTCCTGGGTCACCCCCCCCCCCCGCCTCAGGCTGGGTAGCTAGGGAAATGGGTTCTGACCTATAAAGCCCTTCATGGCATCAGACCAGATTACCTCAGGGACCGCCTTCTGTGGCACGAATCCCAGCGACCAGTTAGGTCCCACAGAGTGGGTCGTTTCCGGGTCCCGTCAACTAAACAATGCCGCTTGGTGGGACCCAGGGGAAGAGCCTTCTCTGTGGCGGCCCCAGCCCTCTGCAACCAACTCCCCCCCAGAGATTAGAATTGCCCCCACCCTCCTTGCCTTTCGTAAGCTACTTAAAACCCACCTCTGCCGCCAGGCATAGGGGAATTAAGATTCCTTTTCCCTCTAGGCCTTTACAATTTTAGGCATGGTTTGTATGTATGTTTGGTGTTTATATTAAGGGATTTTTAATTTGTTTTTAGTATTGGATTATTATGTACACTGTTTTATGATTGATGTTAGCCGCCCCGAGTCTTAAATCCAATAAATGAATGAATGAATGAATGAATGAATGCTGCTAGCACCGCTTCCACCCATACCTTCTGCTTGCATCTCAGGCGGGAGGTCGCTACATGATGCTGGAGGGGAGCCGGGCAGGAGAGAGGGAAGCTCATCTGAGGCCAGGAAGGAGGAAAGAGGAAAAAAGCAAGGAGCGCAGACGTAGTAGTAGCAGCAGTAGCAGCAGCAGCAGGGAAAAAGAGGAAAGCCAAGCCGAGACCAGTAATCCAGGAAGTGACAGCCGCCGATCAGATGAAGCTGCACACTCATCTTCATTTCCACCCCGTCCTGCCTGTTGCCCACACCTGACTATAAAGCACTATGAATTGGTATACAAGTCTAAGTGCCATTGCTATCATAATTAGACAGACAAGCCAGAATCAAAATTGGATAGAATTTGTAGCATTGCATAGCTTTGTCCCCTCATCTAAGACAGACATATCTGTGGAATTATTTGGAACGTTCATTACAGCCTGCCCTGCCACATGATGCTAACAAGCTATTCCAAATTTCCCATTTTTTAAAAAAGTTTTGCAAGGCTCTATTGTATTGCTTCATAGCTGCAAAACAATCAAATGCATAGACTATGTTGGTGAATTGGGTATGCCTAGGTACTGTGCTGATTGACTAGATACAGTTGGAAGGAAGCTGTTTACTTCAGGATTATGCTATAAATAGATTTATCAGCAGGATGTCATTAGGCTTAAATCCCAGTAGTATCCTCTAATTAAAGGAGATTCCAAATATATAAAATCTGTATTCTCAGAAAGCGGCGTCTAATATTTGGTGTGCCTCTTACATCTACAAAATTTCAGATTTGCAGATCAGGATTTGTTGCTCATCATCTGTCTGAACTAGTAGTTTTAACCCTATTAGTTTTTTGGGCAGGGCAAGTAATTCTAAAGACAGTATATTCTTCACTGTGCTGAGTAGAGAATCCAAGGAATGGGTTAACTCTGCTCTTCTGCTTGAAGACTGAGTTTGTCAGTCTTCTGGTTGGTGGGCCACTACTGGACTACCGCACTGGGGTGCACCGATAGGAACCCACTTCTCCTACTTCTTCCAGTTTCCTAACAGGCAAAGGGAATATTCCAATGAAACATCCCAAGATTTTCAAATAAATGTTCTATTCCCCTACCCCTCGAGTTGTTTCCATATTTGATTTTATGTACAGTGGTCCCTTGACTTTGGTGGGGGATATGTTCCAAGACCACCCGCGAAAGTCAAATTTCCACAAAGTAGAGACACTCCCTCCATCCCTCCCTCCCTCCCTCCTCCATTCCTGGTTTTACTTAGCCCCAGAACCCGCAGGGACAATGGGGCGGCAAGCTGGGGGCTTTGCTGTGCTCTCTGGCGGCGTCTCCCATGATGGTGGCAGCAGCACCGGGGCTCAGGGTCAGGGCAGGGGAAGCTCAAAGCAAGAGGGATCCGGGCCAGGACTTCAAGCCGGGATTCTAGGCCAGTCAGCTGGGAGGTTGGACGCTACCACTAAGGGTGATGGCTTAGGAGGGTGGGAGAAGAAGAGGCAGTGGCAGTGGGCGGCAGTAAGGCTCGGCTTCAAGTTGAGCATAGCAACGCTCCAAGAATTAAAGGGGAGGGAACACGGATGCATCTGCGGCTCCATGCGCAATTTTGCTATCTCCACAGGGGCAGAAGTAAAATTGCGCTGGCCCCACAAGCATTCGTGAGCCGCCGCGGCAAGCCCAATTTAGCGTTCCGGCTAGGGTAATGCATTTGGTTGTTGTCACCCATTTGATACTGCTCAGGAAGTGCGTTTAGCGTAAGGAATGCTATGGATATGGGCAACTGACCATTGCTCCCCATATCTAAAACCTATTATTTCTGACAACAGTGAAAATAGATGATTTGACAATATTTTAAGCTTTATTCTATTGAATTGAGCTCTTGGCTTTTTAGCTACTACAATATTTACATTGGTTTTGGGTTATCTATTTCTAGGAATCTTTTCAAGAACTTTTTCAAGAACCACAGAGGCTGTGAGTTGGAGGGCAGGGACTACGCCTGTACTTATTCATACATTTAATGATTCCTACAAATGAGTCAGATCTTTCCTAATCCTAATTAGAGATATCGGGGCAATCTAGACATTTCTGATCTGCCTCGGGGTTCATGAACTAATAAGGAGTGGGCTTTTTCTGTGTTGGTGTAAAGTACTTCCAGGAGAAGCTTACCTGAGAGTCAACTTCTGTTTCTTTTTTCTTTTTCCCCAACACAAGAAAAGTCACTCTGTTTTAAAAACCCACATTCTTGGATCTTGTGCCCATCTTTCAGATCTTATGCTATTGTTGGTCTACTGTCTACTGATGTCAGTTCGTTTTGTAAACCTTTCATTACAACCCTTTTTGTATTCTAACACATTTAATCTTTAATTTGTGAATTCCATTAGGAGCTTTAATGATTCTCTCCCTAAATAATAGTCCCTTTCCTGAAAACCAGGGGTGGGCTGCTGGGGGTTCGCAGAGGTTCAGGAGAACCTCTAATTAAGATTCTGTGCAGTTCGGAGAACCCCCCAAGTCCCACTCCTGGCTGGCCCCCACCCATCCCTCCCCTCCCAGGAATCTCCACGCGGCCTGTTTTGGGTGCCAGGTAAATGTAGGGCACTTAGGCAGGCTTGGAAAGGGTGAAAAACAGGATTATTGGAAGTTTGGGAAGGCCAGAAATGGGCCTGTTTCTGGCTTTCAAAGGGCCTCCAGAGCCTGGGGCACCTGTTTTCAACCGGAGGCTCGAGGAAAACCTCCAGAGTCTGGGGAGGGCAAAAACGCCCTCTGACTGAGGTGCAGGAGATGGACTAGGCCAGTGATGGTGAATCTATGGCACGGGCAGCACGCGGAGCCATATCTGCTGACACGCGAGCTGTTGCCCTAGCTGATCTCCAGTGTGCATGTGTGTGCTGGACAGCTGATTTTTGGCTTGCACAGAAGCTCTGGGAGGGTGTTTTTGGCTTCCAGAGAGCCTTCAGGGGGATGGGGGAAGGTGTTTTTACCCTCCCCCAGCTCCAGGGAAGCCTTTGGAGCCTGGGGAGGGTGAAACACGAGCCTACAGGGCCCACCAGAAGTTGGGAAATAGGCCGTTTCTGGCCTCCAGAGGGGCTCCAGGGCTTGGGGGAAGCTATTTTCGCTCTCCCCAGGCATTGAATTATGGGTGTGGGCACTCCCACATGCATGATAACACCCACCCACACTCTTTTGGCACCTGGGGGAAAAAAGGTTCGCCATCACTGGACTAGGCCATGGCCACACCCATCCAGCAACCAGGCAGAGAATCCCTTGCTAAAATTGTTGAAGCCCACCCTTGATGGAAACTGTGTCAGGGATCATGTTCCGTATGCTGTTAGACTCCCTTTTAATACATAATAAAAGGACAGAGCCAATTTGGACTGGAAGCTGTGAACTTGGTCAACGCCTAGATGGGACATTGTTCAAATTCTGCAAAAGGGTGGACTGCTGAGAGAGGGTGCATTCTTTTGCCGTTTATTAACTTTGTCACTTGGGGCTCAGCTGAAGAGCAAAACCCCTTACTTTGACATAGTTACTATATCAAATTTATTTTCAGTTTTTCAGCCTACATTATTCTTCTGGAAGTAAATAATAATTTCAACGCCAGATGTTCTCATTGTTTAGTTCACGGATTTATACCTGTTCTGTCGGGCTCTCTGGTAGAATCCTCCCAAAAATTTACAGGTACAAATTTCAGACACACACACGTTTGAAAATTCAAAACAATGTTCTTTATAATGAAAATTCACTTAAACCAAGCCCTCTTTTGGTATAGCAAAGAGCACTCATCTCCAAACAAACTGGTAAGTTGTACAAGTCCCTTATCAGTTCTGTGATACTTAGCTTGCAGCTGTGAGGCAATTCACAGTCCTTCTTCTTTCACAAAGTGAAACACACTTTGCTCTGGTTTAATTTCAAAGCGGGGAAAAATCAGCACACAAAAAGTCAAAGTCAGTAAAGCAGTCACGAAACACAACGATCAGATAATCCTCCACAATGGCCTAACCCACAGGCTGCTATTTATAGCAGCCTCACTAATTACCACAGCCCCACCCAACCACAGGTGGCCTCATTTTCTTTGATAATAATCTCTCAGTTGTTGCTGCCTATGCATCGCTCTCCGCATGCGTTGCTGTATCATTAACTCTTGTTCTGAATCCAAGGAGGAGCTAGAGAATTGATCTCCTTCTGAGCTGTCTGCCACACTCTCCTCCTCCCTATCACTCATGTCTTCTTGGTCAGAGGAGCCTTCATCATCAGATTCCACCGGGGGCAAAACAGGCCTGCAGCATGTGGATGTCTCCCCCACTTGGGGCAGGAGCAGGGCCAGAGCTAACCACAACAATACCTATGTTTTACTAGTATAGGGGTGTCAAGCTTTAAGTACCAAGACCCAGATCTGGCCCACAGGTTTCTTAGATCTGGCCTGCAGAGCCGACACTGAAACAGTAAAGGACCAGTCCCTGGTACCTCTGCCAGCGAAAACAGACCTCACTCTTTTTGATGGCAGAGGTTTGTAAGAGGCCATCGCAGCCAAAAACAGAGCTAGAGAGGGCCACACGCAGCTCTCCTGAGCTCCCTTTTTCCTGGCAGAGGGTTGCGGGAAGCTGTTGAAGCCAAAAACGGAGCTTGGGAGCTCATTTTCACTGGCAGAGCGCCTGGGCCACCACATGCGCCTCTGATGAGTTGACCGCTGACCTACAGATCTATAGTCAGCTTCAGTGGCCTGCAGTACAGCACTCTACCTGCTGCGCCACCCCGGCTCTATTAACGACTAGTATGTTTGCTTTTGAACTGTCTCAAGTTTTAATTAGGATTTTAGAAATTAGTTCATTTTTTTCTTGACTTCTTTTTTATGGTTGCTGTTACTTGTAATTTTATACTGTTGTAAGCCGCATGGAGTCGTTCAGGATTGGGTCGTATTTAAGTCAAATTAAATATATAAATAAAGGAAAATTGTATTAATTTGCATGGAGACAATCGTGTTAACAATACTGAATTAATTGCATTTTAATGACATACTTTTTAAATCAAAACTGTGTTTTCTCTGGAGTCTGCCTGTTTCTTGCTGCTCCTATTCGGGAATAATAATAATAATAATAATAATAATAATAATAATAATAATAATAATAATAATAATAATAATAATTTACTAGATTTGTATGCCGCCCCACTCCGAAGACTCAGAGTGGCTCACAACAATAGTGAACAATGTAAACAAATCCAATACTTAAAAAACTATCTAAAAACCCTTATCATTAAAATAACCATACAACTCAATCATACCATACATAAACCATATTAGCAAGGGGATATATCTGTTACCCCATGCCTGGCAACATAGGCGGGTTTTTCAGCAACTTACAAAAGGCGAGGAGGGTGGGGACGGTTCTAATCTCTGGGGGGAAATTGATTCCAGAGGGCCAGGGCCACCACAGAGAAGGCTCTTCCCCTGGGTCCCGCCAGATGACATTTTTTAGTCGACGGGACCTGGAGAAGGCCAACTCTGTGGGACCTAATCGGCCTCTGGGATTCATGCGGCAGAAGACGGTCCCGAATAAACACCATTGTTTGCTACTTAGAGGTCAGGAGCCCTGATCTTGAAAAGCAAAGATTTGGGAGGAGAAAGGAGATGGGTTTATAGACAAAAGGTACAGCTTCAGCAAGGAAAGCAATGCATGAATCAAGGTATTCCCACATTCTTGACTTGTCTGACAAAACAGGTAATCTATATATGGCGCTCATTTTGTTCTTTAATTCTTCATGTTGACTGCTCTTCACTTGAACAAAGGAATTGATTAGCAAAGTTGTTAGGTGGAGGGAGAAGGAACAAAGGAGAAGCAGAGATAATGGATACAAACCTGGCATCTTTCTCGCTTGCTTCACAAGAATTAAAAAAAACCCTAATAAGATGCCTCGGATACATCACTTATAAACCCCATCTCAATAAATAGCTTGCCAGTTGTTTTCAAATCATTGTGCTAATGCTAACAATGCTAATTGTCCAATTCCTGAGATACTTATGTCTTCCTTCCCATACCAAATAAATTGCTTCATTGTCGATCTATGGAAGTGTGTATCACACACTGATTGGAACATTTCTTTTGGGTGACTGAGTAATGAGCAAAAGTCTCAAGTTCCTTTTCATGGGAATTTCCTTATTAAGATACCCTGTTTTTCCCCAAAACAAGACATCCCCTGATAATAAGCTCAATCGGGTTTTTGAGTGCATGGCAATACGGCCAATCGCTTATTTCAGGGTTCAAAAAAATGTAAGACAGGATCTTATTTTCGGGGAAATGGTATGTATACATGTGTTATCTGAGAGAGAGAGAGAAATATGGAGAAATAGCTACAGTTTTGGCTTCAGGTCATGCCAGCGGGGAATTTAGGAGTTGAAATCCACACTTCTTAAAGTTATACTCTTCTTAAAGAGTATAAAAACAGCTGAAAGGGAAATTGAGTGCTGAATAGTAGAACATGGAAGCCCAGGAACAAAGAATAGGTACAGATAATTCTTGACTTACAACAGTTCATTTAGTGACGATTGAAAGTTACAATGGCACAGAAAAGAGTTGACTTATGTCCGTTTTTCACACTTACAAGCATTCCAGCATCCCTGTGGGCATAGGATCAAAATTCATTTGGCGAAGCAAATCTCCATCAGAATAATATATCCAATCTATAATGCAGAGGCCATATCTCTAAATTTAGGTCTTCAAAACTGTTGAATCAAACTACAGTGTTCCCTCGATTTTCGCAGGTTCGAACTTCGCAAAAAGTCTATACCACGGTTTTTCAAAAATATTAATTAAAAAATACTTCGTGGTTTTTTTCCCTATACCACGGTTTTTCTCACCCGATGACGTCATATGTCATCGCCAAACTTTCGTCCACCTTTAATAATTTTTTTAAAAAATAAACTTTAATAAATAAACATGGTGAGTAATAATCTAAATGGTTGCTAAGGGAATGGGAAATGGTAATTTAGGGGTTTAAAGTGTTAAGGGATGGCTTGTGATGCTGTTCATAGCCAAAAATAGTGTATTTACTTCCGCATCTCTACTTCGCGGAAATTCGACTTTCGCAGGCGGTCTCGGAACGCATCCCCTGCGGAAATTGAGGGAACACTGTATTACATCTAACTGGGGGGGAAAAAAATCAAGAGCAGTGTTTCTCAATTATTTTCTGTTATACCCCCCTAGGAAGAAGTAAACATTTCACGCCCTCCCCCAACTCTCCACTGGGGCAATTGTTTGCAATATTCAGCATGTTTTCGCTGAAAAAGTTCAATTGGGGTGATTATTATTGTGATTGGGGTGCAATGTGTTTAAGTGACGCCTTGATTTATTTGACTTCATACTGTCCACTGCCAACATTTTTAGACACAATAAACATACCGGTCTTTCCTCGTCTCCCACAGTAGTCACAGCAAAACCAAACCCTACATACGCTTCGTCCTATTTTCTCGTCTTAGCTTTAGGGAGACTTATGTCTGTCTCATTATCTCCGTCTCTCTCCTCCTTTCTTTTCATCCCTGTTAAATCTTTTTCCATGGGGTCTCTTAAGGGTTTGTTATATGCACTTCATATCTCCTACTCTGTGCTGTGTGCTATTGTTCGGTGCAAAAAACCTTACTCCTTGCTGCAAAAAAAGCACATTCCCCAAGGTCATGCGCCCCACTAGCATCGCTCCATTTCCTCCCAAAGGCCCCCGCCCCACTATTTGAGAAGCTCTGATCTAAAGTAAGTACTTAGACTAGGCATGTCCAACACAGAGATCCCGGGCTATATGCAGATCTAGTACAGGCCTACAAGATAGTAAACAATATTAAAAAGTAATGTTATTTGGATGCATAGACGATATTACATATGTGGCGCAAGATAATTCTACTTCATTCGATGAGGCCCAGGCCACCCAAATGTTTAGACAATCATACTATAGACCCTGGGTGTTAAACTTGCCACGTCAAGTTGCTATCATATAACGTATAGCAACGGGTTTTTTTCCTTTCATGGAATGGGTGGGCATGGCCTGCCCATGACACATTCAACCCCGCAAGTTTAGACACCCATGCAATAGAGCAGGGATGTCAAAGTCAAGTCCCAGGGGTTGGATCTGGCCCACGGGGCCACCTTGGAAACAGCAAAGGACTGGCCCACAGTGGTTCTGCCAATGAAAACGGAGCTCGGGACGGCCCGCCCAAGCTCTGTTTTCATTGGCAGAGGGTTGCAGGAAGCCGTGGCAGATGAAAACGGAGCTCGGGAGCCCATTTTCGCTGGCAGAGGGCTTGGGCCACCACAGGCGCCTAATGACACGAGTGACATTGAACTGGCCACGCCCCCTGGCCACACCCCCAAGGCAAAACTGAACCCTGATGTTTTGGCTTGAATGAAATGGAGTTTTACACTCCTGTTATCGGCCATCATCTTTATTTGTACTTATGTACTGTACTTGGTTTTCTAAACCTGAGTTCCTCGTCTCACCTTAAAACTTGCTATAAGTCCAACACTAATATCACCATCTCATCCTCGCAAAAGAACAACTCCTGAGGATGCAGGAGGAACAACCAGGGGGCAAGGCAGCTACTTCTGCTCTTCATATCTGCTGCCTATGTCTGTAATTTGTGGTGGAATGTCTGGGTTTGCAGGAGGGAGGGAGTGCATTCCAGAGGAACAAGAGACAACTTTGCACAGATTGTGGGAGAGAAAGCGGGTGAAGACAGCTCCTCCCTAATCGTTCGTAGAGTACAGTATATGCTTTACAGAGATGTTAGCATGCTTTTGTGTTCTGTGTTAGCAAAAACTTCAGAAGAGAAGCATTTAGGGGTAGTGATTTCCGACAGTCTCAAAATGGGTAAACAGTGCAGTCAGGCGGTAGGGAAAGCAAGTAGAATGCTTGGCTGCATAGCCAGATGTATAACAAGCAGGAAGAGGGAGATTGTGATCCCGCTGTATAGAGCGCTGGTGAGATCACATTTGGAATACTGTGTTCAGTTCTGGAGACCTCACCTACAAAATGATATTGACAAAAAACGGGCTACAAGAATGGTGGAAGGTCTTAAGCATAAAACGTATCAGGAAAGACTTAATGAACTCAATCTGTATAGTCTGGAGGACAGAAGGGAAAGGGGGGACATGATCGAAACATTTAAATATGTTAAAGGGTTAAATAAGGTTCAGGAGGAAGGTGTTTTTAATTGGAAAGTGAACACAAGAACAAGGGAGCACAATCTGAAGTTAGTTGGGGGAAAGATCAGAAGCAAGGTGAGAAAATATTATTTTACTGAAAGAGTAGTAGATGCTTGGAACAAACTTGGTGGGTAAATCCACAGTAACTGAATTTAAATATGCCTGGGATAAACATATATCCATCCTAAGATAAAATACAGAAAATAGTATAAGAGCAGACTAGATGGACTGCGGGGTCTTAGAAACATAGAAACATAGAAGACTGACGGCAGAAAAAGACCTCATGGTCCATCTGGTCTGCCCTTATACTATTTCCTGTATTTTATCCTACAATGGGTATATGTTTATCCCAGGCATGTTTAAATTCAGTTACTGTGGATTTACCAACCACGTCTGCTGGAAGTTTGTTCCAAGGATCTACTACTCTTTTTCTGCCGTCAATCTTCTATGTTTCTATATGCTTCATAGAGATGTTAGCATGCTTTTGTTTGGAAGAACACGTCTGTCTTGATTTTTGAAGCTCCACTTCACTTTATTGAATGGTAGGTTGGCCTCTGATTGGAGTTAACATTACCAAACATTCAAAACATTCACTTTCGGGCAAATAGGGCTAAAAATAAAATAGGCTTGAATCTTTGAAGTGGGGCCGTATTTGTGCGCACATAGCTTGGGGCAATGTCAATTACTTACTCATCTTGCTGGGATGAGTTTTAGTTTCCAGCTGTCTTTTCAGTACAGTGTGAGTGTCACACTGTGAAGGGCAAGATTTAGGCAGCTGATTTTTACCTATGATCTAAAAATGAGATTTTAGTAAAATATTGCCAGCCTAGGCAGGTGACCTCATTATGTGAATACGCAAGGAAATATTAGCAACAGAGGAATAAACCACAACTCTTATGTGAACTAAAAGACTGATTAGGGGCAACTAAACGGAAGAGGGGAAATTAGCAGGTTCTTCTTTCAAATTAATAAGAAAATAATTGAATACTTTCAATTAGGCCTTTGTTCTATTGAAATTCAAGTTTTCTGGGTTCTATCAATGGTCTTTTTATTTGGAAGCAGGAACAGAACTTAGCAAAGGAAAGAATGAATAAAATGCTCTGTGGGGGATTTTAAGTCAAACATTTAGACAATTAAAGAAAGAGAATTCAATTTGCTGGGGGGAAGAGAGTTACTGGGGCAAAATGCTGCTAAACTTTCTGTATGGGGCAATTTGACTTTTAATATGAGGCTGTATTTGTACATTATACCTGTCAACCAAATAGCATGTTATAGGCCTGCATATTTCTTATTCAAACTATGCCTAGTTTGCAAAATCCACCAAAAGAATAATCTTAATCACCTGGTCCAGTGAAATACATAGCTTTATGTTTTAGCATGTCTAAAACTATTAACTGTAGCCCTGTAAGAGTTTATTAAATTTAACATGGCCACTGATTATTTCTTCATCACTGACTATAGACCTCCAAAGTTGGACCAGTAGCTTTCCTACCCAAAATCTCAAATTCAACCTCTGCCATTCTCATTTTTTTTTTTAAAAAAGTGAACTGGAATGTGAGTAGATAGGTCTCTTTCCAACAGATAAGTAATTTGGGGCTAGATCACTCTTTCCAAATAAATGTCTTTCTGATTGTGATTAAAATACAATTTCTAGATAATGCTGCATTAGAAGTCTGGGTGTTATAATACATCTGAATAGTTCTATATTGGTGGAGGCCTGGTCTAGATGGACTCCTTAAGATGTAGCAGGGGTTTAAATACATGAGCAGTTTCTGGACTTCAGAAAATGAAAATAACAATAATTTAGGGTACATATCCTGCAATTTTCTCAGTTTTATTTTATTAAATTGTGCAAATCCAATCATAGTGGCTCATAAATTATGGATTATACACTGCTCAAAAAAAAAATTAAAGGGAACACTTAAATAACACAATATAACTCCAAGTAAATCAAACTGTCCACTTAGGAAGCAACACCAATTGATGTTGTGCACATTCATCTTTGTACAGAACAAAGTATTCAATGAGAATATTTCATTCATTCAGATCTACAATGTGTTCTTTGAGTGTTCCCTTTATTTTTTTGAGCGGTATAGTTTAATATCCTTTGTGAACCCAACTGAATCTGATTCATTTAGTAAAATATGGTTAAGTAAATGATGGTATAATATGTGCAAACTCAGTCACCCTCTGTCTAGATGTGCTTCCCCAAACATGTACTTTTCTGTTCTGGAAATCATAATCATCCCAAATCATTATGCCATTTCCTGGAGATGATGAGAGGTCTCATGCAGCACAATGGAAGACATCAGGCTTGGATGATGGGCCAGGTGCTGCATCATATAGCTCCTCCAGGTCATTGTCTCCTTCAGAAAGAAATACAGTATCTTCTTGGCTGTTTATGATTTGTTGCGTCATTACTGTCAGTTCTGCAGTGTAGTGTAGCTAACGTCAGATTAAACCACTGATTATTTATTTATTTGTTTGTTTTGTCAAGTACATATTGGAGGTATGTAAAGATATAATATTCATATGCATGATACTAGTAAAAAAAATAAAAGAAACATTAGAACAGGGGATGGAAGGCACTCTGGTGCACTTATGCATGCTCCTTGCTGACCTCTTAGGAATCGGGAGCAGTCAACAGTGGATAGTCTAAGGGTAAAGTTTTGGGGGTTTGGTGATGATACTACAGAGTCAGGTAGTGAGTTCCATGTATCAACTACTCCATTGCTAAAGTCATATTTCCTGCAGTTGAGTTTAGAGCAGTTTACTTTAAGTTTGTATCTGTGGTGTCCTTGAGTGTTGTTGTGATTGATGCTGAAGTAGTCATTGACAGGAAGGACGTTGTCGCAGATGATTTTATGGGCTGTGCTTAGGTCATATTACAGCGATGTAGTTCTAAGATGTCTAAACCTAAGATTGTAAATCTAGTTTCATAGGGTATTCGGTTGCGAGTGGAGGAGTGAAGGGCTCTTCTGGTAAAGTATCTCAGGACATTTTCTAGAGTGTTTATATCCAAAATGCGGAGTGGGTTCCAGACAGATGAGCTGTATTCAAGGATTGGTCTGGCGAAAGTTTTGTATGCTCTGGTTAGTAGTGTGAGATTGCTGGAACAGAAGCTATGTAGGATTAAGTTAAGAACTCTAGAAGCAGGGGTGGGCAGCAGGCAGGACGGGGTGGAACGCAGTTCCACCAGCGGAAATGAAGATGCTTGCACAGCTCCATCTGATTGGCGGCTGTGGCTGTCACTTCCTGGATTACTGCTTTCGGCTCAGCTCTCCCTTTTTTCCTCTCCTGCTGCTGCTTCATCTCTGCTCCTTGCTTTTTTCCTCTTTCCTCCTTCCTGGCCTTGGATGAGCTTTCCTCTCCCCTGCCTGGCTCCCCTCCAGCCTCACACGACCACCTCCCGACTGAGTTGCAAGCAGAAGGTGTGCGTGGAAGTGGCGCTGGCAGCATTTATGCTTCTGGTAGCACCCGTTCACCTAGCTACCCAGGCTGAGGCGGGTTAGGGGTGACCCAGGAAGGAGAGCATGGGAAACGCGTAGCAAATTGTCACCCCAGCGAACGACACTGGTGAGGTTGTAAGTCGTGGATTTAACAGTTCACTTGAACGATGGTGATCGTTCAAGCCACTCCCACCTGGTCACATGGCTGGCAAGCCACTCCTACCCAGTCACATGACCGTTAAGCCAAATCCACGAAATAAGCCACGCCCACAGTGTGGCAGTAAAAATTTTCGTTGCCCATTTCTGTCTAGAAGCCTTTGGGGCAATGTTGTTGCAGTGGGCTTTGACACTTAGGTCATTTGATATGAGTATTCCAAGGTCTTTTACAGAGGGCGGGTTGTCTGTCAGGTCTTGTTTATTATGCTGATTGGAGACAAAGGGTGAGAAGTCTAGTAACCTAAAAACCACCAATTTGACAAATGTTTCCATAGCCGAGTGGAACCTTTGTTGCACTTATTTTGATTTAGACAATCTATGATAGTTAAACTGAATATGGGCATAGTGGGAAGAAATTTCCTATTAAAAGTATGTTTTCTATTCGTAGAACAGGGAATGAGATAAATCTCTTCCCGTTCATTGACTAATTGCTTATTCAGCTCATACTCTAGCAGTGAGGTAGCCTACTATTTCTAGAACATCACTCTAACAGTGACATTTTTCTTGATGAGCGGTGCTACTAATATAGCATGTAACTCTATAGGTGCATGGTGGGTAGCTGGAATGTATGCACCCCGGAGTCCTCTGGAAAAGGAAGACCTCATAAAATATAACAATGTGTATTGTAATTAATGCCAGCTGGCTTGTAAAGTTTGCTATAGGGAGAAATAGGTGCTGGTGTTTTAAGAGGTGATTTTGTTCCAACACAACAAAAGCTATGATTTGCTTCCTTGCTCTTTATCAAATAAACCACCTTTAATTGACTCATAGGTGTTTCCCTCCCCCTAAAGGACTGCTTCTCTCGAGGAGGAGGAAGAAGATATTTCATTTCTCATCCCCAATGCTTCATCATTTGTCATTGGATTTTTTTTGGAGTGGAGGGGAATGGAAGGATAGGTCAATCCAATCTCAACTGTTAGTACCTATCTTTCCATATCTTTCCATCCCTCCACCATCCAGTCACAACTGATGAAGATTCTTTTTTTAAAAAAAAATTATTAGAGAATACAGTGATCCCTCGATTTTCGCGGGTTCAAACTTCGCGAAAACTCTATATCACGGTTTTTCAAAAATATTAATTAAAAAATACTTCGCAGGTTTTTCCCGTATACCACGGTTTTTCCCACTCGATGACGTAATATGTCATCGCCAAACCTTCGTCTGCTTTTAATAAATATTTTTTTTAATAAACTTTTATAAATAAACATGGTGAGTAATAATCTAAATGGTTGCTAAGGGAATGGGAAATTGTAATTTAGGGGTTTAAAGTGTTAAGGGAAGGCTTGTGATACTGTTCATAGCCAAAAATAGTGTATTTACTTCCGCATCTCTACTTCGCGGAAATTCGACTTTCGCGGGTGGTCTCGGAACGCATCCCCCGCGAAAAGCGAGGGAACACTGTATTTAATACAAAAAGTAAACATCAGTCAACCAATATCCAATCAAAAGAACAACACATAAGAAAACAAAACAGAAAAAGTAGAAAAAATAAAAAGAACAACAACCATTAGAGAGATACCATGCTCTCTCTTTCCTTTCTTATTATATTTTGTAAATAAACAGTTTAATAATCAGATTGCAGTTTCCCATATTAAAGTTCTTCATGGTCTCCTGAAAGGTTAACGCTATGTGTCTTAAGAACTAAAGAGAATAACAAAAGTATACAAATTATATTGTTCAGTTCTAGAGCTATCGTAAAGCTGTTTTAAAATTCAAATGTTATGATCATTGGCTAGATTTTAAGATTCTAATCCAAAGCAATTTTAGATTTATATACATTTACCGCATGTTTGGGTTAAGGAAAAAAGATTTTGGTCCTTGTCTTAGCATATTTCCCCTTGGATGAAAAGCAAAATGTTTTCTACTTCTCCCTCAAGAAAAAGAGTCAACTTCCCTTTTGAAAAAAAGCACTTTGAAATGACTATGACAGAGAATCTCCATAGACATTTTTAACTGAATTTGTTTGATACAATCGTAAGCAATATTTGCAGTGGCAAAGTTGATCCAAACTACCAAGCCAAATACAACGATGCTTTGCCTACAGCAGTGTTTCCCAACCTTGGCAACTTGAAGACATTTGGACTTCAACTCCCAGAATTCCCCAGCCAGCATTTGCTGGTTGCGGAATGCTGGGAGTTGAAGTCCAAATATCTTCAAGTTGCCAAGGTTGGGAAACACTGGCCTACAGGATGTTGACCAAAGCTGCTAATTGAAGTGGACGATATTGAGATGGAGCAATGATAACATCTGATATAATGCAGAATTAGAAGATGGCTTCCTAAAGCAGACCCATTTTGGTGTACAAAAAATGCTACCTAATTTTATCACTGCTTGTTTTTTTCCCTCCATACGATAAAGGTGACGGCTATTGCAAATCACCATCTTCATGGTTTTGATTCCCAATACCCTAAACCTGATAGACAGTCTGACAACATCCTACAAATGATTTATTTATTTATTTATTAGATTTGCATGCCGCCCCTCTCCATAGACTCGGGGCGGCTCACAACAATAACAAGAACAATGTAAGAACAAATATAATAATTTAAAAAACGCTAAAAACCCCATTATTAAAAGCAAACATACACACAAACATACTATGTATAAACTGTATAGGCCCGGGGGAGATGTCTCAGTTCCCCCATGCCTGATGGTAGAAATGGGTCTTAAGAGTTTTATGAAAGGCAAGGAGGGTGGGGGCAGTTCTAATCTCCGGGGGGAGCTGGTTCCAGAGGGTCGGGGCCGCCACAGAGAAGGCTCTTCTCCTGGGTCCCGCCAAACGACATTGTTTAGTCGGCGGGACGCTCGGATTCGTGCGGCAGAAGGCGGTCCCGGAGGTATTCTGGTCCGATGCCATGAAGGGCTTTATAGGTCATAACCAACACTTTGAATTGTGACCAGAAACTGATCGGCAACCAATGCAGACTGCGGAGTGTTGGTGTAACATGGGCATACCTGGGGAAGCCCATGATTGCTCTCGCAGCTGCATTCTGCACGATCTGAAGTTTCCAAACACTTTTCAAAGGCAGCCCCATGTAGAGAGCATTACAGTAGTCGAACCTCGAGGTGATGAGGGCATGAGTGACTGAGCAGTGAGTCCCGGTCCAGATAGGACCGCAACTGGTGCACCAGGCGAACCTGGGCAAACGCCCCCCCCTCGCCACAGCTGAAAGATGTTTCTCTAATGTGAGCTGTGGATCGAGGAGGACGCCCAAGTTGCGGACCCTCTCTGAGGGGGTCAGTGATTCCCCCCCCCCCCAGGGTTATGGACAGACAGATGGAATTGTCCCTGGGAGGCAGGACCCACAGTCACTCCGTCTTATCTGGGTTGAGTTTGAGTCTGTTGACACCCATCCAGACCCCAACAGCCTCCAGGCACCGGCACATCACTTCCACTGCTTCGCTGATTGGACATGGGGTGGAGATATACAGCTGGGTATCATCAGCGTACTGATGATACCTCACCCCATGCCCTTGGATGATCTCACCCCATTCTTATAAGAGGCCAAACAGTGGCCTAAATTATTCCGTTATACAAATAGTTGACTTCTTTTTATTGCAGATTTCAAAATTAGGCAGTGAGATACAGAAATTTAATGTTTTGTTTTCTTGAAGCTCAAATAATTCTGTCACTCATCAGAGTGCAACAGGAAAGTCCTATCTACACCATGTGCTTAGTCTTATAATACAATTTATTAACAGTATGTAAGCCCAGAAAATAATTAAGCTTGTTGTGGGAATTGAGCCACAAATTACTTTTGTAACTCACTTTGCCTCCTCTCAAGGACAAATATTTCTCCCCATGCTTTCTCCTCCCTCTTTTAAATTATTTTGGTTTTACTTTCATCACCTTAATATCTATACTATTCATTTTAATCTGTCTCTTCTAAAACACAAGGCTGGACAGAGGGCTACTGTTAGGAACTGAGTAACATAATGCTTCTTACTGTGCATTGAGATTAAGAAATAAATGAAACCCCTTTATCTGAACCAAACCAGGAAATAAAATAAAGTATTATCTGCTATTTGTATCTAAGCTGCATTTCTTTGTATCTGGATAGCATCTGGTATTTAGAGATTTCTTATAGCATCTGGATAACAAGCAGTCGAGGAGTGAAAATGCCTAATAATAATAATAATGATAAAAACAATAGCTACTACAGCACTACTGTATTACTATAGCCACAGCCATAGTAACTAGTTAAGCAGCACAAATTGTTGTCACAAAAATTTACCCAGATGCTATTTATGGAGTTGAAAGTGGGAAGTGGAATAGGAAAATAATCTTGCCAAAGCTCTTTATGAAAATCTTGAGATTATAAACATATTGCCAAAATAATAAGAATCAAGGATGGCTGTTGCTAAGAATGTCTTAGCTTTCCTATCATCATCTTATAATCAAAATTCCAACAGTATAGATTACTATCTTAAAGCACTAGATTTTGCTGTTATCCAGGATGCGGATATTAGAGCTTGCTTATACAGTATTTGCTTTTAAGAAAAAAATAAATAAAAGCTTTTTCTGATTTCCCCCCCCTCCATGGGGATTATAAAATACCCTTTGCTATTATATTGGGATAGGGTGGCTATTGATTCCCTGTCAGGTACATTGTAATATACCGGTATGTTATTATTTTTGTCTGGATATACAATACATGGGGTTTTGTTGTTTATCATTGTTTTTAATCTTTTAAAATATTAGCTGCCCAGATAATCTCAATCTCTCTCTCTTTCTCTCTCTCTCTCTCTCTCGCTCTCGCTCTCTGTCTCTCTCTCGTCCGGCAGCATTTAAATCTTATAAACCAGAGATCTTCAAACTTAGCTCTGCTGGCTGGAAAATTCTGGGAGTTGAAGTTCACGAGTTTGGGGACCTCTGTTATAAACCAACTAAACCTACAACAATTATTGGAATCTATCTTATTTTTATGGAATGTAAAACAGAATCTTAAAAGCCTGATAGAGTTTCTACTTCCCTCTCAGACTCAAGATGGGATAATCTTGAGTTTGTTCCTCACTCTCTCCGATATTATAGTTTATAGTTATAGTTTATTAGATTTGTATGCCGCCCCTCTCCGAAGACTCGGGGCGGCTCACAGCATAGCAATAATACAATACGTTACAAATCTAACAATAACAAATTAGATCTATTTAAAAGACATTAACAACATAATAAAACCCCTAGCTATGCAGTCACACACATTCAACCTAATCTATCATGCAGTAAGGCCAAAAATATAATAAAAAGGGGAAAGATGGTAATTATCCCCACGCCTGGTGACAAAAGTGGGTCTTGAGCATTTTACGGAAGGCGAGGAGGGTGGGGGCTATTCAAATCTCTGGAGGGAGTTGATTCCAGAGGGCCGGGGCCGCCACAGAGAAGGCTCTTCCCCTGGGTCCTGCCAGCCGACATTGTTTGATCGACGGGACTCGGAGAAGGCCCACTCTGTGGGACCTAATGAGCCACTGGGATTCGCGCGGCAGGAGGCGGTCTCGGAGATATTCTGGTCCGATGCCATGTAGGGCTTTATAGGTCATAACCAACACTTTGAATTGTGACCGGAAACTGATTGGCAGCCAGTGCAGGCCGCGGAGTGTTGGTGAAATGTGGGCAGATCTTGGAAGCCCCACGATGGCTCTTGCGGCCACGTTCTGCACGATCTGAAGTTTCCGAACACTCTTCAAAGGTAGCCCCATGTAGAGAGCATTGCAGTAGTCGAACCTCGAGGTGATGAGGGCACGAGTGACTGTGAGCAGTGACTCCCGGTCCAAATAGGGCCGCAACTGGTGCACCAGGCGAACCTGGGCAAACGCCCTCCTCGCCACAGCCGAAAGATGGTGCTCTAATGTTAGCTATGGATCGAGGAGGACGCCCAAGTTGCAAACCCTCTCTGAGTGGGTCAATAATTCCCCCAATAATTCCAGGCGATGCTTATGAGAAGTGGTCAGATATTAGCAGTTCATGCTCCCAGTAGCTCTCTGATGCTGTTCCCCTCTTCCAGTATATCAGTGACGTTGTTTTCCAGGGTCAACTGTGATATCTTTCCTCTTTTTATTATTTTAATATAACAGGCTTGATACAACAGCCTTGAAAAGCAGAGGCAGTTTTGGGAAACATTTCAAGTTAAGAACATCTGGAGAATTTCTCTTACCTGCCAAGCATTTGTTCTGATTCCTGTTTGGCAGAGAAGAGGTATGGCAGGATGAAGAAAGCTCCATTTTAGCACACACAGAGATAAATGAAATTTTAAAACTGTTAAGATTTAGGAACTATGATCTCACCAATTCCCTTTCCATGAAATGGCTAAATAAGCCTTTGCAAAAAATCTTCCTACTGGGATATCTTTGGCTGTCAAAAGTTTAAACATTTCTACTATTATGCAGCCAATCATATGGCATTTTTTCCTTTTTAGATAACTGTTACTTTTATGTGATAATTAGTACATGTTAGGGATGTGCATAGTTTAAAAATAATTTAGAGGAAGAAGGAATATCCATGGGGGAATGGTCAGAAAAGAAAGCTAAAATTGTGAGATAATGCCTCGTTTCTTTTTTTTTTGGGGGGGGGGGATATTTTTAATTTTTGATTTTTAAATATTTTTAATTTTTGATTTTTAAATATTTTTAATTTTTGATTTTTAAATATTTTTAATTTTTGATTTTTAAATATTTTTAATTTTTGATTTTTAAATATTTTTGATTTTTAAATATTTTTAATTTTTGATTTTTAAATATTTTTAATTTTTGATTTTTAAATATTTTTAATTTTTGATTTTTAAATATTTTTGATTTTTAAATATTTTTAATTTTTGATTTTTAAATATTTTTAATTTTTGATTTTTAAATATTTTTAATTTTTGATTTTTAAATATTTACATCTTAATATTTTTCAGGTGGGTCGACATCCATATACTATATCAATATATTTATATATTTATACATTATATACACAATCCTTTATGTTATTTTCTTTTCCACCCATCTCTTACTGTTATTTTGCATTTCTTTTTTGTGTCCATTTGTACCATTTTGTCCAAGAATAATAATCGAGTCCTTTTGATCGTTGTTTATTATTATTATTATTATTATTATTATTATTATTATTATTATTTATTGGATTTATATGCCGCCCCTCTCCGAAGACTCGGGGTGGCTAACAGCAATCATAAAACAGCATACAATAATAATCCAATACTAAAAATGATTAAAAACCCATTATTATAAAAACCAAACATACATACAGACATACCATGCATAAAATTGTAAAGGCCTAGGGGGAAAGGGAATCTCAATTCTCCCATGCCTGGCGACAGAGGTGGGTTTTAAGAAGCTTACGAAAGGCAAGGAGGGTGGGGGCAATTCTAATCTCTGGGGGGAGTTGGTTCCAGAGGGCCGGGGCTGCCACAGAGAAGGCTCTTCCCCTGGGTCCCGCCAAGCAGCATTGTTTAGTTGACGGGACCCGGAGAAGACCCACTCTGTGGGACCTAACGGGTCGCTGGGATTCGTGCGGCAGAAGGCGGTTAATCGGTCCATTTCTGCACATTCATATATTTTAAAAAATTATCTCCTTATCTCCAGGTGTCTGGGGGTCTTTCCATTTTTGCACATAGCCAATTCTTGCGGCTGTTACTATATGTAGTATGCCTCACTTCTTTTTTTATAAGAATCTACAGATTCTTGCTGCCTTTGACCTTCTTATCTGGCAGACATCCCCGAAGCAAAGAACCTTTCTGCCCTTCCATTAAAATTTCAAACTTTTTGCAGGTATTCCTCTTAGCCTAAACAAAAGGGCTGTATAGCCTTGAGAAATCCACTAATTAGAATTAGCAGTATTTTCTTCTTCTTCTCCTGCTCAGAAAACCCAGGAAACAAAGGCCCTTCTTCCAAGATATTTCCCATGCAAGAGCCCCTAGGATAGAAGCATATTTAAAATTTAAATGTACTTTTAAAAACATACTGGTGTATCATCTTCAAACTTGGGCACTTTTAAGATTTGTGGACTTCAAGTCCCAGAATTCTCCATCCAGCATAGCTTAAAGTTGCCAAGTTTGGGGCTCCCTGATCAGAGCTGGTTTCTGGCTTACCTTGCTTCCAGTTCGCTCCTTGCTGCATCGCCCACGTGTGCGCGCATGCAAGTACTAAAACTATGGGTGTGCAGCAGGCAGGATGGGGTGGAATGCAGTTCCATCGGCGGAAATGAAGATGATGGGAAGCTCCAGCTGATCAGCGGCTGTCACTTCCTGGATTACTGGTCTCGGCTTGGCTCTCCTTTTCCCCCCTGCTGCGTCTGCGCTCCTTGCTTTTTTCCTCTTTCCTCCTTCCTGGCCTCAAATGAGCTTCCGTCTCTCCTGCCTGGCTCCCCTCCAACCTCACGCGGCCACCTCCCGCCTGAGGTGCAAGCAGAAGGTATGGGTGGAAGCAGTGCTGGCAGCCTTTATGATTCTGGAAGCACCCATTTGCCTAGCTACCCAGCCTGAAGTGGGGGGGGGGGTGACCCAGGAATGAGAGCGTGGGAAACACAAAGCAAATTGTCACCCCAGTGAGCGACACTGGTAAGGTTGTAAGTTCAGGACTTAACAGTTCACTTGAACGATGATGATCGTTCAAGCCACTCCCTCCTGGACACATGGCTGGCAAGCCACTCCTACCCAGTCACATGACCATTAAGCCACACCCACAAAATTAAGCCACACCCACAGCGGGGCAGTAAAATGTTTGGCTGCCCATTACCGACTAAAACCCCAGCTTCTGCGCATGCACAGAAGCAAATAACAGCTTCTACAAGGGAGCAGAAGCAAAAAACAAGATGGTTCCTAGGGCACCGCCAAGAGGCAGTTCGAAGGCGTGGCAGGTCTGGGTTGCTGCCAGTTCTAGTAACCTAGGCTTCAAGTTACTACCGGTTCCTTAGAACCAGGGATGGGCTGCTGCCCAGACCGGGGGGGGGGGAGACGCAGAGGAGTAGCAAAAATGGAGCTCCACCCCAGAGCACCCAATTTGCACTGAAAGATGTTGAAACAAAATGCAGGGCGTCCTGCATAAGCCATGCCCACAGTGTGGTAGTAAAAAATTTGGTAGCCCTTCACTGCGAACCGATTCGAACCAGGAGGAACCCACCTCTGGCTCTGATCTAGGAGCTGTCAAGTGCACTTCTTCTTGAAATGTGACAACAAATATTAAAAGTTGCTTGAAAGGGATGTGGAAATTTCAAAAGTCAGTCCCACTTGAGGGAAAAGAACTGAATTATTGCATGGCTTCTTCTGCATAGAGAGAAGGAGGGACTGTAGCAGAAAAATTGTAATTCAAATGGTAGGGCACCTGCTAGAAACGAGGTGGCGCGGTGGGTCGAGTGCAGTACTGCAGGCCACTAAAGCTGACTGCTAGATCTGCAGGTCAGCGGTTCAAATCTCATCACCTGCTCAAGGTTGACTCACCCTTCCATCCTTCTGAGGTGGGTAAAATGAGGACCCAGATTGTGGGGGCAATATAGAAACATAGAAACATAGAAGTCTGACGGCAGAAAAAGACCTCATGGTCCATCTAGTCTGCCCTTAGACTATTTTCTGTATTTTATCTTAGGATGGATATATGTTTATCCCAGGCATGTTTAAATTCAGTTACTGTGGATTTATCTACCACGTCTGCTGGAAGTTTGTTCCAAGGATCTACTACTCTTTCAGTAAAATAATATTTTCTCATGTTGCTTTCGATCTTTCCCCCAACTAACTTCAGATTGTGTCCCCTTGTTCTTGTGTTCACTTTCCTATTAAAAACACTTCCCTCCTGGACCTTATTTAACCCTTTAATATATTTAAATGTTTCGATCATGTCCCCCCTTTTCCTTCTGTCCTCCAGACTATACAGATTGAGTTCATTAAGTCTCTCCTGATACGTTTGATGCTTAAGACCTTCCACCATTCTTGTAGCCCGTCTTTGGACCCGTTCAATTTTGTCAATATCTTTTTGTAGGTGAGGCCTCCAGAACTGAACACAGTATTCCAAATGTGGTCTCACCAGCATTCTATATAACGGGATCATAATCTCCCTCTTCCTGCTTGTTATACCTCTAGCTATGCAGCCAAGCATCCTACTTGCTTTCCTATATGTTGGCCCCTGTTAGAAAAAGTACTATTGCTTTTTTTTTTTTACTTTTAGTATTTCTTCTTATTTATCCATATATACACTTTGTTCCATATCTCATAAAATTCTGTTTCCTCTTGATCTTTTAACCGTCTTGTCATCATATCCATTTCAGCGCAGTCTAGCATTTTCTTAATAACTTCCTCTTCTTTGGGAATGTTTTCCCCTTTCCAATTTTGCACATACACTATCCTGGCCGCTGTCAGAATTGTATAAGTAGAGGTATGATTTAAAAGTTATGTTAGAATTAGTTTACTTATGAAGACTTATTATATAAGGTAAAACAAATTTCTTCTTTTCATTTAAAGCAATAAGTTGATTTAAAGTATTTTTTAATGTATTCTTTTTTCTGTATTGAAATTTTACTTCTACAATAAGCGGGGTAGATACAACCCCATGTTTATGTTAAATGTATGTTTGTCAATTTTGTCTGTTTTAAGAAAATTAATAAAATATATTGAAAAGAAAAAAAGAAAAAAAGTGCTATTGCTAACATGTTGTAAGTCTAAGGAGAAGCGTGGCATAAAAAAATTGAATAAATAAATGTATAAAATTTCATATTTTCAGCTCTGCTCCCTTCATTATCATCATCAATGTTATTTCTATCCAGTTCCTGAATTTCTTGAGTTCTATCTGCACTCAAGGATAACCCCATCAGGAAAAGCATCAGCTTGGCCAAGCAGAGCAGGCATTAATAAGCTAAATGGATTAATAATTTTCCTTTTAAAAGGCAGCTTCCTACATTCTTATTAGGTTGGCAGTTAGTATCTCTTTTCATTCCCCTGGATTCTGTGTTAATTATGGTAAGTCTAAGCATCGTAATGGAAGAGAGGTGATGTTGCAGCTCTTTTTTTTAGTAGCTGTTTGCTTTGTTTCTCTCCCACCCTCCCTGTATGGAGAGCAAAGGATTTGATTGATACACAAGGTGCCCACTGTTGCTATCACAACAGACAGCTATGATCAAGTTCTGGTGCTTCTTTGTTTGCCTGCCGACGTTTCATTACTCAACTAGGGAACATCATCACATTCATTTGCACTGATGATGTTCCCTAGTTGGGTAATTGAAATGTCTGCAAGCCAGGAAACCAACTCACAGATAATACCAAGATCTCCACAGTTCAATCCTTAATTACAGATATTCTCCTTTATTGGAGACTGTATGGAATGCACACAATTTAATTTTAGACTCTTGTCTGGCAGATACGATGACTTGCAAATCAAAGAAAAACCCCTTAGATAACTCCAGCTAAATAACTAACTAACTAGCCCATTCCAAGAAAATAGCAGATCTTGTGTTGTGGCTTGAATTTCTAAATACAGTGGTACCTCTACCTAAGAACACCTCTACTTCTGAAATTTTCTAGATAAGAACCGGGTGTTCAAGAATTTTTTGCCTCTTCTCAAGAACCATTTTCCACTTACAAACCAGAGCCTCTGAAACTGTAACCGGAAAAGGCAGGAAAAAGTCTCCGTGGGGCCTCTCTAGGAATCTCCTGGGAGGAAACAGGGATGGAAAAGGTAGGGAGAAGCCTCTGTGGGGCCTCTCTAGGAATCTCCGGGGTGGAAACAGGGCCAGAAAAGATGAGGAGAAGCCTCCATGGGGCCTCTCTAGGAATCTCCTGGGAGGAAACAGGGCCTCCACCCTCCCTGTGGTTTCCCGAATGGCATGCATTATTTGCTTTTACATTGATTCCTATGGGAAAAATTGCTTCTTCTTACAAACGTTTCTACTTAAGAACCTGGTCACGGAACAAATTAAGTTCATAAGTAGACGTACCACTGTATGCAGAATATTCGTTGGCCAAGCGATTCTGAAAACATAATTTGCAGAATCTGACCTTGTGTAAATGATGTTTCTTTGCTTGAAATCTCCGAATGCCACCTTGGAGTCTCAGATTCACAGGTCAACATGGAGGGTATATTAAAAAGGTGTTTGTTTGAATCCTACGTGACCAGGAAACCTGGCTTAACTATCCAAGATGCTTTAATTGGCTACTTTCAGCATTTGTAATAGAATTGGGATTTAGTGATTCATATGTGTATTTTTTTTTTTTAAAGAAAATAACTGTATGATGAATACTAAGGCAAAATTTCCAGATGACTTCATGTCGTTAAAGCCTTTAGGAAACATACAATTTGTGATTTCCCAGAGCTGTTTCTTTTTCGCAAGTGACAATCCTTGCTCATTCCTGGAAACTGACAGAACGCTAAGATCTCTTAACATCTAGGCTGCATTCGGTTGCTTGACAGAGACAATTTATTTATTTTTACCGCTTTGAGAATGATCAAAGCAAACTACGAACACTTTATTCCCTGGCGCCTTAATTTACAAATCATTCTTTTCACTGCAAGTATTGTTCAGAGCAGAGTTTCAGCGATTCTGCTTGAGACTGAAAAAGCAAACATACCTATCAAAAGAACTGTCAATATCGAAATAATGTCTTATTTGATTTGATGCTAAGACACACCTTTGTGCTTGCACAGAATTGTTGTTCATGACACACATTCTGAGCTAAGGACCAGGTAACAAATATTCAAAACCAGTGTTTCTCAACCTCAGCAACTTTAAGATTGTGGACTTCAACTTCCAGAATTCCTCAGATAAACAGATCATTATGAGCCGTGGTGGTACAGTGGTTAGAGTGCAGTAATGCAGGGTGCTTCTGCAGCCTGCCGACTGCCTACAATTTGGCAGCTCAAATCTCACCAGGCTCAAGATTGACTCAGCCTTCCATCCTTCCGAGGTGGGTAAAATGAGGATAAAATTATTGGGGGCAATATGCTGACTCTGTAAACTGATTAGAGAGGGCTGTAAAGCACCGTGAAGCCGTATATAAGTCTACCTTTGAAAAGTGTTCGGAAACTCCAGATCGTGCAGAACGCGGCCACGAGAGCCATCATGGGGCTTCCCAGATTCGCCCACATATCTTCAACACTCCGTGGCCTGCATTGGCTGCCGATCAGTTTCCGGTCACAATTCAAAGTGTTGGTCATGACCTTCAAAGCCCTACATGGCATTGGACCAGAGTACCTCCGGAACCGCCTGCTACCGCATGAATCCCAGCAGCCAATAAGGTCCCACAGAGTTGGCCTTCTCCGGGTCCCGTCAACTAAACAATGTCGTCTGGCGGGCCCCAGGGGAAGAGCCTTCTCTGTGGCAGCCCCGGCTCTCTGGAATCAACTCCCCCCGGAGATTAGAACTGCCCCCACCCTCCTTGCCTTTCGTAAACTACTTAAGACCCACCTATACCGCCAGGCATGGGGGATTTGAGACATCTTCCCCCAGGCTCATTATTATTTATGTTTGGTATGTATGTGCTGTTTGGTTTTTAATTATGATAGGGTTTTTAGTTATTTTTAATATTAGATTTGTGCCATTGTAATATTGTTTTTATCGTTGTTGTGAGCCGCCCCGAGTCTTCGGAGAGGGGCAGCATACAAATCTAATAAATTGAATTGAATTGAATACATGCCATTGCTATTATGCAGGTTGGGAAATTCTGAGAGTTGACTATTTTCTCCTGAAAACATGGCTCTGAATTGATTAACGATATCATTAAGTATCGATTAATAATATATGTGAATGATGTGTTCACAACACAAGATTCAAAAAGGAAAATAAATAGACATTTATGTTGACAAAACCATTCAGAACAATTTGGACCGGTTTGCTCTCAAGTCCTGCCCGTTGAAAAACTAATTTAAATGTATACAACAGCCCATTTCACTGATGGAAATCATGTGCAGATTTATTCAGTATTGTATAATATTCTTTTGACTGTTCCCCCTGCCCAAATTTGTTGACTCGATCAATTCCAAACATTGGAGATATAGCCAAGTATAACATATAAACTTCTAAAGCCAAACCAAGAACCCACTGAATTTCAATTCCAAAAGTCACACTAATGTACAAGGGAAATTAATTCATAGTTAACTCCTGTGAATTAATTCTTGACTTGCATTTATAAGTATGAGCATCTTTCCAGGATCAGGTCACTATGGAGGGAGTGATGTCATGGTTGTAATTACATAATTAGCATGATTTGCATGATGTCGTGACATCCATGACATCATGACATCACTGTTGGTGTCTGCTGGGCATTTAAATCCATGGCAGCAAGGTACTTATAACTAAGGGTCATTTCATTATAGCTAGAGACTTTGGTTTGTCAGCTGAGAAAGGCTGATCCTATGACTTTGGATAGTTAAAGAATGAGTAGCAATCTTGCATGTTACAAGGCAGTAGTATTCTACAGTAAATTAGTAAGCAGAGTAAAAATCTATAGAGTATCTTTTCATTCTCTTAATTGTACTTATTTTAGACATCTACTAACGTTCTGATACAACACTAAATCTAAGTACAGTGGTACCTCTACCTTAGAACACTGCTACTTACGAACTTTTCTAGATAAGAACTGGGTGTTCAAGATTTTTTTGCCCCTTCTCAAGAACCATTTTCCACTTACAAACCCGAGCCTCCAAAACTGTAACCGGAAAAGGCAGGGTGAAGCTTCCGTGGGGCCTCTCTGGGAATCTCCTGGGAGAAAAGAGGGCCGGAAAAGGCTGGGAGAAGCCTCTGTGGGGCCTCTCTAGGAATCTCCTGGAAGGAAACAGGGCCAGAAAAGGCAGGGAGAAGCCTCCCTTGGGCCTCTCTAGAAATCTCCTGAGAGGAAACAGAGCCAGAAAAGGCAGGGAGAAGCCTCCCTTGGGCCTCTCTAGAAATCTCCTGAGAGGAAACAGGGCCAGAAAAGGCAGGGAGAAGCCTCCCTTGGGCCTCTCTAGAAATCTCCTGAGAGGAAACAGGGCCTCCACCCTCCCTGTGGTTTCCCCAATCGCACACATTATTTGCTTTTACATTGATTCCTATGGGAAAAATTGTTTCTTCTTACAAACTTTTCTACTTAAGAACCTGATCACAGAACAAATTAAGTTCGTAAGTAGAGGTACCACTGTAGTTTGGAAATGCTTTTATTATTATTAATTAAAATTATAACATTTTACTTCACATCTATTCTTTTGACGTCAGAGATAAAGAAAGAGAAGTCGTATTATTCTTTCCACATACTGTTTATTCTTAGCGCATTCCATTCAGGCTCTTTAGTTTCTTCTCTCTTAAATATATTGTCCCAAGCTACTTATATATTTTTATGCCTATTTTCCACAGTTCCAGTCCTGCTTAATGAGTATTTCTAATCCCCGGCTGAAACACAGTTTGCCAAGTGCAGAAATGGACAGCTTGTAACTTTTTTCAGTTTGGTGATCTGGCAAAAGCTTAACTTTACCACTAAATGAAGTATTTTTTTTAACTTCACCTTTTTGCATTCCCAAAATTCCCCAGTGAGCAATACTGGTCTAATGTAACAGCTGAGTTTGCTTGAGATGTTGATAAGAATGAAATGGATTTGGAAATTTTCTGATTACAATCCCATTAAATCAGATTTGCACACAAGAACACTTATTTTTCCTAGCCTGAAATACTCAACTATATGTTAAAAAGTCACTTTGGAGCTATAAAGAACACCAAAGAATTATGTGTGTGTTTTCCCCCAGCAGTAACTCCCCAGTTCTTTTAATGCTGGCTGGGGAATTCTGGGAGTTGAAGTCCAGATATCTTCAAGTGGCCAAGGTTGGGAAACACTGACCCAGAGTATCCATGAGCAAAACATATTTTCTATTATTTGAGAGGCTGATAGATATAATCCTATAAAGCCCTTCATGGCACCGGACCAGATTACCTCAGGGACCGCCTTCTGCTGCACGAATCCCAGCGACCAGTCAGGTCCCACAGAGTGGGTTTTCTCCGGGTCCTGTCAACCAAACAATGTCGCTTGTCGGGACCCGAGGAAGAGCCTTCTCTGTGGCGGCCCCGGCCCTCTGGAACCAACTCCCCCCAGAGATTAGAATTGCCCCCACCCTCCTTGCCTTTCGAAAGTTGCGTAAAATCGATCAGTCCACATAGAGTTGGCCTCCTCTGGGTCCCCTCAGCCAAACAATACTGGCTGGCGGGACCACAGGGAAGGGCCTTCTCTGTGGTGGCTCCGGCACTCTGAACTGACTTCCCCTGAAGATTCTTACTGCCCCTGCTCTCCTGGCCTTCCAAAAGGCCCCCAAAACAGGGCTTAGCTGGCAGGCCTGGGAAGACCAGAGCATTGATACCTACTCAGTAGTATGATTGTGAGATTAATGGGGTTTTAACTTTTGTATCGTATTTTATTGTTGTTTGCCTCCCTGAGTCCGTAAGGAGATGGGCGGCATATAAATGCAATAAAACAAACAAGCAAACATTTTATTTCAATGCCTGGAAGTTGTAGGGATCAACAGCCTTCAACTGAATCATGTCATGATTGACTGGCTATGCGTTTTGGTGTCTTGTGGTTCTGGGACTATTGTTTCTTTGCCACTGGATAGGGTTGATTAGAAGACTTCTAAGGTTCTCCCTCTGGGATTCTCTGAGATATACCTTCCCCCTAGGCCTTTACAATTTTATGCATGGTATGTCTGTATGTATGATTGGTTTTTATATAATGGGCTTTTAACTGTTTTTAGTATTGGATTTTGTTATATACTGTTTTATTGTTGTTGTTAGCTGCCCCGAGTCTGCGGAGAGGGGCAGCATACAAATCCAATAAATATAAATCCACCTCCTGTGCACTCATATGAAACTTTCTTCTTTGCCTTTATTCTGAAAACAATAGGCCTCAAATAGAATGCACAGGTGTCCATTCTCATAAAGGTCACTGACTTGGTACACAAAGACACAGTGCTGTTTTTGATAGCGATTAAAATGGTTCTCAGGGGAGCTGAGTTAATCAGGGTTTTGTTGATAGGCTAGGAGGGGCTAAAGAACAGACAGATAGAAAAGGAAAGGAGGAGAGATTTCCCTTTTTGACACAAATGGTGATGTTACTACTAGCTCTTGAAGTCCACCCTACCCAGAAGAAAAAATTATAGTATGCAGACTATAACAAGGACTTCAGTGCTGTTATTTGCAGCTGGGTCTAATTAGAAACATAGAAACAGAAGACTGACGGCAGAAAAAGACCTCATGGTCCATCTAGTCTGCCCTTATACTATTTCCTGTATTTTATCTTACAATGGATATATGTTTATCCCAGGCATGTTTAAATTCAGTTACTGTGGATTTACCAACCACATCTGCTGGAAGTTTGTTCCAAGGATCTACTACTCTTTCAGTAAAATAATATTTTCTCATGTTGCCTTTGATCTTTCCCCCAACTAACTTCAGATTGTGTCCCCTTGTTCTTGTGTTCACTTTCCTATTAAAAACACTTCCCTCCTGGACCTTATTTAACCCTTTAACATATTTAAATGTTTCGATCATGTCCCCCCTTTTCCTTCTGTCCTCCAGACTATAGAGATTGAGTTCATTAAGTCTTTCCTGATATGTTTTATGCTTAAGACCTTCCGCCATTCTTGTAGCCCGTCTTTGGACCCCTTCAATTTTGTCAATATCTTTTTGTAGGTGAGGTCTCCAGAACTGAACACAGTACTCCAAATGTGGTCTCACCAGCGCTCTATATAAGGGGATCACAATCTCCCTCTTCCTGCTTGTTATACAATTATATAATTGTATGGGAAAGTGAACACCAAGCCAAGATTGGGGGGAAGGCGGGTTGAGATGGTTTTATGAGTATTATGGGACCTACATAAAAAAGCGACAGAGCTTTGGTCACAAAATCAAAGTTGCCATCTTGATTTTTTAAATGACTTTGCAGTGTAAGGAATAATGTAGAAACCTATTTTTGAACTTTATGAGTCTCCCTCATTTGTTAAAGCACACTGGTTTTATTTTTTTATTTTTTATATATAACTTTATTAAATTTTTCATAAAAAGACAAAACATGACATACATACATTTAACATCTATTTGGGGTTATAATTACCCCACTTATTTTTGAAGTCTTTCTAATACAGAAAAAAGAAAATCCGCTAATAACTTGTAAAATTAATATAAAATGGAAAGAAGAATTTTTGTTTTTATATGCTTATTATCTATACTGTTAACAAAATAAAACTAATTCTAATATCTATACATACTTTCAAATCATTTAAATCTTGTTTTTTCCCTTCTATTTAACCATGTATACAATTTATTCCAAATATCATAAAATTCTGATTCTTCATGATTGTTTAACCGCCTTGTCATCATGTCCATTTCGGCACATTCTATAATTTTTCTTAATTTTGGGTTCAAATTTTTCTTAATTGGCTGTAAATTTGAACCCGAAATAAGCCCAGATTGTGATTTGCATCCTTACACTAATATACCAAACTGGACGTGCTTCAAACAACCCTGCCCCACAGCCCTTAGCAAATGCTGTTTGTTGTCAGAATTATAGAAGCTAAAGTTGAAGAAAATAGTCTATAGGGTTTTTTTTAATCCTCTTTGTTTCAACTCCTTTTTATATCACCTAGTTTAGGAGTTTGTTAGAAGCCATGATGATATCGTATGCAGGCAGATGCCTCACGACATGAAAAATGTCCAGTTTATTCACCTCAGTGGTGGAAGATATCATGACATGTGATGTCTGAGTTCGCGAGGAAAAGAGTGGCCTATAAATATTATTATTATTATTATTATTATTATTATTATTATTATTATTATTATTATTATTATTATTATTATCATTATTATCATCATTATTATCATTATTATCATATTATCATTATATCATCATCATGATCATTATTATTATTATTATTATTATTATTATTATTATTATTATTATGTCAATACAACAAAGCAAACGAGATCGCTATGCTGGATTTCGTATTTCATCACCAGTCAGGCGCTTCCCAAGCACCTAGGACTGCGTGATGTAGCGGCGAATTATGTTTGCTGATACCAGTAAAGCGGCCTTTTGCAATTGACAGATGGAGATTTTGTCAATTCCAATGGTTTTCAAATGTCCGCTGAAATCCTTTGGCACTGCGCCCAGCATGACAAGTACCACTGGGACCACTTTCACTGGCTTATGCCAGAGTCGTTGCAGCTCGATTTTTCACTAATTTCTCTAGCTGCTTCTCCTCAATTCTGCGGTCCCCTGGGATTGCGATGTCGATGATCCATACTTTCTTTTTCGCCACAATCACAATGTGTGGTGTGTTATGCTTCAGAATTTGGTCAGTCTGAAGTCGGAAGTTCCACAGTAGTTTTGCTTCCTCATTTTCGACCATGTTTTTGGGCTTATGATACCACCAGTTCTTTGCCATTGGTAAATGGTAATTCTGGCACAAGTTCCAGTGGATCAACTGTGCCACAGCATCATGTCTATGCTTGTAGTCAGTCTGTGCGATCTTTTTGCAGCAGCTGAGTATGTGATCCATTGTTTCATCTGTTTCTTTACAGAGTGTGCATTTTGGATCATCTGTTGATTTTATTATTATTGTTGTTGTTGTTGTTTTGTTGTTAATAATAATAATAATAATAATAATAATAATAATAATAATAATAATAATGTCATTTCACTCCGTTGACTCCATGTCATCTAGTTTCTTCTTCTGGAAAGTTCTTTCTTAGAAGCAACTTTGGGAAAAGTTCTCATACACAGAAATTGATATTTTTAAATTTATTTTTTAATCAGAATTTCTTACTAATCCACTACAATCACCCAACAATTTATCCTTTCCTTCTATCATGAATATCTTCAACTTTGAAAAGTATTGCATGATATTAGGTTAGTCACTCTTCTTTCCTAAGATTATTAATCTTCACTAGTCAGGAAATAGCCTTTGTATTCTCCTAACATTTTTGAGCAACCCAGGGAAGTGACTCCATTGTCTTGTTGTCAGTTGTCTTGTCTTCTATGTGGAACATCACATACCACAATCCTGTGTGTCAGAGCATTAAACATGATGTGTTCTCAGCAACATTGAAACTGCAGTTCCCATAATCCCAAGCCAACAAAGCCACCTATAAATTCTGGGAATTGAAGTTCAAACACATCTAAGCAGATTGAGTTGAGAAAGGTTGCTGTGAACATTCGCACAACTTGCTTTGTTTGGTCCCATTGTGCTACTGACAAAAGAGTAGCAAAAGTATGAAAGGGTGATCAATTTTGTGGTAAGAAATTGCAATGTGGGAAAATACTTGCTATATTTGCTGCTGCCAGGCCTCTGTTGGCAAATGTCTGATGGAAAATAGAAGTTGACTTCCCTCAGGATGAATTCTCAGAGGGCGATTTGGGCATCAGCTGGTGCAATTTTGTACAAATCTGTCCCAGGTAGTAATTAATTCTCCAAACACTCTTGTGTGTCAAACAGCTATTAGGAGACCCTCTTCCTTCTTTGAAGCTGAAAACACACCCAATAAAAGTTAAGCCATTGGATGAAGTTGAATGCAAAATCGGAGCCATTTAAAGACTGTTTCTTTGAATATAGAGCTGTCTTAAGGCATGGTTAGTAGCCTGTTAACTAGGTTACATGGGGAATGAATCTGTTGTGGTGGCTTAACAGGAAGATAAAATAGAAAGTGTGTCATCCACATGAAATAAGATGGTTAGTAGGCATGCAGACTGCAGGTAGTCAGATAAATAGATATTATGTAATAAGGGAACAGGCTAATGAAAGGAATAAACACCACCACACCCAGTTGGGCAGCATATTTCTATGACATAAAAAATACTTGCTGAGTGGTGGATTTCCACAGAAATAACCATGTGCCCTATGTTGGATAAAATAAAAAAGAACAGAGACATGGTCCTTTATATCGGTATTTCCCAACCTTGGCCACTTGAAGATATTTGGACTTCAACTCCCAGAATTCCCCAGCCAGCGAATTCTGGGAGTTGAAGTCCAAATATCTTCAAGTGGCCAAGGTTGGGAAACAATGCTTTATATAATTGTCAAAAATAACCATCTGCATTTGAGCACTCATTATTTCTAAAAAAGTATGTCATCTTTTGGGTTTGCCGTGTCATCATTAAAGATTTATTAAATGTGGCAAAATGCTGGATTTAGGTGGGGTTATGCCTTAATTCAGCACATCCCTTATAGCCATGCTACAATTTGAAAGTAGAATGGTTATTACATCTAATGAACACAAGTGCAGTTGTACCCTCTACTTAAGAACTTAATTGTGACCAGGATCTTAAGTAGAAAGGTTTGTAAGAAGAAGCAATTTTTCCCTTAGGAATCAATTTAAAAGCAAATAATGCATACAAATCCATTAGGAAAGAAATAAAAGCTCGGAATTTGGGTGGGAGGAAGAGGAGGAAGAAAAGGAGGACAGTCGCTGCCCAGAGCGAAGGGAGTGTTTCTTTTCTCTGGGCGCTGGCAGAGGTTTATTCCCTCTCCAAGCACCTAGAGAAAGGAAAATGCTTTGTTCGCTTTGGACTGCCAAAGCCTCCTTAAGTGCCATGGAAAGGCTCCTCTGGCAGCCCAGAAAAGCCCGAGATGGCTGGGATTAAAGGGGGAATGGCAGGAAACTGGCCGGGCCTTCGTGCCGCTCTCAAATTTCCTGGGAAATTTTTCCGGGCTTTGGTTCTTAAGTAGAAAATGGTTCTTAAGAAAAGGCAAAAAAGAAATCTTGAACACTCGGTTCTTATTTAGAAAAGTTCTTAAGCAGAGGCATTCTTAGGTAGAGATACCACTGTAGTTAATTTTAAGTTCAGAGTAAAAATTGGAGTTTTGAATATTAAGTAGGGAGATTATGATCCCGCTATATAGAATGCTGGTGAGACCACATTTGGAATACTGTGTTCAGTTCTGGAGACCTCACCTACAAAAAGATATTGACAAAATTAACGGGCTACAAGAATGGTGGAAGATCTTAAGCATAAAACGTATCAGGAAAGACTTAATGAACTCAATCTGTATAGTCTGGAGGACAGAAGGAAAGGGGGGGACATGATCGAAACATTTAAATATATTAAAGGGTTAAATAAGGTTCAGGAGGGAAGTGTTTTTAATAGGAAAGTGAACATAAGAACAAGGAGACACAATCTGAAGTTAGTTGGGGGAAAGATCAAAAGCAACATGAGAAAATATTATTTTACTGAAAGAGTAGTAGATCCTTGGAACAAACTTCCAGCAGACGTGGTAGATAAATCCACAGTAACTGAATTTAAACATGCCTGGGATAAACATATATCCATCCTAAGATAAAATACAGAAAGTAGTATAAGGGCAGACTAGATGGACCATGAGGTCTTTTTCTGCCATCAGACTTCTATGTTTCTATGTTTCTAAGTATACTGTATAACTAAATGGAGTATAAAACCATTCAGTTCTAATTTGGTGGTGGGGCAGCACAGAGTAGCTAAGACCGCTACTAGAAGTTAGCAAAAATTACAGAAATTACTAATACTTTGCTGGGATGGGATTGCCATCCAGTTTTTTTCGGCCCAGTCTCATGGCTCTAATGTGTTAATGGGAAACACAAGAGATTTCCTTTCTATCTTTCTTCCATATTAGAATGAATCCTAACTTTAACCTAAGAGAAGCCCATAATATCCTTATGTAGCAAAGGATGTGCAATAGATAACTTGATTTCAAAGTTTACAAATTGCAGCAAGAGGAACTGTGAGATACCAACTTCCATTTCTTGCTATCCTCCTGACCTCACCTGACGCAACCTTAATGCTCCCTATCGATCTCATTTGCAAACAGGAGATTGCAAATTGTTCCGTTTTCTCCCCTTTTATTTTAATTTCCTAATCTCGTCTCTTATTTAGTACTTGCTCCCCACGGTTCTCCTTCCTGCTTGCCTGCCTGCCTTCATTTATTTTCATTTCCCTTTGATACCAGTTGAACTGTAAACCCATCTATTCAGTTGGTAGCAATCAGTTCAAATTTAACCCCAAGTCTATAAACATCTGAAACGTCCTCTGGAAGTGATTTGTGAAAAAAGCTATTGAGTATTTGCTTTTACAAAATGAAAATCAGTCATGTTATTTAATTAATTACTTATTGATACTTTCCCTCCCCCTAGGCTTATAAAATTTATGCATGGTATGCTAGCATGTATGATTGATTTTTAAATTGGGGTTTTAAATTAACTTAAACTTAAATATTAGATTTGTTTACATTGTACTATTACTGCTGTGAGCCGCCGATAAATAAATAAATAAGTAAATAAATAAATAAATAAATAAATAAATAATATTCACTTATTTAATATAACTAAAAAGAAGAGGAAAAAAACACATTAACATATTAATTTCTAAATATTCTTCCATCTATACATACAATTAACCTTCTAATTAATAAATTCAAATAATTATAAATTCTTACTTATATAATTTTATCACTATTTTTAAAATTCCACCATATATACTTTTTCCCATATTTTATAAAATTCTGTTTCAACTTGATTGTTCAAATGTTTTATAGATAAGAAAATTAATTAAAGTTATAGAAACTATAACTTATAAACAACAGAGTTAAATTTAATAAGAATATAGAGTGTGAGTGTTATATCTCTGAATTGATCTGATTATAGTTAGGCAATATTTTTTTTGTATTAGTTAGACTTCTATGATAAGCGGAGCAATGGTAGCTCCTTGAATGTTGAATGTTGTCTGTCTTTGTTTGTCTAATGAAAAATAATAATAAAAAAACAAAAAACAAAATGAAAATCAGAAATTGTAAGTAGTCTGAATATGCATAGGATATTCAGGGACTCATATTTAATTGTTTCGCTGGACTCCTACGAGTAAGGAGTGATGGGCTCCTACGGGTACGGAGAGGTACACAGAACTGGTAGAAAAAAATTGGTCAGGTACTCAGAGCCAGTAGAAAAATTTTGATTTTTTCCCCTTTTTTTCCCTTCTGGGCCCTGGGTATGTTTTTCCTATCGCAGTAAATGTGGTTGAATGTGTATAATTTTAGAAGAGCTATACGTGTGTGTGTGTGTGTGTGTGTGTATGTGTACATACACATACAGTTTATATAGTAGATAATGTATGTTTTTGTGTGCCTGTGTGTAATATGTATGTACACACATGGCATATATACATAGAATTAAATAGTATATTTTGGATGTTCATTAATAGTAAATAGATAGGGCGAGGAGAGGCCAGGCACCTAACTATAACCCAAACCCTGGACGTGAGTGATGTCAAATTGGTCACCTTTAAGCCAGTCACATGACCTTTAAGCCACCCCATCACATGATTGTCAAGCCACTCCCATCTGGTCACAAGGCTGGCAAACCACATCCACAAAATAAGCCATGCCCACAGAGTGGTAGTAAAAAAAAAATGTAGCCCTTCATTGGTTTCGCTTCATTGCTCCTATCTGATTGTTCTAAAATTTAGGTAGCATTTTTTTTTACTAGTTTACAAAAGTTTCATAGACATTATTTCGCTAATTTTCAACAGAGTGCCAACAGTTCATCCCTAAAGTGCACCAGTTTCATTCCCATAATTTTCAACAATAGCTTTCATGCTACCAGCTTGGGAAAGACTGCTGTAGCAGAAGCAGTAATGGGCAGCCAAAATTTTTACTGCCACATTTGTGGGTGTGGCTTATTTTGTGGGTGTGGCTTAATGGTCATGTAATTGAGTAGGAGTGGCTTGCCAGCTATATGACCAGGTGAGGGTGGCTTGAATGATCATCATCCTTACGCTCTCGACTTAGAACCTTTCCAGTGTCGCTCTCTGGAGTGACAATTTGCTTCGCGTTTCCCGCGCTGTCCTTCCTGGGCCATCCGCCTGCCTCAGGCTGGGTAGCTAGGTGAACGGGTTCTGCCAGAAGCATAAATGCTGCCAGCGCCGCTTCCACCCACACATTCTGCTTGCATCTTAGGCGGGAGGTGGCTGCGGGAGGCTGGAGGGGAGCCGGGCAGGAGAGAGGGAAGCTTGTCCGAGGCCAGGAAGGAGGAAAGAGGAAAAAAGCAAGGAGCGCAGACGCAGCAGCAGCAGCAGGGGGAAAAAAGGAGAGCCGACCCAAGACCAATAACCCAGGAATTGACAGCCGCCAATCAACTGGAGCTGTGCAAGCATCGTCCATTTCCGCCGGTGGAACTTTGTTCCACCCCATCCTGCCTGCTACCCACCCCTGAGCAGAAGACTGAAGAATAGTGATTTGCCTATCACTATTCACTAGTGAACTTTAGGTAAATTGAGTTTACAACAGAATTATTATTATTATTTGTCTTTTAATGACCCCGTAATCACTTGCATCGGGGTGGAGTTGAGGCAACTGAATGGAGCCAAGTGTTTACTGGCAAGATGCCCTTCCTGTGGCCAATGCAGAGTTCGCAGCTGATATTTACTCGTTGTGCCCAGAGAGAGAAATACCTGCCACTACCTAGGTTCGAATTCACAGCCTCCTGATGGTGAGACGAGAGCTCCATCACTAGGCCATTGCACTACTCTTACAGCAGAATTACTTGATGGCATATAATCGAGACCAGATCTGGGGTTCAAAATCCAGGCAGCCAAGTCACCACTATCCCTTGCGTGGAAGCCACGGTGTGCAACCTTGGGAAGAAAGCCTCGTCCTTACAATTGTTTTTTTATTTTATTTTAAATATTTTTAAGGCCTCTCTTTGCTGCTTTGTATTTTCATTTAATGGGTTACCTCAATGCAGATGTGAAAAGAAGAATGTCAAGAAATTGGGCTAAGTATGCTGAGGATAAGTTAATTGATTTGTTCCAGATGTTTTGGCCCGTCATTGTCACAATCATTTGCCATGGTATGCTGATTGGAATTGAGTCATACAATGAATCATAGAATGGAAGGATTGAAAGGTATCTTGGAGATTATCTAATCCAAACTCTGCCTTATGCAGGAATGAGCTATTGCATCTCAACAGATAGCCATCCAGCCTCTGAACAATCCTGTGCCCTCTCCCACAAGGTAGTGTTTCAAATATTTCAAGACAGCTGCCAGATCACTCCACAATCTTCTTTGCTTCTGCACTGCTATTACTACTAGTTTTTTCTCATCATTCCTATCACCCATTTCCTCCCACTTATGACTGCATGACTGTAACTTGTTGCTTGTATCCTTAAGATTTTTAGTAGTATTGATTGTTTCTTCATTGCTTATTTGACCCCCTATGACAACCATTAAGTGTCGTACCTCATGATTCTTGACAAATGTCTCTTTTCTTTTATGTACACTGAGAGCATATGCACCAAAGACAAATTTCTTGTGTGTCCAATCACACTTGGCCAATAAAGAATTCTACTCTACTCTACTCTACTCTACCCTACCCTACCCTACCCTACTCTACTCTACTCTACTCTATCCCATTCCAACCCTTTCCATCCCATTTTATTCTATTCTATTCTAACCCGCGGACTCATAGTCTGCGGAGAGGGGCGGCATACAAATTTAATAAATAATAACCTTCAACTGGTTTTTTTAGGCCCGCAAGCCGGAATTGGCCCTTGAGGTGCTTAGAAACAATGAGGGACAGGCCTGCAGTGCCTCTGCCAGCGAAAATAGACTCCTGAGCTCCGTTTCACACAGTGACGGCCTCCTGCAATCCTCTGCCAGTGAAAATGGAATGGCCCTTCCGAGCTCCATTTTCACTGGCAGAGGGTTGCAGGAGGCCGTCGCAACCGGGAATGAAGCTTGGGTGCCTGTTTTTGCTCGCAGAGCACTTGGGCTGCCACGGACATCCCCAACATGAGTGACATCAAGCTGGCCATGCCCATTCTGGCCACACCCACCCTGTCCCCTGCAAAGTCAAACACAACCCTGATATGGCCCTCAATTAAATTGAGTTTTGACTCTCCTATTTTAAGGTATTCTTTCCAGGCCTCTTAGCATTTTGGTCGCTCACTTCTGGTCCTACTCTAGTTTGTCAATAGCTTTTAAAATGTCCTGCCAATTAATGGAAGTTGTTATTATTTGTATTCTGTTTTTCCTCCTGAGCCTTAGGTCAGCCTGTATCACTTTTCTGAGAAAACCTCTGTCTGAAAGTGGATTTAAATGTGGGTCACAATCAGTGGTGGGTTGTTCCCGCTTTGGTCCAGTTCTGTAAATCTGTAGTGGCGGTAGCAAGAGGCTCCACCCACCTCCCAGGATGCTTCTGCGTGGGAGTGAACCAGTAGCAATAGGTTTTGGAACCCACTACTGGTCACAGTAGATTTAACTGAAATTCAAAATGTCTGAGCAGCATCAGACTACTTATAGCTTACACAATTAGTATCCAGATAAAGTAAGGATGGGAAAAATTCATTAAATTATTCCTTTGTCCCCAAATTTGTCTGTTGTCATATATTATTAATCATAACTCTTCTATCTTTTCTCTTGATTAACTCTGGGTTTAACTCTGGGTTAAAAACAGGACAACCTTATTGAGCTGGTCCTCTTTGTTTCTTAAAAGAAACCAGATGCTCTACAAATGTGTGTGTGCGTGTATTAATTTTTCTAAATTGTATTTGTTCATATTTAATTCAAATAAAATTATAGAATCAGATTTGGAGAGAGACATTTAGGTCATCAAGCCCAACCTCTGTACTGTGCAATCCAAATTCAATAAAATTCAAATTAAAGCATCTCTAATCAATAACCTTTTAGCTTGAATGAAGAAGAGCTTATCATCTCCCTTTGCTGTTAGAGTTTCAAACATTCAGAGGAATCTGCCTTCGTGTAACTTAAGACAATTATTCTGCATCCGCAACTCTGGGACAATTTTGTGGGACTTCAGGGACTTGAAAAGTGGTGTTTTCATATTCTCTCTCAGTTGACTTTTCTTAAGGCTAAGCTTATCCAGGTTGTTCAGCCACTCTTTAGAACAGTGATTTTCAACCTTTTTTTTAGCCGCGGCACATTTTTTACATTCACAAAATCCTGGGGCACACCACCAACCAAAATGACACAAAATGACACCCTAAGACACTCTCCTCTCTTTTTCTATCCCTGTCTCCTCGCCCCCTTGTGTATGTGTGTACACATTCTTGAACCATTTCCAAAAACAGGTGAGGGCTGGGTTTTTTTTCTCTCTTATTCTTTGGGTTCTTTTTATCATATGCTTTAAATCAAGAGTCACTTCTCTCTCTCTCTTTTGTTTCTCTCTCTTTCCTCTCATTCTCTGTCTCAATCATTTTCTCATTTCTCTTTTTTCCTCCCCTTTTTGCTCATTTCTCTCTCTCTCTCTCTTCCTTCCTCTCCTTTTCTCTCTTTCTCTCTCTCTTGCTTTCTTTCTCTCTCTTTCTCTCTCTCTTGCTTTCTTTGTCTCTCACTCTTGCTTTCTCTCTTTCTCTCTTTTCTTTCTCTCTCTTGCTTTCTCTCTCTCACACTCTCTCTTTCTTTCTCTCTCTCTCTCTTGCTTTCTTTCTCTCTCTCTCTCTTGCTTTCTTTGTCTCTCACTCTTGCTTTCTCTCTCTCTCTTTTCTTTCTCTCTCTTGCTTTCTCTCTCTCACACTCTCTCTTTCTTTCTCTCTCTTTCTCTCTCTCTTGCTTTCTTTCTCTCTCTTTCTCTCTTTATCTTGCTTTCTTTGTCTCTCACTCTTGCTTTCTCTCTCTCTCTCTTTTCTTTCTCTCTCTTGCTTTCTCTCTCTCACACTCTCTCTTTCTCTCTCTTTCTCTCTCTCTTGCTTTCTTTCTCTCTCTCTCTCTCTCTCAGAGAAAAGTTGTGAGACCGAAACCTGAGTTTCCTTTTTTGCGGCACACCTGACTATGTCTCGCGGCACACTGGTTGAAAAACACTGCTTTAGAAGATAGCAACCAGTCCCCTGATCTCTTTGTTGCCCTGCTTTATACAACTTGTTCAACTTTATCTGAATCTTTCCTGATGTCTAATACCCACAATTTGACACAATCAGATGTCAAGTATTTTTCCAGAAAGTGTGAGAAAGAATGGGAAAGAATACTAAGCAGAACCTATGAAACGAAGTCATGCTTATGGTTTGCTACTTTCTTTCTTTGGGGCAACCATTAAACCCTTTGTCCATGGATCCTTAGTTATACCAGCTATTGGTATTTCCAGATTGTGTTAGCATAGAATGGACCCATAATTTATTTTAAATGAAACTGAGGTTAACACAACTCCAAAGCAATGAATGCCTGCCATATTTGTCTTGGATGAATAGCAGAGCAGAACTTTGGGAGATAAATTACACAGAGGGAGAAGGTAGTAAGTCAGATTTAAGCACCTTAATAGTAATTATGTGAACTGCCCATGGTTTGTCATGCAATATGAGTCTTCTCTATGCATATTGCTATCATTTTAAAGGGATTTTATTCCAAAAGAAGGCGGAAGTTCAGTCTGTGCATTTATTGCGAAATAATTTGAATAAATTATTTTTAGTCATTATTGAATGGAATAAATTATTTTTAAGGTGAATAAGAATGTACAAGTAAAGATTTCTGGAAAAGAAGGCACATTTCTGGCCAAAACAGTGAGCATTAGCCACCTGCCAATTTTATTTAGTGGGTTTATAGCTGATCAAGTTAAAAAAGATTAAGCTAATTACTGCCAGCTTCTCTGTTTATATTTCCCATTACTGGGGTATTTTTGTAAGGAATTAGTGGGGAATGAGTCTTATGTCCATCACATTTTATCCTTGGGGAAAAAGCAAGTTATAAATAAAAATGTGCTTTATATTTATGTATATGGAGGACACCCACAGTATTGAGATTGCTCGGGGATATCCAATAATCTGACTGTTCCTTAATCAGAATCAACATTCTCAAATGAGTTGTATGAATTAACTCGAATCATGAACTAATTTCAATCAGAGATGAATGCAAGCAAGCAAGGCCCTCATTTCTTCTTGACTTTGTCAAAAACTCTGCTGCAGATCTGGATTTAGAGCTCACCTAGATAATTGTATTCAAAACACCTGCCCACCCACCCACCCACAAAGCCCACTGTGTCATCTAAGATAGAGAGAGACTTGTACATGCTGTTCTGAGAAAAAGAGTACGGAATTTGGACTGCAGTTATTGCCCATTCATCCAGCCAATCTGTTATAACTGGGAATACCTGGAGCCAAAATGACAGCATTGTATCATCTACAAGATACTAACAGTTCCTTCTTTATGACTCATGAGCTGGGGAGTTATTGAGGTCTTTGTTAAGTGGGGATTGCTGAGAAGGTAGGTGGAATTCAGAAAAGTTAGGGCCAGAAAAGGAATGATGACTCTCTTTCAGTAGGAAATGAAGCCATTATTTGTCAGATAGGTTGTTTGTGTGCTGTATGACGAACTGAGTAATATCTTTGCAGTTCTCTGAGGTCACCACATGCCTTGTGCTTCCATTCATTGTGGCAACATCATCATCCTGTGGTGGTTAGAAGAATAGCAACAGGAGAAAGAGACCCCGGTTTTGAATTTTAAAGATTTGTCATGATACCATAGTACAGTGGTACCTTTAACTAAGAATGACTCTACTTACAAACTTTTCTAGATAAGAATCCGGTGTTCAAGATTTTTTTTGCCTCTTCTAAAGAACCATTTTCCACTTACAAATCTGAGCCTCCGAAACTGTAACCGGAAAAGGCAGGGAGAAGTCTCCTTGGGGCCTCTCTAGGAATCTCCTTGGAGGAAACAGGGCCGGAAAAGGCGGGGAGAAGCTTTTGTGGGGCCTCTCTAGGAATCTCCTGGGAGGAAAAAGGGCCGGAAAAGGTGGGGAGAAGCCTCTGTGGGGCCTCTCTAGGAATCTCCTGGGAGGAAACAGGGCCTCCACCCTCCCTGTAGTTTCCCCAATCGCACGCATTATTTGCTTTGACATTGATTCCTATGGGAAAAATTGCTTCTTCTTACAAACTTTTCTACTTAAGAACCTGGTCATGGAACAAATTATGTTCAAAGTCAGAGGTACTGCTGTAAATTCATAGGAAAGGAACTCATCATAACACTCAAACAAAGTTAATGCGACAGATATTTTGGGTTGCAGTGTAGAGATTGGAGGAGTGTTAATAGATGAAATGATGTGGAAGACTATCCCCCAACCCACGGGCAGGCAAAGTGGGCTCTTCTATGACTTGTGGACTTCGATTCCCAGAATTCCTGAGCCAATCATGCTAGCTCAGGAATTCTGGGAGTTGAAGTCCACAAATCACAGAAGAGCCAACTTTGCCTACTCTTGCCCCAACTCATTGTCTAATAAGGACTGAATAGCACCGTAGCTCTGACATTTTGTTTCTGGGATGGTTTTAATTAGAAAATGCAGAAGTGAATTGACATGGTCAACAGCAATTTACACCTTAGTGAACCAGATGGTTTGCTGGGTTTCTTCCTGCAAATCTTTTTTCTGGGTTTTGTGAATTATAATTAATTGGAAGGTGTGTATTTGCTTAAAGGAGTTGTTATTTCTGAGCATAGGTATGAAAAAAAAAGCAAGGAGCAGGAATCATCGAGGCTTTGCAGAAGGTGGCACATATTTTCTTTGCATGCTATACACACAAGCAGGGGAATTAGAAGGGTGCAAGTGTGAAAGACACAAATACATAGGGAGAATCTCTTAGCTACATTGTACTTGGGGGCTTCTTTAGCTCATCATGGTTTTGTTCGTTTTTTTATTCCCAGGTTATTTTGCAAACCTGTTTTTTTTATTTTCTTTCAAAAGTTAGAAGATGTGACAGCCTGATGCAGCCTTCAGTTAATTTGGCACCACTGTCCTAAACAATGGCATGGTACAAATCTAATGAATCAAGAGACCTATCAATAAATAGCAGCCACTTTATTGTGACCTGGGAAAAATTGGATGATAGTAGTGGAGACCAGCATAGCTGGAGAGCATCAAAATGGGGATTAACTTGAAACACAATAACCAGAGTCTAGCCTGATTTAGGTACAGTGGTACATCTACTTACGGACTTAATTCGTTCCGTGACCAGGTTCTTGAGTAGAAAAGTTTGTAAGAAGAAGCAATTTTTCCTATAGGAATCAATGTAAAAGCAAATAATGTGTGTGATTGGGGAAACCACAGGGAGGGTAGAGGCCCTGTTTCCTCCCAGGAGATTCCTAGAGAGGCCCCACGGAGGCTTCTCCCTGCCTTTTCTGGCCCTGTTTCCTCCCAGGAGTTTCCTAGAGAGGCCCCACAGAGGCTTCATTCTGCCTTTTCTGGCCCTGTTTCCTCTCAGGAGATTCCAAGAGAGGCCCCACAGAGGTTTCTCTCTGCCTTTTCTGGCCCTGTTTCTTCTTCGGAGATTCCTAAAGAGGCCCCACGGAGGCTTCTCCCTGCCTTTTCCGGCCCTGTTTCCTCCTAGGAGATTTTTAGAGAGGCCCCACGGAGGCTTCTCCCTGCCTTTTCTGATTACAGTTTCGGAGGCTCGGGTTTGTAAGTGGAAAATGGTTCTTGAGAGGAGGCAAAAAAATCTTGAACACACAGTTCTTATCTAGAAAAGTTCTTAAGTAGAGGCGTTTGTAGGTAGAGGTACCACTGTATTATTTACAAAGCAGAAGCACTAGGCAAGGGTGGTTTAACTCAGTCCGTATTTAAAATTGTCATTCAGAAAGCAGCAAAGGGGTTTCATTTCAATTATCAGCTATTTTTATCTTGATCTGACAGTCTTTACAAATGCACCTTAATTTGGACTCATACAGACATCCAACCTCTTGTGGCCATCGGGCATTTCTGCCGTGCCGCAAATCCAACCAGCAGAACTGCAGTATGCTAAGTGCACTTTAGCACCCATTTCACTTTTCATAGTGACTTGCTTTGCCCTACAGCTGCATCTCTTGTCAGTTTTATAAAGATTTGCAGACACCGTGCTAGTATAGAGGGCATGCAATAATCTGCAAGATGGCCAAAAAAATATTCACTGTTGGTAGATTTATGAATGATGTGGGATGGAGGAAATTTTTCTTTCTTTCGCTTTCACACGGCTGAAATATACTGTAAATGATCCAAAGAAATGGAAGGATGATAGTCTTAGAAGTGTTGATGTATTTGATTTATTTGATTTATTTATTTGATTTATGTGCCACTCAATCCCGCAGGACTCAGGGCAGCTAACAAGTAACAAAAAAGTAACAAAATATTTTTTTTAATATTGTTATAATCCAGCGATGGCGAACCTATGGCACGAGTGCCACAGGTGGCACGCGGAGCCATATCTGCTGGCACGCGAGCCGTTGCCCTAGCTCATCTCCAACATTCATTCATTCATTCAATTTTTATGCCGCCCTTCTCCTTAGACTCAGGGCGGCTTACAACATGTTAGCAACAGCACTTTTTAACAGAGCCAGCATATTGCCCCCACAATCCGTGTCCTCATTTTACCCACTTCGTAAGGATGGAAGGCTGAGTCAACCTTGAGCTGGTGATGAGATTTAGTCAGGAATTGTTTTTGGAGTCTTAAACCAGACCTCATTGTTGCATTCCCAGCAGAGAAAGGCTGCAAAAAACTTTACTACTACATGCTTGTGTGTGCTGGCCAGCTGGTTTTTGGCTCGCACAGAGGCCCTGGGAGGGTGTTTTTGGCTTCCAGAGAGCCTCTGTAGGGATGGGGGAGGGTGTTTTTACCCTCCTCATGGCTTCATGGAAGCATTTGGAGCCTGGAGAAGGCCAAACACGATCTTACTGGGCCCACCAGAATTCGGGAAGTAGGCCATTTCCTGCCTCCCAAGGACCTCTGGGGACAGGGAAGCTGTTTTCGCCCTCCCCAGGCATTGGATTTTTTGCGTGGGCACTTGCGCATGCTCAGTAGCGTGTGTGCATGCTTATTTGGCACCCGAGGGAAAAAAAGGGTTCACCATCACTGTTATAATCTGATGAACCACAATGAAGGTGAACCACAGAGGCATGTGAGAGGCCCTCTGAGTTATAGCCAATGTCATTTCTAAATTACGGCAAGGAGTTTGTGAACAAACATTAATACCACTCTACTACGCCATGGTCAGACCACATCTGGAGTACTGCATCCAGTTCTGGTCACCACACTTCAAAAGAGACATTGAAACTCTGAAGAAGGTGCAGAAAAGAGGAACCAAAATGATTAGGGGACTTGAAACCAAGACGTACGAAAAGAGATTGCGGGAACTGGGCATAGATAGCCTAGAGAAAAGGAGGACCAGAGGGGACATGATAGCTGTATATAGGTATATGAGGGGTTGCCACAGAGAGGAGGGGGCCACTCTATTCTCCAGAGCACTAGAGGGCTGGACGAGGAACAACGGCTGGAAGCTGACCAAGGAGAGATTCAACCTAGAAGTAAGGAAGAACTTCCTGACGGTCAGAGCGATCAACCAGTGGAACAACCTGCCTATGGTGGTTGTGAACTCCCAAACTCTGGACAATTTCAAGAGGAGATTGGACTGCCATTTGGCTGGGGTGCTTTAGGATTCCTGCTCAGGCAGCATGGTCCCTTTCAACTCTAACAATCAATCAATCAATCAATCAATAACAAACAGACAAACAGACAAACAAACAAACAAACAAACAAACAAACAAACACACTGTGGATTATTTGACAAAATATGGCAAAACAAACTGGGTAGGTAAGTGTGACATCTAGATCTAGGCAAGGTTACGTTCTCAAGGAAGTAGAGAAAGTATTTCTGGGATAGTGTTTTGGGTAAAATCTGTACATCGTGATATTGAAGAACTGAACATTTCCTAATATCAGCAATCTTCTTCATTTAGAGCTCAGTCTCATCACTCATACTTTAAAGATTGTGCAAAACTGATTAGGAAATAAATAGCTTGCAATTACCCAAGTAAGTAAGCCAAACTATACCCTGCAGGGAAAAAGAACCCAAAGTCACATTGCTAAGGCAATTTGCTGGGAAGGAACAGGATAGTGTTTGCCTAGTATTTGTGCCATCTGTCTTTCTATGGCAGGGAACTTTCCCAGCTTCTCATTTCTCAATCTTTTTTATGGCAATTGGGCTGTTATGGATGATAACTTCTGGATGCTGTGGAGCTACTTTTTTTAATGTGATTACTCTTCCTGTTAGGAGCATCTTCAAAGCAATATGAAGGTCCCCCAGAAAGTAATGCACCACATTTTTTTTTCTCAGCTTACAGTAACGGTACGAAGGCAAAACTTTAGATATACATTATTTGAATTGTCAGGAGTGCGTTTTTTCAGACAGATAGCGTAGCTGCAGCAGTGTTTTAAAATGGCTCTCTTCCTTATGACTCACATAAATACCGCAGCTAGAATATCGCGAGCGCAAATGTGGAAAAATGAACAGACCCCATCAGAAAGCTTAATTATTGACAAAATATATAGATGTGTAGAGATGGATGAAATCACAAATTCAATTAAGGGAACTAAGATCAAAGAATCAAAACGATCGTGGTACAAATGGCATGAATGGATTCAAAAGAAAAACTAAAAATGTTACAATACAAAGTTATCAGTATATACAGAAAGAATAACAAATACCTTACGAATGTCAATAGAAACAAAGTAAACATTTTCCCTCTTTCCTTTTATTTCAAAGATGTATTATACCAATGATATATATAATTGAATGTATACTGTTAAATAAGAGATATAAAGAAATGAAAGATATATACAAAAGGTAATAGAGAGGGAATAAAATCTGTAAAACTTAAACAAAACAGGTGAGAAATATTTTTGAAAACAATAAAGAAATTTATTTAAAAAATAAATAAATAAAATGGCATCTGTAAGTGATGTACGTCACAAGCAGCATGTCGTCATTGAATTTCTCACTGCGGAGAAAGAAACTGTTGGGAACATTCATAAACATTTGTGTACAGTTTACGGAGAATCTACAGTCGACAGAAGTACGGTTAGTCGCTGGGCACAGAGGCCCTTAGAGATGATTCACACAGTGCAGAAATGGCTTCGAGACCAGAACAAGGAGTGGTACGGACAGGGCATACACGCCCTTGTGTCTTGCTGGAGCAAGACTATAGAACGGGATGGAGATTACATTGAAAAATAGGGAGTGTAGAAGAAACATCATTCTTTCTTGTGAGTAAGTTTCATTGTGTTCAATAAATAATTGTTGAAGGAAAAAAATGTGGGGCATTTCTTTCTGGGCGACCCTTGTAGAATAAGCTTTGCAACATTTCTTCTCCATCAAAACTGGTGGCCAGAACTGAGCCAGGGAAAGACATTTGAGCACAGGCTATTCACAGTGGGAAAAGGCTATTTTCCGGGAAACCTAATTCTCAATGCTTTTACACAGTTGTGTATTTGGGAACAGCTGTACCATCTTTCTATTTTAAAACCTCCAGGCTGCACAGCTGTGCAGTGTGCCAGCGTTGACTGGACTGTTGCCTAAAACAGCCGGCCTTCTTTTTCCACAAGTGCAAATCTAGTAACTCCACAGCCAATGCTCCCACCATGAACTTAACTGATAAATGGGTACATCTGTAATTCTTCCACAATTGCAATGCTAAACCTTGCTGCATAAATGTGACAATATTATAATCACAGTACAGTGGTACCTCTACCTACAGACGTCTCTACTTATGAACTTTTCTACATAAGAACCAGGTATTCAAGATTTTTTTGCCTCTTCTCAAGAACCATTTTCCACTTACAAACCCGAGCCTCCGAAACTGCAACTGGAAAAGGCAGGGAGAAGCCTCTGTGGGGCCTCTCTAGGAATCTCCTGGGAGGAAACAGGACCAGAAAAGGCGGGGAGAAGCCTCCGTAGGGCCTCTCTAGGAATCTCCTGGGAGGAAACACATCCGGAAAAGGCAGGGAGAAGCCTCTGTGGGGCCTCTGTAGGAATCTCCTGGGAGGAAACAGGACCAGAAAAGGTGGGGAGAAGCCTCCGTATGGCCTCTCTAGGAATCTCCTGGGAGGAAACACGCCCGCAAAAGGTGAGGAGAAGCCTCTGTGGGGCCTTTGTAGGAATCTCCTGGGAGGAAACAGGGCTGGAAAAGGCGGGGAGAAGCCTCCGTGTGGCCTCTCTAAGAATCTCATGGGAGGAAACAGGGCCTCCACCCTTCCTGTGGTTTCCCCAATGGCACACATTATTTGCTTTTACACTGATTCCTATGGGAAAAATTGCTTCTTGTTACAAACTTTTCCACTTAAGAACCTGGTCACGGAACGAATTAAGTTCGTAAGTAGAGGTACCACTGTAGATACTGCATCACAGTCATTCACATGTAAGCTGTATATGAGAAAATACATGTAGAGCAGTGGTTTTCAACTGGGGGTCGGGACCCCTTTGGGGGTCGAAGGGCCGTTTCATAGGGGCTGCCTAAGACCATGGGAAAATTTGCACAGGTAAACATTTGAATCAGTGTTCTTCAAAGTTGTAACTTTAAGGTGTGTGGAATTCTTAAAGTTGCATTGACAAAATTGGCAGCTCTGTCACTAAACACTGTGATCACTAAGCAAAACATCAGATGACCCTGATGGACTTAAAACCCCACTTTCCCTTTGGTTGTTAAGTAAGCCACTATAGTTCAGCAAAACATCACCTGATTGCAACTTTATCACAGAAGTGAAGAAGCAATGCTGAAAAATAATGGTGGCCACCCAAAATCTTGTCACGTTGAGCCCCATTTGGACATTATCACTTAGAGGTACAGTCCCTTTTATTGCCACCCGTTTGGACAGTAATGGGTGTGTGTCCCATTATTTTGAGGGGACAGTACATTTGCACTGTTATATAAGCTGTATACTCACCACTTTACATTGTAGCCAAGTGTCATTTCTTCAGTGTTGTCACATGAAAAGATATACAGTGGTACCTTGGTTCTCGACCACAATTCGTTCCAGAAGTGTGGTCGAGAACCGATTTGGTCGAGTACCGAATTAATTTATCCCATAGGAAATAATGGAAATGGATTTAATTGGTTCTTAGCCCCTATTTCCTTTATTTCCTATGGGATAAAGATCTGAGGAGCTCTATAGTCTAAGCACTCCAAGCTGTAGGAAGGGTGGGGGCGGCTGCAACACCGACAGTTTCGGGGGGCTCCTTTCCTCAGTGGTTCGTCTTGTACCTTTAGGCAGCTGCACTGCGGCGATAGCGGTGGTGGCTTTCCTTCAAGCAGCAGCAGTCCCGGGAACATCACATGAGGAAGGGAAGCCGCTGACGTTCCCGGTGCTGCTGCTGCTCGAAGGAAAGCCGCCGCCATCGTCATGGAAAAAGTTGGTGCAGCTGCCTACAGGTAACAAGATGAACCACTGAGGAAAGGAGGCCCCCTGAAACTGCTGGTATTGCAGCCGCCCCTACCCTTCCTACAGCTTGGAGCGCTTAGACTAGAGACTGGGAGGCTGTTAAGTGGGCGGCCAGGATGGGCGTGTCGGATTCCAACTCCCATTCCATCTCACCCCGTCCCCTCAGATCTTGTAGCATTTCGGATAATAAACAAAATTTTCTGTGGCTGTTCGGTATCCGAATTTTTGTTCAGATACCGAAGCAAATTTTTGCTGAAAATTTTGTTCGGTATCCGAAATGTACGAGAACCAAAGCGTTCGAGAACCGAGGTACCACTGTACTTAAATATTTACAAAAAGTGAAGGGGTGTACTCACTTCTGTGATATAATGTATATTACACTGAATGGAATGGAATGGAATAGAATTAGAATAGAATAGAATAGAATAGAATAGAATTCTTTATTGGCCAAATGTGATTGGACACACAAGGAATTTGTCTTGGTGCATATGCTCTCACTCTACATAAAAGAAAAAGAGACATTTGTCAAGAATCATGAGGTACAACGTTTAATGATTGTCATAGGGGTCAAATAAGCAATGAGGAAACAATCAATATTGATAATAATCTGAAGGATACAAACAACAAATTACATTCATACAGTCATAAATGGGAGGAAATGAGTGATAGGAACGATGAGAAAAAACTAGTGGTAATAGTAGTGCAGACTTAGTTTGACAGTGTTGAGAGAATTATTTGTTAAAGGTTTCGCTCTCAGAAGAATAAATATTGTTAGGCATATATCAGATTAATAAAGACTGTATTAGTTCCATGCCGGTAAACTATGTAAATTAATGGAAGCCAGTCTTGTTGTTTATTATTTTTATTGTAATTCCCAGGACTGAACAATTTATTTATTTATTCATTTATTCATTCATTCGTTCGTTCGTTTATTTGTTTACTTACTTACTTTACTTACTTACTTACTTACTTACTTACTTACTTACTTACTTACTTACTTACTTACTTATTAGATTTGTATGCTGCCCCTCTCCACAGACTCGGGGCGGCTAACAACAGTAAAAAGACAACGTAAACAAATCTAATATCAAAAAATCTAAAAACCCCAATTTAAGAGATCAGTCATACATACAGTCATACCATACATAAATTTTATAAGCCTAGGGGAAGGGAATATTTCAATTCCCCCATGCCTGACGACAGAGGTGGGTTTTCAAGAGCTTACGAAAGGCAAGGAGGGTGGGGCAGCTCTGATATCTGGGGGGAGCTGCTTCCATAGGGTCGGGGCCACCACAGAGAAGGCTCTTCCCCTGGGTCCTGCCAAATGACATTGTTTAGTCCAGCATTTCCCAACCGGTGTGCCGCGGCACACTAGTGTGCTGCGAGACAACATCAGGTGTGCCGCGGCGAGAGGCGGCGGAGGAGAGTGGGCGGATCGGGCGGGCAATGGGGCAGGGCGGAGAAGCCAGGGGCGCGTTTGGCCGGAGGCACCTACTGCCGCACCTCCCTGCCCCTGCCTCCCCATGGTGCCTTCGGCCAAACGCGCCCCTGGCTTCTCTGCCCTGCCCCATTGCCCGCCCGATCCGCCCACTCTCCTCCGCCGCCGCCTCCTGCCTTGGGGCGAGCAATCCGGGAGTCCGGGACCGTGTGGCTTTGTGCCATGAAGAGAAAACGGCCGACTTTTCCCTGCTGCCGTTTTCTCTTCATGGCGCAAAGCCACACAGTCCCGGACTCCCGGATCGCTCGCTTCTCCGGTCAGCAAAGCCATCTGCCCAGGAAAGCGCCGCGCTGGCCGGAGAAGCGAGCGATCCAGGAGTCCGGGACTGTGTGGCTTTCGGCCGGGCTAACGGGAGGCGGCGCGAGGCCGGGCGCTGGGGACGTCTGGGAGGGCGAGGAGGCTGATGGCTGCTGCGCACTCCACTCTCTCTCCGTCTCTCTCTCACTCTTTCTTTTTCTCTCTGTTGCTGGCGTGGTGAACGAGAGAGAAAGAGAGAGAGAGAAAAAGGAGGTGAAAGAGAATGAGAGAAAGAAAGCAAGAGAAAGAGAGGGAAAGAAAGCAAGAGAGAGAAAAAGAAAGGGGGAAGGAGGGAGAGGGAAAGACATAGAGGGAGGGAAGGAGGGAGAGAGAAAGAGAGCAAAAAGAGAGGAAGAAAGAAAGAAAGAGGGATGGAGAGAAAGAAGGGAAGGAAGGAAGAGAGAGAAAGAGGGAGGGAGAAATAGAGTGAAATGGAGGAAGAGATATTTTTTTTGTCCAAACTTTTCTTTAGCCCCCCCGCCCCCCCCTTCAGTGTTCCCCAGAATTTTGAAAACATGAATAATGTGCCGCGGCTCAAAAAAGGTTGGGAAACACTGGTTTAGTCGACGGGACCCGGAGAAGGCCAACTCTGTGGGACCTAACTGGTCGCTGGGATTCGTGTGGCCCGAGAAAAATCTGGTCCGATGCCATGAACAAATATCCCTGCCCCTGGCTCAGACCAACCATCAGAGACCATTTCAGATTTCCTGGGAGGGGAGAAGTATAGCAGGGTAGAAGGTAACATTCAGATGAAGCAATCCTGTTTGTACCTATCTGCAGCTATTAGTAAATTGTGAGAATGTGATATATTGTAGGAATATTTGCTGGAATTGCACAGTCCCCATCCAAGAGGTCAATCATCTTATTTTTCAAAGCGCACGGATCGACACGCATAGCTGGTGCATAAGCTGGTTTAATTGTTGATAAGCACCAGTATTTCTTGTGCCGAGCCAATATGCTACTCACAGATGTAGGGCTGCTGATAAGTAATTATGTGGTGATGTGCCTACCTCCTTTTGTGATCTGTTGGTCTAGTTCTCCTCTGTTGTTTGAAAAGTATCCCTCACTAGGAATGAAACTGAATGCAGGCTAAGCAGAAGTACTGTTAGTATGAAATACATTTGTCTGGTATTCTGGAAGCTGTCAATTTCCCCAGCAAGACCAGGTTTGTATATTGGGAGGGCTTTTAGATCCATCGTTGTCATTAGATAAACATCTAGGAGGAGGAAGATTCAGGAAATATGGCATTAAATCCTGTGGTTTTTCCTGGTGTGAGGGTCTAGATTATATTTTTCCTGGTGTGAGGGTCTAGATTACATTTTTCCTGGTGTGAGGGTCTAGATTAGTCGGATGGTGGAAGAAACCTAATATTTTCTGTAATAGACGCTTCATTCAATACTGTGTCCAGTTCTGGAGACCTTACCTACAAAAAGATATTGACAAAATTGAACGGGTCCAAAGACGGGCTACAAGAATGGTGGAAGGTCTTAAGCATAAAACATATCAGGAAAGACTTAATGAACTCAATCTGTATAGTCTGGAGGACAGAAGGAAAAGGGAGGATATGATCGAAACATTTAAATATGTTAAAGGGTTAAATAAGGTCCAGGAGGGAAGTGTTTTTAATAGGAAAGTGAACACAAGAACAAGGGGACACAATCTGAAGTTACATAGAAACATAGAAACATAGAAGTCTGACGGCAGAAAAAGACCTCATGGTCCATCTAGTCTGCCCTTATACTATTTTCTGTATTTTATCTTAGGATGGATCTATGTTTATCCCAGGCATGTTTAAATTCAGTTACTGTGGATTTATCTACCACGTCTGCTGGAAGTTTGTTCCAAGGATCTACTACTCTTTCAGTAAAATAATATTTTCTCATGTTGCTTTTGATCTTTCCCCCAACTAACTTCAGATTGTGTCCCCTTGTTCTTGTGTTCTGTTTCCTATTAAAAACACTTCCCTCCTGGACCTTATTTAACCCTTTAATATATTTAAATGTTTCGATCATGTCCCCCCCCTTTTCCTTCTGTCCAAGTTAATTGGGGGAAAGATCAAAGACAACATGAGAAAATATTATTTCACTGAAAGAGTAGTAGATCCTTGGAACAAACTTCCAGCAGACGTGGTTGATAAATCCACAGTAACTGAATTTAAACATGCCTGGGATAAACATATATCCATCCTAAGATAAAATACAGAAAATAGTATAAGGGCAGACTAGATGGACCATGAGGTCTTTTTCTGCCATCAGTCTTCTATGTTTCTATTATTATTTTTTCTACCTTGTGCTAATGGCTGTATCCAGTTCTTGCCTGGTCTTGAAAATCCAGGTTCAGTTTTCTCATTTCTACCATCTCTTCCTCAACGAATATCCAGCAAAGTTGTGACAGATGCTCAATACACTATTGATGGGAACTGTCCATTATGATTATATCAGATAACTTTTCTGTTGTATTCTTCGCTTTTGAGTTGCTTGGAGCCCAGTAGAAAGTGTGGATTTACCCCCATTGCTGAAGGATTACTGCATTTTGTTTCTTCTTATCCATATTGTTGATTCAGCACAACTTTTCTTACGTCCATTTGAAATATCTTCTCCAGAGCTGTCCTCTTGATACCTACTCTTTTTTAAAAAATATTTTTTTATTGATTTACTTGATACCTACTCCAGTGTTTTTCAACCAGTGTGCCGTGGCACACTAGTGTGCCGCGAGACATGGTCAGGTGTGCCGCGAAGCTCAGAGAGAAAGAAAACAAGAGAGAGAGAAATAAAAAGAGAAAGCAAGCAAGAGAGAAAGAAAACAAGAGAGAAAGCAAGAGAAAGAAAGCAAGAGAGAAAGAAAGAAAAAGAGAGAAAGCAAGCAAGAGAGAAAGAAAACGAGAGAAAGCAAGAGAGAGAAAGAGAGGGAGGGAAGGTGGGAGAAAGACAGAGGGAGGTAGTGAGGGAGAGAGAAAGAGCAAAAAAGAGGAAAGAAGGAAGAAAGAAAGGGATGGAGAGAAAAAAGAGGGAGAGAAAGAGGGGGAGAGAGAAATACAGCAAAAGGAAGAGATAATTTTTTTTTGTCCAAGCTTTTTTTAGCCCCCCCCCCCCTCTCAATGTGCCCCATGGTTTTGTAAATGTAAAAAATGTGCCGTGGCTCAAAAAAGGTTGAAAATCACTGACCTACTCTGCTATCTTCTTCTCTCTCAGACCTTTCATCTTATATGAAATAGTTTTCTCTATGTGATATTTTGTTTCTGTTTTAGTATAAGATTTTTTTATTTTCTCCACCATAAAGTGAAACAGTATACAGTGATCCCTCGATTTTCGCGATCTCGAGCTTCACGAAACGCTATATCGCGATTTTTCAAAAAATAATAAATTAAAAATACGTGCGGAGGGAGGGAAGGAGGGAGGGAAGGAAGGAGGGAGGGAACGAGGGAGGGAGGGAAGGAGAGAAGGGAAGGAAGGAGGGAAGGAGGGAAGGAAGGAAGGAGAGAAGGAAGGAGGGAGGGAAGGAGGGAGGGAGGGAAGGAAGGAGGCGGGCATTCTAAAAGCCGAGAAGCCGTTGCCACAAGTGCTGCTGAAGGAGGACTCGTGCCCCAAGAAAGCCGGTGAGAGGGGCGAATCGGGCGGGCGGGGGGTAGCGGCGAGGAGCCCGGAGGCGCTGGGGGGAGTGGCCGGCATGAAAAACAACCATTGCCAGCCTCCGAACTTTCGTCGCTCCACCATCTGCGTATGCGCGGCCATGGAAAAAGGGCGTGCATGCGCAGATGGTGTTTTTACTTCCGCACCGCTACATCGCGAAAAATCAATTATCGCGAGAGGTCTTGGAACGGAACCCTCGTGATAATCAAGGGATCACTGTATACCGGTAGTTACAAACACAACAACAATGCTTAAAATCAATCATCTATAAAGTTTTCTTATTACTCCCTCAATGGAGGCTCTTCTCTCTCCTCGTCGAAAATTTTCTATTAATTATTACACAATTCAATTCTTTAAATTCTACTAATTTTATACAATCAGTTCTTTAAAATCTAGATAAAAATTCTTCCTCTCCGTCTTACTATAAACAGTTACATTACATCAATGCAAAGAATAATAATAATATTATAATAATAATAATAATAATAATAATAATAATAATAATAATTCACTGAAAGAGTAGTAGATCCTTGGAACAAACTTCCAGCAGGCGTGGTTGGTAAATCCACAGTAACTGAATTTAAACATGCCTGGGATAAACATAGATCCATTGTAAGATAAAATACAGGAAATAGTATAAGGGCAGACTAGATGGACCATGAGGTCTTTTTCTGCAGTCAGTCTTCTATGTTTCTATGTTTTCTATATTGGAGCTTAGCTAGGGCAACGGCTTGCATGCCAGTAGATATAGCTCCACGTGCCACCTATGACACCCGCGCCATAGGTTCGCCACCACTGCTATATGTCTTTGATAATGTGAAGTGATGAGGAAGTAACATCAAACTTCATTAGTCAGTCTTCTATGTTTCTAATAATAAAATGTCTTTTATCTAATTTTAATATTGTATCATATAGCTAATTTAAAATTCTATATATATATCTTTAAGAAAAGAAACTATTCATAATATTTATTATTTATTTATTTTATTAGATTTGTATGCCGCCCCTCTCCGTAGACTCGAGGCGGCTCACAGCATACAATAAGACAATTCATAACAAATCTAATAAATTTAAAAAACGTTAAAATATATCACCTACTTCATAAAATAAAGTTCTATATGTTTAAAATCTAAACAATAAGTAAATTTTGTGTTATATCATTATATAGTGCTACCACCATTTCTCTTCTTTGCCATCTGGCTTCCAAAGTTTAAATCAAATTCTCGTGTTTCAATTTTTCCCAAAATTAACCAGTTACTAATACATACGTATCTCTGAGTTTTCTATCCAATCATAAAACTTCCCCAAATATTATAATAATCCGAGTCTTGTTTATCTTTTAAGTTTCAAAGTCTTTAAATTTCTGTTTAATACACAAGCACACACTTTCTTAACATAGACACACGGAGCACACTTATTTTAATCACTGTGTTAATTGTTATTTTATCATGTTTTCAATTGCCGTGGCTTTTGCTTCAGTTTTTAATTCGTCGACTGGCTTGTTTTTAATCTCCGTGATTCAAGTGCTTTTTGCTCTGGTGTGATTAACACATCTGAGAAATAAAATAATGAATTCACAATGAATTGCCCCAGCATCATCCAGGGATTTAGTAACTGATCTATTTCAGTTTCCTGTGGCAGCTGGGGGATCTATTTGACCCATTTTTTTTAAAAAAACAATAATGTTTATTGGTAATGATGTCATTGCTAGGAAGGCAGCTTTCATTCAAAACGATCAACCATAAAAGTAACTCTAAGTAAATATGAGTTGCCAAACGAGAGGTAAAATAAAATCCAGGCTTGTGACATATATTTCCAAATATGTTTTTCCCCTAGTGCAGCAAATTGCCTGATGGATTACACAGAGAAAATGCCATTGAAGTGGAAATACTTAAACTCTTCCCCAGAATTTCAGTCATAATACAGATCCTCCTGCACATTTTCATTCTCTCTCTCTCTCTCTCTCTCTCTCTCTCTCTCCCTCTCTCTCTCTTTCTCTCCTTCCCTCCCCCCTCTCTCTCTTCCTCCCTCTCTCCCTCCCTCCCTCCCTCCCTCTCTCTCTCTCTCCCTCTCTTTTTCTCCCTCCCTCTCTCCCTCCCTCCCTCTCTCTCTCTTTCTCTCCCTCTCTCTCCCTCCCTCTCTCTCTCCCTCTCTCCCTCCCTTCCTCCCTCCCTCTCTCTCCCTCCCTCCCTCTCTCCCTCTCTCTCTTTCTCTCCCCCCCCTCTCTCCCTCCCTCTCTCCCTCCCTCTCTCTCTCTTTCTCTCCCTCCCTCTCTCTCTCTTTCTCTCCCTCCCTCCCTCTCCCTCTCTCCCTCCCTCTCTCCCTCCCTCTCTCCCTCCCTCCCTCTCTCTCCCTCCCTCTCTCCCTCCCTGCCTCCCTCTCTCCCTCCCTCCGTCCCTCCCTCTCTCTCCCTCCCTCTCTCCCCCCCCTCTCTCCCCCCTTCTTTCACATACACAGTCCTGCTACAGTTCTCTTAATCACCTGTCACCTTTGGAACGTTTATATTTTGTAAGATGGCGAGAGTCAGATTTTGTGAAATGGCAGCTGTACAAATATGACAAAAATAAACAAATCAACAGACAGATAAATAAAACAAATTTGTCTTCAAATTTTGTGATCTTTGCTAGAGGATTAGAGATCTAGCAGAAGTTCTTAATTTTGCATCTTGAACCTAATATATTTTCTGTAATACAAGGCAAATGTGAGGTTTTGCATTAATAGAAAAGATCTATCGCGCCTTTATCTGACATAGAGAAAAGAGATTTCTTTTTTAAAATGTTCTTTTTTAACAGGTTCTTTTAAAAATGAAAGAGGTGGGGTTTTCTCAAGGGTAACTCCTGCTGATAGGAACATTTTTCCTAAATCGTTCAAGCTGACTCCCATTGTTTATGTTTGCCGTCATTAGTTATTCCTTTCCAATCCTAATGGTATGCAGTGTCTGAATATATTGGCGGAGTAGATATGTTATTGTAATTTTACATTAGGTGACTTTCGTTCATTGTGGGTTTTAACTGTACTGTTACTGGTTTTGAACAGTGGTTCTCAACCTGGGGGTCAAGACCCCTTTGGGGGTCAAACGATCATTTCATAAGAGTCGCCTAAGACCATGCGAAAAGACGAATTTCCCATGGTGTTAGGAACTAAAGCTTCTATTCTGGCGCCTTGGAACATATTTTTACAATCCGACCAATCAGTCGTTTCCTGCCAATCAGCTTAAAGCTTTGTTGGGGTAATTGGTGCTAGACTTATGGTTGGGGGCAAGAGCAGGCTACCATTCCCGGCCCTACCGGAATGGGCCAGGAGCACCCCCCGCTTCCACCCCTTTGTATGCGCATGCACACAATTTCTATGGTTTTTTCACTTCTGTGCATGTGCAGAAGTGGAAAAACCCGTAAATGGGCAAACAAGTAAGTGACCACTCGCCGTTGCCCGCTGCTGTTTGCGCCCCCACCATCTGCTTGCCGTGCTTGCCTCTCACTCTTGGGGCGAACGGCGGCGGCATGGACGGTGGGGGAAGCCGGCACGAGAGGCGAGCAAGGGGTGAATGGTGGAGGAAGGCAATGCTCGCAGCAGGGCAGGGTAGGTGCAGGTCTGGGGAACATTGGTAGTGCATGCACGCACATGCCTGCCCGGCATTGCCACCAGTGCTAGCCTACGCCCTACATGGCTGCCACCGGAACAGCATTCCCCACCATTGTAGCTGGGGCCCACCACTTGTTGGGGGTCACCACAACATGGGAACCTCTGGGAAGGTTGAAGTGTTGGAAATAACTTTGAGTAATTTGGCATTAAATGTTGTCCAATCTTATCTGCTCATTACTGTCTCCTCTTGTTTCCTGATACAGGTATGGCCTCCCATGTGCAAGTTTTCTCTCCTCATACTCTTCAATCAAGTGCCTTCTGTAGTGTGAAGAAGCTGAAAGTCGAACCAAGTTCCAACTGGGATATGACTGGGTACGGCACACATAGCAAAGTCTATAGTCAGAGCAAAAACGTGCAATCTTCTCAAGCGGCCGCTGCCATCAATGCCTCTCTCCAGATTCCAAACCCCAGCATCCCTTACGAGCAGACCATCATCTTCCCAGCCAGCACCGGGCACATTGTGGTAACATCTGCCAACAGCACCTCTGGCGTGGTTGCAGTATCTGGGCAGGCATTGGGCGGACCGCACAACCTGATGCGTCGAAGCACTGTGAGCCTTTTGGATACTTACCAAAAATGTGGACTGAAGCGAAAAAGTGAGGAAATTGAGAACACGAGCAGTGTTCAAATTATTGAAGAGCATCCACCGATGATTCAGAATAACGCCAGTGGGGCCACCGTAGCCACCACCACAACGTCCACTGCCACGTCCAAAAACAGTGGCTCCAACAGCGAAGGGGATTACCAGTTGGTGCAACACGAAGTGCTATGTTCCATGACCAACACGTACGAAGTGTTGGAATTTCTTGGCCGTGGTACTTTTGGGCAAGTTGTGAAGTGCTGGAAACGTGGCACCAATGAAATCGTGGCCATCAAGATTCTTAAAAACCATCCTTCCTATGCCAGGCAAGGTCAGATTGAAGTGAGCATCTTGGCTCGGTTAAGCACCGAAAGCGCCGATGACTACAACTTTGTCCGAGCCTACGAATGTTTCCAGCACAAGAACCACACCTGCTTGGTTTTTGAGATGTTAGAACAGAACTTGTACGATTTTTTAAAGCAAAACAAGTTCAGTCCGTTGCCCCTCAAGTACATCAGGCCAATATTACAGCAGGTCGCCACAGCTCTCATGAAATTGAAAAGCTTGGGTTTGATCCATGCTGACCTCAAGCCGGAAAATATCATGTTGGTGGATCCATCTCGGCAGCCCTATAGGGTCAAGGTGATTGACTTTGGTTCTGCTAGTCATGTGTCCAAAGCTGTGTGCTCGACTTACCTTCAGTCCAGATACTACAGGTAAGAGACTTCACGGGCAAATGGATTAGCCTACAGTATTCCTTGAAAGCATTTAACCATGCAAATAAGCAAACTGAATGCTATTTGATTCCTGCCGCTTGGTAACTGCAATACTATATGTCAGTGATGGCGAACCTTTCTTTCCTCGGGTGCCGGAAGAGCATGCATGCGCGCTATTGTACATGCGCGAGTGCCCACATCCATAATTCAATGCCTGGGGAGGGCAAAAACAGCTTCCGCTGCCTCCCTCCCCCAGAGGCCCTCTGGAGGCCAGAAACAGCCTGTTTCCCTACAGGTGGGCCCAGTAGGCTTGTGTTTCACCCTCCGCAGATTCCAAAGGCTTCCCTGGAATCGGGAAAACCTCCACCATCTCCCCAGAGGCTCTTTGGAAGCCAAAAACACCCTCCCAGAGCCCCTGTGCAAGCCAAAAATCAGCTAGCTGGCACACACATGGTCGGGCGGTAGGAAAAGCAAGTAGGATGCTTGGCTGCATAGCTAGAGGTATAATAAGCAGGAAGAGGGAGATTGTGATCCCCTTATATAGAGCGCTGGTGAGACCACATTTGGAGTACTGTGTTCAGTTCTGGAGACCTCACCTACAAAAAGATATTGACAAAATTGACAAAACGGGTCCAAAGACGGGCTACAAGAATGGTGGAAGGTCTTAAGTATAAAACGTATCAGGAAAGACTTAATGAACTCAATCTGTATAGTCTGGAGGACAGAAGGAAAAGGGGGGACATGATCGAAACATTTAAATATGTTAATGGGTTAAATAAGGTTCAGGAGGGAAGTGTTTTTAATAGGAAAGTGAACACAAGAACAAGGGGACACAATCTGAAGTTAGTTGGGGGAAAGATCAAAAGCAACATGAGAAAATATTATTTTACTGAAAGAGTAGTAGATCCTTGGAACAAACTTCCAGCAGACGTGGTTGGTAAATCCACAGTAACTGAATTTAAACATGCCTGGGATAAACATAGATCCATTGTAAGATAAAATACAGGAAATAGTATAAGGGCAGACTAGATGGACCATGAGGTCTTTTTCTGCCGTCAGTCTTCTATGTTTCTATATTGGAGCTTAGCTAGGGCAACGGCTTGCATGCCAGCAGATATAGCTCCAAGTACCACCTGTGGCACCCGCGCCATAGGTTCTACATCACTGCTATATGCCTTTGGTAATGTGAAGTGATGAGGAAGTAGCATCAAACATTATTAAGATATCATAGCTCTTTTTTTCAGTATGCCACAGTGGTGGTGCAGAAATATCTGAGTTTCACCTCCAGCTCCATGTGGCCCTTGGTACATTCTTTCACAGTAAATTCCTTATAGTATGACATTTCATAGAATTATGCTGTATGTAAATTAATTTGGCCATTAGGTGGCCAAAGAGTCTGTTGTTTTAGATCTGGCAGGCTAAGAAGTCCAGAATTAAGCAGTAAGGTGATTCTTCATTATGGTTGATTTGATCTAAATATACCATGGACATGCTCGAATTGGGTAGATTTGAGCAAAGTATGCTCACCATGTCTCACAATTTAAAAGCAGTAGTTGCTTTGCCTGTAAAAATTAGGTAATGCTACAGGGGGTGGACACAAAAATGGAAACACTTGACTTTGTAGTTCTTATCAAGAACCGAGCAAGATGCACAGAAGACTGATAGAGCCATTTGTCAGTCGTGTTGCTCCCTACTGTCTATTAAAATCCAGATTTTAAACCCTGGATGAAAGCAACTTTTCAGAATTGGGTAAGCAACTGACCCTAACTAAAAAAAAAAGTTGCCATGAATATTGAATGCAGGCTCTGCTATGGTGCTAAAACCACATTTTTGAGTTCTAATTCTTCAGGCTATCGTCTTAACCTGGTCACAATTTTGTTTGTGGGCCTCATTGGCGGCCCTTGAAATTTAATTTTTATTGTTTATTTATTTATTTAATTTGTATTTTATTACACAATTTAACATTTATTTTTAAAGATGGTGATTAACAATCTGGAATTGGGGTGGGGTGTGTGCGATATTACCTGTGATAGTTCATAGGCTGTCCAAGACCACAGAAGAATTTGAAATTTAGGCATATATCAAATATAAAATTAAAAAAGGAGAATGTTTTGTTATCTGGGAAGAAGGTATCATGGTATTAGAGCATTTTAGTCATGGCATCAGGGAAATCCTTGATTATGTTTGTGTAATGTTTGCAAGTTTCTGACATTGAAGTGATCACACCCATTTTAGCTAATTTCTCTATCAGGAAACTGAATTGGGCTACCACATAACATAAGGAATATATTTATGATTACTCCGGCATATATAGATGGCCGTCAGGGTATGTCACAGGTAAAAAGCATCGTGGAACAAAAATCTCTTAAAAATAGATATTTTTAATACTAGAGATAGCATGTAACCTAAGCCAGATTGGAAAACAATACAATTTGTTTTTACATTGAATTTATTGACAGTTCATTATAAATAAATGATAAAATTGATTTCAGAAAATATACATTGCAGGTGAATGTTTTAAACATTGATTAAAACACCAAACAAAACAGGATAACAATCAGTCCTACAAAACAAATGTGTTTTTTAAAAAATATCTTGTTTGTGATAATTAAATCCTGTCTTGATGGACAATATTTTGAAGCTCATGTTTAGGGTTGCTTCTGAAATGGCAGAAGGGATAATCTGAGAAGGGCTGATTCTCCCTTGTACCCTTCAAGATATAGAAGATCTTTGCAAACGTTTTGTGTAAATGAATTGTTGGGGGAATACTATAATTTACTGTTATTAACCACCAGAGATAGAAACATAGAAGACTGACGGCAGAAAAAGACCTCATGGTCCATCTAGTCTGCCCTTATACTATTTCCTGTATGTTTATCCCAGGCATGTTTAAATTCAGTTACTGTGGATTTACAAACCACGTCTGCTGGAAGTTTGTTCCAGGGATCTACTACTCTTTCAGTAAAATAATATTTTCTCATGTTGCTTTTGATCTTTCTCCCAACTAACTTCAGATGGTGTCCACTTGTTCTTGTGTTCACTTTCCTATTAAAAACACTTCCCTCCTGGACCTTATTTAACCCTTTAACATATTTAAATGTTTCGATCATGTCCCCCCTTTTCCTTGTGTCCTCCAGACTATACAGATTGAGTTCATTAAGTCTTTCCTGATACGTTTTATGCTTAAGACCTTCCACCATTCTTGTAGCCCGTCTTTGGACCTGTTCAATTTTGTCAATATCTTTTTGTGGGTGAGGTCTCCAGAGCTGAACACAGTAGTATTCCAAATGTGGTCTCACCAGCACTCTATACATCAGGATCACAATCTCCCTCTTCCTGCTTGTTATACCTCTAGCTATGCGGCCAAGCATCCTACTTGCTTTTCCTACCGCCCGACCACACTGCTCACCCATTTTGAGACAGTCAGAAATCACTACCCCTAAATCCTTCTCTTCTGAATTTTTTTCTAGCACAGAACTGCCAATACAATACTCAGATTGAGGATTCCTTTTCCCCAAGTGCATTATTTTACATTTGGAAACAATGGGGAAGTTTTAAGTTACAGGAAAAATGGAGTCTTTTTCCTGTAACTTAAAAATTTGTACCTAACAAATGGGACTCCAGGTGATTTACAGGAAACCTTAGAATGTTCCTTTAAACATTTTTAATTAAACCAGGTCTTCTTGCAGCTTTAATCTTTCTTGTTAGCACATTCAGGCCTTAAAGTAATTGGGGCAGGGAGGAAAGGTAGAACGGTAATCTGCTGATGAAAGAACTTGCGCCATTTCCTGTTTCAGCACTAGGAACAGAAAGAGCTATTAGCTATTATTCAGATTCCCAGTATGACCTTGCCATCTCAAATGACTGCGCCCAGATCTTGGCCTATATGGGACTGACTCAGGGGTGGGTTCTAACTTAGCTTGCTGCCGGTTCGCTTCCTCCTGTGCTGCGTGGGCAGGCCTCGTGCGTGTACGCACACTCAGTGGCGAAAAATCTGGGAGGAAAAGAAGCCAAAAACAAGATATTCACCGCATGCACAGTGCCAAAAACTCGGCTTCTGCGGATGCTCAGAAGAAAAAAACGGCACAAAAAATGGCACACAGAGCCATATCAGAGGCCATGCAAGCTGTTGCCGTATGCCAGCTCCAGAGTGCATGCTGGCCAGCTGTTTTGGAGGCTTGTTTTCACTTTCCCTAGGTTTCTCAGAAGCCTTCTGAAACTTTGGGACAGAAAAACGGCCCATCCAGAAATTCAGAAAAAAACTTCTGATTGTCCCGTTGGGCCATTTTTCACCATTCCCCGGCTTCAGGAGGCTTCCCTGAAGGCTGGGGAGAACGAAAATGGCAGAATGGGCCAAGCTGAAGTTCACTTTAGTACTTCCAGTTGGCCCATTCGGCTCTTTTTTGCCATGCGCGCATGCGTAGGGGGTAGCACAAGGTGGGAGTGTGCAAGGGGTGGTTGTGTACATTCGCAGTGACATGGGTGGAGGCACACACAGGCTAGTGTGGATGCAGGCATCTTCTTGGCACGAGAACCAAAAAAGGTTCACCATCACTACCCTAGATTTTCAGCCGATCAGGTGGAAAAATGATTTGATGGTTTCTTTCCCACCACAGAGAAACCATTCAATTGTTTGTTTGGTCGCTCATCCATCCATCCATCCATCCATCCATCCATCCATCCATCCATCCATCCATCCATCCATCCATTCATCCATTCATTCATCCATTCATCCATCCATCCATCCATCCATTCATCCATTCATCCATTCATCCATCAATTCATCCATCCATCCATCCATCAATTCATCCATCCATCCATCCATCCATCCATCCATCCATGGCACATAACTAGACGGAGAGACATTTTGGCGTCAACACTGACTCGAAGGCACATACCCCGCACACATACAACTAGGGAGACGTGTAGAAGATGGAGTAAGGATAGTGGATGAAGAGAGATTTTAGTTTTTTAAAACCTCAGAAGTTGTCACAGCTTGGGATGAGATGGCAATTAAACAAAATTCCTTGCTCCTTATTCTCAACATTTTGCGGTTGGCAGAAATGCAGACAATTCTGAATCATCCTCAAGCTGCGTCTTATAGATTGACCAGTTAAAATGGTATTGGTGTGGCAGTGCCCAGAGACAAGAAAATTCCCTGCTCATAATCGCTTTTGCTCCTATGTATTGCTGGCTTTGGCTCTATCCAGTCTGATATGTAGTGCCTATATAGGCACTGAAAACAAAACTCTTAAATCAATACAATTTACTGTGCAGTACAACCTGTTGAGTTAGGTGAGCTAAGGTTCTAACTCAGTTTTGGAGCACATTACATAATATTATTTCAGGGACACTTGTAGACCAGCTTTCCCCTATGTCCGAATTCCCCAGTGAGCATGAACATTGCTGAGAGTTTTAACAAATCTAGAGGAAGCCTAGATTGGGAATGCTGTTGTAAACATAGCTCTTCAAGGATGTGATAATTATTCAAAGCTATTTATGCAACTGTGACTATGTTAAAACACTAAGGATGAATATCTGTTTTACAGGTTAAGAAGTCCTAGATTGAATTCCTGTCATTCCTAGATTAAAGAGAGAGAGAGAGAAAAGATAACGTAGCAGGTGCGAGAGGGATTTCAGCTTGGATTTTGAAGTTTCTTCTTTCTCAGAAACCTTTCCTCTCCTTTATTTATTTATTTATTTATGTATTCATTCATTCATTCATTCATTCATTCATCCATCCATCCATTCATTCATTTGTCCAATACACAAATACATAGGAAGAAAAATAGACATGTGATAATATAAAAGAGGGTGAAAGTGAACTTAGAGGAGAGGATATATGAAAGGAAGAGAATATATAAGATAGGTGAAAGAAAGGAAAGACATTGGGTTAGATGGACATTTCCCCCACTTTCGTTTCAGTTGTATCCATTTCTTAGAAACTGGGAGGATAGGGCTTGTCCAACTCAAGGCCCACAGGCTACATCTGGCCCGCGGGATGCCTAAATCTGACCCGTGGGGCCAGCCTGGAAATAGCAAATGACCAGTGTGTGATGCCTCCGGCAGCCAAAATAGGGGGCCATATTTTTGGCCTGGACGGCCTTTGGAAGCAATCTACTGGCCAAATCAGGGTACCGGAGGCGGGTGGAGGCCATTTTGGTTGGCAGGGTGCAGAGACATCCCGTTCTGTTCCCGTCCCTCCGGCCGTCCCATGCAGGAGAATTACAATGCTGATCCAGCCCTCGAAGAAATCCAAGTTTGACACTCCTGGATTAGGAGATGACCAGGCTGAGCTTAAAATGTGTGTATGTGTGTGTCAAATGCATCATGAGTCATGAATCCCTTCAGGCCCACAAGAGCTTTATGTTCAGCCCACCTTGAATTCCTCTCTATTCTTGACTCCTGCCAATTTCCCTTCATTGTTAGTAGATCAGATTCTTGTAGAGACCTTAAGCTTGCAATAGATCTTTATACCCAGTAATGGGCAGCCAAAATTTTTACTGCCACACTGTGGGTGTGGCTTATTTTGTGGGCGTGGATTAATGGTCATGTGACCAGGTGGGAATGGCTTGAACGATCATCATAATTCAAGTGAACTGTTAAGTCCTCGATTTACAACCCTACTAGTGTCGCTCACTGGGGTGACAATTTGCTTTGTGTTTCCCGGGTTCTCCTTCCTTGGATACCCCCCCCCCTGGCCTCAGGGTGGGTAGCTAGGCGAACGGGTGCTGCCAGAAGCATAAATGCTGCTCAGCGCTGCTTCCACCCATGCCTTCTGTTGCACCTCAGGTGGGAGGTGGCCACGTGAGGCTGCAGGGGAGCAGGGCAGGAGAGAGTGAAGCTCGTCCGAGGCCAGGAAGGAGGAAAGAGGAAAAAAGCAAGGAGCGCAGATGCAGCAGCAGCAGGGGGGGGGAGAAAGGAGAGCCCAGCCGAGACCAGTAATCCAGGAAGTGACAGCTGCCAATCAGCTGGAGCTGCACACGCAGTTTCATTTCCGCCGGTGGAACTGTGTTCCACCCCATCCTGCCTGCTGCCCACCCCAGTTTATACCCATTTGAAGTCTCTGGATCTCCTGATTTCTTTGGTGTTTGACAGACTGTTTGGACAAGTCTCTGCAGTTTAGCAAGGTTTTTCAGAAGTGGTTTAGATTAGATTTAGATTAGATTTATTAGATTTATATGCCGCCCCTCTCCGCAAACCCAGGCATGAGAGAAAATGACTGGCCCAAGGGCACCCAGCTGGCTTTGTACCTAAAGTGAGACTAGGACTCATGGTCCCCCAGTTTTTACCCTGATACCTTAAACACCACTTGAAGCTGGCTCTCAGATAGACTAATAGTTTAATGTATATAGCAGGTTGCTGTATCTTGTTCAGGAAAAGAGATCTCAGCCTTGACTTTGGAGAGTTTTTTTCTATGTTTCCTTTACAAATATGAAGTTAATGTCATGCACAATTCCTCCATGAATATCTTTGACAGCCTGTTACAGATAATCCAGCAGTTTTACAGATACGTCCCTGGGAGCCAGAATTTAAGTCAGTTTGTTTCCTGAATTCAGTTATGAATTTACTGTTGCTGACTGAACGTTCTTGTTTTAGTTCTAAAGGTTGAACTTTGTATAGTATTATTTTCGGCCATAGAAATTGTAGAGACCTGTAAACCACTACCACTATTCTTTTAGTTAAGTAAAGCATAAAACATTTTATCCCAAATTTGTTCTGTCGGGCTTTCTGGTAGACTCCTCCCGAAAATTCACAGGTACAAATTTCAGACACACACACGTTTGAAAATTCAAAACAATGTTCTTTATAATGAAAATTCACTTAAACTAAGCCCTCTTTTGGGATAGCAAAGAGCACTGGTCTCCAAACAAACTGGTAATTTGTACAAGTCCCTTATCAGTTTTGTGATACTTAGCTTGCAGCTGTGAGGCAATTCACAGCCCTTCTTATTTCACAAAGTGAAACACACTTTGCCCTGGTTTAGTTTCAAAGCGGGGAAAAATCAGCACACAAAAGGTCAAACGCAGCAAAGCAGTCACGAAACACAACAATCAGATAATCCTCCTCAATGGCCAAACCCACAGGCTGCTATTTATAGCAGCCCCACTAATTACCACAGCCCCACCCAACCACAGGTGGCCTCATTTTCTTTGATAATAATCTCTCAGTTGTTGTTGCCTATGCATCGCTCTCGCCATGCGTGGCTGTATCATTAACTCTTGTTCTGAATCCAAGGAGGAGCTAGGTAATTGATCTCCTTCTGAGCTGTCTGCCACACTCTCCTCCTCCCTGTCACTCATGTCTTCTTGGTCAGAGGAGCCTTCATCAGCAGATTCCACCAGGGGCAAAACAGGCCTGCAGCATGTGGATGTCTCCCCCACATCCACAGTCCTTGGGGCAGGAGCTGGGCCAGAGCTAACCACAACACAAATTATACCTGGGAGTCAATAAACAATATTCCAACTGATCATTTGAATTCCGTCATACAGAAAGGAGAAAGGAATTTTTGGCTTTAAATCTGTTGTATGATATTTCATGGTGATATTTGCATTTTAAAGGATTTCCTGCTTCAGTTTTCAGGATATTACTTTTCCCCAAACTTCCCCTTGAAGTTTTGATTAGGATAGCAGAATAGAGGCAGCTGAGAAGGAACATCTTAGAATTTCTTATATGACAAAAGATTAGGTTAAAATTCAATCCACCCCCCCACTCTAGTTTTTCAAATATTTTTTTTTAAAGTAACAATAAATATTTTTATAACTATAAAACAAATAAAATGTTTTTTAAAGGTAGAACATAGAAAAGAGAGACTTCAGAAATGGAATCAACTAGTCAAGGGAACATGGAAAAAATGGGACATTCTTCCATCTGTCCATCCATTACCCGGGGGGGGGGAACTATTGACCCCCTCAGAGAGGGTGCACAACTTGGGCGTCCTCCTCGATCCACAGCTGACATTGGAACATCATCTTTCGGCGAGGAGGGCGTTTGCCCAGGTTCTCCTGGTGCACCAGTTGCGGCCCTATTTGGACAGGGAGTCATTGCTCACAGTCACTCATGCCCTCATCACCTCGAAGTTCGATTACTGCAACGCTCTCTACATGGGGCTACCTTTGAAAAGTGTTCGGAAACTCCAGATCGTGCAGAACGCGGCCGCGAGAGCCATCGTGGGGCTTCCCAGATTCGCCCACGTATCTACAACACTCTGTGGCTTGCATTGGCTGCCGATCAGTTTCCGGTCACAATTCAAAGTGTTGGTAATGACCTTTAAAGCCCTACATGGCATTGGACCAGAGTACCTCTGGAACCGCCTGCTACCGCACGAATCCCAGCGGCCGATAAGGTCCCACAGAGTTGGCCTTCTCCGGGTCCCGTCGACTAAACAATGTCGTCTGGTGGGCCCCAGGGGAAGAGCCTTCTCTGTGGCAGCCCCGGCCCTCTGGAATCAACTCCCCCTGGAGATTAGAACTGCTCCCACCCTCCTTGTCTTCCATAAACTACTTAAGACCCACCTATACCGCCAGGCATGGGGGATTTGAGACACCTTTCCCCAAGGCTTATTATAATTTATGCTTGGTATGTATGTGCTGTTTGGTTTTTAATTATGATAGGGTTTTTAGGGTTTTTTTAAATATTAGATTTGTGCCAGTATAATATTGTTTTTATCCTTGTTGTGAGCCGCCCCGAGTCTTCGGAAAGGGGCAGCATACAAATCTAATAAATTATTATTATTATTATTATTATTATTATTATTATTATTATTATTATTATTATTATCTACATTTAGTATTTAATATTGGGAGGGGGACCTTTTTTTTATCCTGGTGGAGGGAGATACTTTTGCAGTGTCTCTGCCTCAGGTACAGAGGAAATGAAGAAAGGGTTTGGTGAGCTGGATCTTGTTTTGTAAATTGGAAGTAAAGAGAAGATTTGGACAGGCTCTTCCCAAATGTCTATTCCAGGAATATCTCTCTTGGTACTTACTTTATTGCAGCAAAAGCTTTAAATAATTCTATCCAAACTCTACTCGTAATTACTGATTTATTTTCTATTTGAGTACATTAATTTCTTTACTGCCCCTAAATTCCTTGTTATTCCCAACCTATACTTGGATTTATAGCCACAGTAATCCTTGGCAATGTTTTTTTCCAGGTATAAAATGGAACTTTTACTAGTCTTAAACAATTTGGACTGTCAGCACAAAACTCTTTCTTTTTAAGAGCAAGAACAGTACTGGAGATTCCAATGTTCATAATGTTCATTATTTTATAATCCTCATGTCACTCTGTATTTGTCAGCTTCAGTGCTTTAGCGAGACCTGACAGTCTCAAAATGGGTGAACAGTGCAGTCAGGCGGTAGGGAAAGCAAGTAGGATGCTTGGCTGTATAGCTAGAGGTATAACAAGCAGGAAGAGGGAGATTGTGATCCCCTTATATAGAGCACTGGTGATACCACATTTGGAATACAGTGATCCCCCGGGTATTGCGACCCCGATCATTGCAAAATGGCTATATGGCGATTTTGCAACCCGGAAGTAAAAACACCATCTGCGCATGCGCGCCCTTTTTTTCTATGGGCACGCATGCGTAGATGGCGCCGGGCAGATCAGCTGCTGGGCGGCTTCCCTAGGTCTTCCCCCTCTTGCTGGCGGGAGGGCGAGCGGCGGGCATCAGCGAGGAGTTTCCCCACCGCCCACGCAAACTCCTCGCTGCCGCCCGCCCTTCGCCCGCCCACGCCGTTCATTCTCGCCGCTTCCCAGCTGAGTCCTGAAGCGAATTCGCTTCAGGACTCAGCTGGGAAGCGGCGCGAGCGAGCGCGAGCGAGCGGCTTGTCCGCCGCCTGCTCGCGCATCGCCCACCCACGCCGTTCATTCTCGCCGCTTCCCAGCTGAGTCCTGAAGCGAATTCGCTTCAGGACTCAGCTGGGAAGCGGCGAGAATGAACGGCGTGGGCGGGCGATGCGCGAGCGGGCAGCGGACAAGCTGAGTCCCCTTCCCAGGAACCCCAATCTTCGGCTCCTCGCTAGCGCTGCGGAAGTAAAAACACCATCTGTGCATGCGCAGATGGTGTTTTTACTTCCGCAGCGCTACTTCGCGAAAACCCGATCATTGCTAGGGGTCCTGGAACGGAACCCTCGCAATGATCGGGGGATCACTGTACTGTGTTCAGTTCTGGAGACCTCACCTACAAAAAGATATTGACAAAATTGAACGGGTCCAAAGACTGGCTACAGGAATGGTGGAAGGTCTTAAGTATAAAACGTATCAGGAAAGACTTAATGAACTCAATGCCCCAATGGGCAAACAGGAAGTCCATTTTTCCAAACTTCTGGTTTGTCCATTGGGATGTTTTTTTCACCATCCCGGGCTTCAATGAGGCCTATTTACATGCACGGAGATGGGATGGAGGGTTGGGTGCATGCACAGGGACAGTATGGGGGTGTGTGAGCACATGCGTGATAGGGAGGGAATAGGTATAGGTACGTGCACACGCATTAGTGCGTGCACACACACCAAAAAAGGTTTGCCATCACTGGTCTAGATCTTATGTAACTTCCTGGTTCCTATAATGAGCATCACTAAGAGGTACGAATCTTGGACCTTTGTATGGCCTGACCACTCAGGCTAAACTTTTAGAAAAGGTGATAGACAGAAATAAACATTTTCAGTCCCATGACAGTGAAATCAATTATCCAGAGAGACGGTGATTTCTCCTGTTCAGAGCTGGACTGCATCTCTTTGGAGTGCTTTCATTTGGATTCCTGTACCGAAAAAGAGGAATGAACTCAATAGTGTAAACCAGTGATGATGAACCTATGGCATTGGTGCCACCGGTGGCACACGGAGCCATATCTGCTGGCACGCAAGCTGTTGCCCTAGCTCAGCTCCAATGTCCATGTGTGTGCTGGCCAGCTGATTTTTGGCTTGCACAGAGGCTATGGGAAGGCACTTTTGGCTTCCAGAGAGCTTCTAGGGGGATGGAGGAGGGCATTTTTACCATCTTCCCCAGCTCCAAGGAAGCCTTTGGCGCCTGGGGAGGGTAAAACATGAGCCTACTGGGCCCACCAGAAGTTGGGAAACAGGCCGTTTCCAGCCTGCAGAGAGCCTCCGGGAGCGGGGAAAGCTGTCTTCGCTCTCTCCAGGCATTGAATTATGGGTTTGGGCACTCACGCATGCGCGATAGCAATGCACATGCTCTTTCAGCAACCAAGAAAAAAAAGGTTCGCCATCACTGGTTTAAATATTGGTATAAATCAACTCCTACGATTCTGTCTCTGGCGGAAAACAAGAGGAAGAAACTATTACCAGTAAGTATTTAAGTGCCATTCCTTGTATGTTCTTTTTTTTTTTTCCCTTGCTTTTTCAAAGATGAACCTTTGAAGGTAGGGTGGGCGGAAGGAAGAAGGAGAAGAGATAATGTCGTGGCAAGATGCTTCCTGATTGTCAATTCTCTCAGCTGACGGCTGCTAAGAGACGCAAATCATCCAGCTGAGAGGCAAATATTATGCTTCACTGTAAAATTAATAGAGACAAAATAAGATGAAACAGATTTTTAGCACAGGAATATGTAGGTAGGAGAGAGCTTCTATATTTATTTTTATTCCTCCGAGACGTTCTTTTCCTAGTTGCTAAAACACAGAGATAATTATTTCCAAGAACACACAAGATACAAATCTGTTAGGCAAAATATGTACTAGAAAACGTTACTTCCAAGTAGCATGTTCCTGTATATTTATTATGCATATTATTTATAGTATCAAGAGCAAAAATATGATGTGATCCAAATAGCTTAACATCTAGAAAAAATCATGGTGACTAGAAATAGGATTTTTAAAAAATTCTTATTAAGGTTGTCATTTATTATTATAATTGCTGAACATTTCATAGTGTCATCAATAGTGACACCTAATTGTTATATAAAGGTGATTCAATTGTAGCACTTTTAACTCATAAATTTAGACCCATCCTGTGAGCAGACTGCAATTTAAATTTAAAACTTTATTTTAATAAAGTGATTAACGATAACATCACCAACAGCTGTGATGTTGAGCCGTGTAAAACTGAGTTGTTCTTTTATGATCATCAGAACTATAAAAAATACACAGAGATAAATGCAGATTTAGGCAGGAAAAGACTACATCAATACTGGACAATATAAGAATGGCACAATCCAGGAAGAGTCAACATTACTTCTTAGTAGTGTCCAGGAAATTGTAAGATTTAGGATTTTCTTCAGGAAACAGAAAAGCTAACCTAACAAGGGGAATAAATGGAGCACATACTATGAAAGATTGTATGACAGACAGATACATTTTAAAGATGAAAATAAAGAGGAACATTAGGTACATTCAATGCAGGAAATTAACCAGGAAGTGGTTAGTTAGATTAATACATCTCCCCCAGGCTTTCTTATATTTTATGTTTGGTATGTATGTGCTGTATGGTTTTTAATTGTTGGGGTTTTTTAATGTAATTTTATTATTAGATTTGTTTCATTATTATACTGTTTTTTTATTACTGTTGTGAGCCGCCCCGAGTCTTCGGAGAGGGACGGCATACAAATCTAATTAATTAATAAATAATAATAATAATAATAATAATAATAATAATAATAATAATAATAGGACTGAAATGGATCCTCAGTAGGGATAGGAAGTACAATGGTACTTCTACTTACAAACTTAATTCGTTCCGTGACCAGGTTCTTTGTAAGAAGTTTGTAAGAAGAAGCAATTTTTCCCATAGAAATCAATATAAAAGCAAATAATGCATGTGATTGGGGAAACCACAGGGAGGGTGGAGGCCCTGTTTCCTCCCAGGAGATTCCTAGAGAGGCCCCATGGAGGCTTCTCCCTGCCTTTTCCGGCCCTGTTTCCTCCCAGGAGATTCCTAGAGAGGCCCCACGGAGGCTTCTCCCTGCCTTTTCCAGTTACAGTTTCAGGGGCTCAGGTTTGTAAGTGGAAAATGGTTCTTGAGAAGAGGCAAAAAAACCCTTGAACACCCGGTTCTTATCTAGAAAGGTTTGTAAGTAGAGGCGTTCTTAGGTAGAGGTACCACTGTATCTAGAGCATCTTTTAGCTTTTGGGGAGGTGGTGAAAACCTGGCTAGGATAGGGGTTGAACCAGATAGTTAATAGCTGGTGGGCATGTTTGCTCTATTTCTGTCAGTTATTGGGAACTACATAGGTTTACTATGTAAGTTGAGAAGCTCTATAAGTTCTTTCAATAAATTAATATCTTTACAGATTGCTTTTGATAAATCAGGTATTCTGGTTTACAATTACATGCAAACATAGCTTGGGTCTGTGTTGTTACATACTCTACATGCTATTTTTTCTACATAGTAAGGATAGAGGCCTTAGGACTTTCTCTGGTTTACTTGTCCTTGATTTGATTATTGACCTGCTTTGGAATGTAGGAAATAGCTGGCCAGAACATTGTCAACCATTAGCTTTCTGTTTATGAAGGCGAGCAGAAATGAATAGTTTTTTCGCCCAACTTAGAAAAACTATTTGGTACAAAATATGCCCACTATTTCATTTGGCTCTAGGAGTATTTTAGTATATTGATGGAAGGTATGATTATGAGTGTGTTTGTGTGTGTGTGTGTGTGTGTGTGTGTATGTGAAGAAGCTCCACTGATTGACTATTTGAGGATCTCAATTCCAATGTTGCATTGCAATTTAACGGCAGTATAAGAATTTTGGTTCAAACTGTACTCTCTCTCTTTGGACACTGACGTAGAGTTGACTGATGCTATTTAGGACAATGTGAAGATTCATACGTTTTATATATAGCAAAATAAAATTATTTATAGGGGGACATTCAGGGGTGGGATACAAAAATTTTAAAAAACATTTCTGTGTCCAGTTGCTGGATGGTCGTGACCTATTTGGCCTCCTGTACCATGGCTAGGCAGGGCATTTTCATCCCCTCCCACAGGCTCTGAGGGCCTTAAAGCCTTCGGGAGGGTAAAAATGGCTGCCCATGGGCTCCAGAGAGGCATTCCAGAGGGCAGAAATGGGCCCAGTTCCAGGAGGCCCATTTTTCGTCTTCCCCGGGTTCTGGAGGCGTTTCTTGAGCCTCTGGGAGGACAAAAACGGCTTCTCCTGGACTTCACATGCCCTCCAGAGGCCAGAAACAGGCCCGTTTCCAGACTTCTAGGCCTGTTTTCCCCCCTGTCAGAGTCTCCTCGTGGACCCTGACTTATCTGGCTTCCAAAATGAGCCACATGGGAGGGGTGGGGTGGGGTAGGCAGAGCCAGCCAGCCCTTGCAGCTACGGGTTCGGCGAACCAGATCTAAAATTTACATCTGGTTCACCTGAACTGGCGTGAACCAGCTGAAACACACCCACCCTAGACATTTGCTTCACTAACTATTGAAATGCAGCAGTAGCAAGAAGACATTAATTTACAAAGTAAAGATGATGATGTTGGTCTCATTCCTTGAACCTTGAAAGACCCATCATGAATCACCTTGAATGCAAGGATGGCACATTTTGTGAAGAGCCTATTTCCTGGAATTTGTCATAAACTCTAAGGAAGAGGCTCTTCACAAAATTGTGCCACCTTTGCATCCAAGATAGACTCATGGTGGGTCTTTTATGATAGAACCCAACTTTCTCCCTTCTCCGATTCAAGGAATGAGTCCAATGTAGTTATCTTTCCTTTATAAGTTTATTTTTATTTTATTTATTTATTATTTATTATTAGAGTTGAAAGGGACCTTACAGGTCATCAAGTTCAACCCCCTGCCTGAGCAGGAAATCCTACACCACCCCAGCCAAATGGCAGTCCAATCTCCTCTTGAAAGTGTCCAAAGTTGGGGAGCCCACAACCTCCACTGGCAGGCCGTTCCACTGGTTGATCGCTCTCACTGTCAGGAAATTCTTTCTTATCTCCAGGTTGAATCTTTCCTTGGTCAGTTTCCAACTGTTGTTCCTCGTCTGGCCCTCTGGTGCCCTGGAAAACAGTGTGTCCCCCTCCTCTCTGTAGCAACCCCTTAAGTACCTGTATACAGCTATCGTGTTCCCCCCTAGCCCTTCTTTTTACTAGACTATCCATGCCCAGTTCCAGCAACCTTTCCTTGTATGACCTGGTCTCTAGTCCCTTTATCATTTTAGTTGCTTCTTTAGTTGCAAGTTATTGTCTTCTTGCCACTAAAACAGCATATGCTCCTTTTATGATTGGAATGTTCTTGTCGGGCAGAAGGAACCAGGAGCCAGGATAGAGTTCAAAAGCACTGTGAGTTTATTCCATACAGCCTGTGCAAGAAGCTGATGTACCAATGGTCAAGACAAATTTGACGCAGGTAAGAGTCAAATGGATCTCAAGAGTGGCTGGATTTTTGTATCTTCCAGGGACTCCATACTAGTTCAACCTGTTCATCTTCTACAGTTCTTCCCAATTGTAGAGGTAGAATTCTAAACCAGTGATTTTCAAACTTTTTTGAGCCGCGGCACATTTTTTACATTTTAAAATCCTGGGGCACACCACCAACCAAAATGACACAAAATGACACCCTAAGACACTCTCATCTCTTTTTCCATCTGTCTCCTCCCCACCCTTGTGTGGGTATACACACTCTTGAACCATTTCCAAAAACAGGTGAGGGCTGGGGGGGGGGGTTTCTCTCTTATTCTTTGGGTGCTTTTTTGCTTTAAATCAAGAGTCTCTTCTCTTTTGTTTCTCTCTCTTTCTCTCATTCTCTGTCTCAATCATTTTCTCATCTCTCTTTTTTCCTCCCCTTTTTGCTCATTTCTCTCTCCCTTCCTCTCCTTTTCTCTCTCTCTCTCTTGCTTTCTCTCACTCTCACTCTTGCTTTCTCTGTTTCTCTCTTTTCTTTCTCTCTCTTGCTTTCTCTCTCTCTCTCTTTCTTTCTTTCTCTCTCTCTCTCTCACTCTCAGCAAAAAGTTGCGAGACCAGAACCTGAGCTTCCTTCTTCGCCGCACACCTGACCACGGCACACTGGTTGAAAAACACTGTTCTAAACAACATGTGGAGGATTTTTTTTATATAAATGAAGAGAGCAATCATCCTGAGTTTGCAATTCAAATTTTATAATGCATAATTTGTGTTACTTGCATTTATTTCCCTAAGCTTACCTCCTCTGACGGCCTCACTGGGGCAGAACAGCTTATTTCTATTCACATACAAGATTCCAAAAGCTGAAACTTCACGAAGAAGGATAAACCACCAAATAATCGTGAGACTTAGTAAGCAGGCATGGTAGGACAATGGTGTTTTGTTCACCTTGACCAATGATTGAGAGTAAATGCTTCTGTGTTCCGTTAGCAATTTCAAGAGCTGGTTATTGTTTAGTAGCCCTCCCTTGCTTATTATCTTAAACACGACACAGGAGATGCCTGGGATAGAAGTGTGACAATTGTTTTAGCTTCCCAATACAGGCAGGTAAGAATGAACAAGTTTGCAAAATTCCCCCCCCATTGCATTCCGCAGAAATAGAAGACCTAGCTTTTTATATTTGCATTATGTTTTTAAAAGCACATGCTGGAAAGCAGCCTTGTTGTATAAAAAGATTGCAAGCTGTGTTTACTGTAAGAGAAGAAGAATGCATAGCAAAAGCAGAATGTGGGAAATAACAGCTCATTATTGCTGGGACAACAGTGGTTACATACATATGAGAAAGGATGAAGTAATCAGGACTTTCCTGTGGCGCAAGGAAATTATGAGAAATGACTGGAATCTGTTCGTTTGGGAAGAAATGAATAAACCGACGGAGCTTACTACGAGTAGGGTCCAACAAGGGGAGGAACGCCATCTGTTCTTCTCTTTTTAAATAGACTGTTCCTATTTCAGGAACTCTGTCCACAAAACAAAGAAAAATGCTATTATGTACAGAATTGTCCATGATTATCTATGGATAACTATACCATGATTTCAATTAATTTTGTCTTCAAGCTTTGGGGGTGGTAATTCTGAGTCTACACAATAAGGGTTGAAATACAGTAATACCTCTACTTAAGGACTTAATTCGTTCTGTGACCAGGTTCTTAAGTGTTGTGGTTGGCTCTGGCCCAGCTCCTGCCCCAGGGAATGTGGAGGTGGATGCAGGGGAAAATTCAACATGTCACAGGCCTGTGTTATTGCCGACATAATCAGTTCAGAGTTTAGTTTCTTCAGATGAAGAAGAAGGTGACAGTGACCCGGCAGAGGAGGGCTTGGCACACAGCCCAGGCAGTCAATCTCCCTTATCTTCCCTTGATTCAGATGATGACGTTTTGGACCTGCGCAAGTGCAGAATTATGCGTAGACGAGACCAAGTAAGAACATATTACAGGAAATAAGGGAGGCCACCTGTGTTTGGGTGGGGCTCCAGTAATTTGGGCTGCTGCTATAAATAGCATCATGTGGGTTTGGCCGTTGCGGAAGAATATCTGATTCTTGTGTTGCTGGACATTGTTGCTTTTTCACGCCTTGGAAAACAAAGCAGAGCAATGTGTGTGTGTGTGTGTGTGTGTGCGTCAGTCACTTCGTTTGAAGAAGAAGGAGTGTGAAGTGTCTTCACAGCTGCTAGCTAAGTACTTAATGACTGCTTAAGGGAAATTGTATAGACTACCCGGTTGTTTTGGGACAAGTGCTCTTTCCAATACAAAAAGAGTGCTTTGTTTGTTTTGAATTTTGTGATACAGAACATTGTTTTGAATTTTCAAACGGTGTGTGTGTGTGTGTGTGTGTGTGTAATTTGTACCCTTGAATTTTTGTGAGGCTCCTATCACAGAGCCCGGCAGAACATTAAGTAGAAAAGGTTTTAAGAAGCAGCAATTTTTCCCCATAGGAGTCAATGTAAAAGCAAATAATGCGATTGGGGAAACCACAGGGAGGGTGTAGGCCCTGTTTCCTCTCAGGAGATTCCAAGAAAGGCCACATGGAGGCTTCTCACTGCCTTTTCCAGCCTTGTTTCCACCCAGGAGATTCCTAGAGAGGCCCCACGGAGGCTTCTCCCTGCTTTTTTTGGCCCTGTTTCCTCCCAGGAGATTCCTAGAGAGGCCCCATGGAGGCTTCTCCCTGCCTTTTTTGGCCCTGTTTCCTCCCAGGAGATTCCTAGAGAGGCCCCACGGAGGCTTCTCCCTGCCTTTTTTGGCCCTGTTTCCTCCCAGGACATTCCTAGAGAGGCCCCATGGAGGCTTCTCCCTGCCTTTTCCGTTTACAGTTTTGGAGGCTCGGATTTATAAGTGGAAAATGGTTCTTGAGAAGAGGGGAAAAAAATCTTGAACACCCGGTTCTTATCTAGAAAAGTTCGTAAGTAGTGGCGTTCTTAGGTAGAGGTACCACTGTACATACATCTGAGGAGGGAAAAAATTACTAGTAATCTTTAATTTATACATCTATTTACACATAGTCTTACTTTGAATCAGCTGCTGGATGATGTAATGCCCAAAGCAATACTGGTTTGTTTTTTAAAAAACTGTAATTATAATTAATACTTACTTCTAATAATAATGGCTATAGTGAGGCTATAGTAAATCCCTAGATTCATCTTACTCAACCTGAGGTTCTACTGTAATCATTCAGAATTTCTAACAAGCCTGATTATCAACAATTGGAAGGCATCATGGTGTAAAGGCTTCTTATTGACGAATATTCTGGTGATCTAGGTACCGCCATTTCCTTCTCTCCTGCCTCCAATCCTATGGATGCTTATGTTTGATATCCCAAGGTGAAAGGATCCCAGTAGAACATTGGTTTTCCCTAGCTCTCGTCTCCTGAGCAAAATGCTTTCAGCTAAGTATATGAAGCTTCCTACCTAATATGTCGGAAGAAGACCCCTTCGGAAACAGGTAATAGTGAGAACTGGTTTATTGAAATCGGTCGGCAGAACTCAGCCGCAATTAACATGACAACTATTTATACAGGAACTTTGCTGACAGAAACACCAATCGTGTAACCGTATTATGCCCACCCAAATAGGGCTTCCCCAACAACAGCCAATGGCTGCAGGGAAGGTTTTACCCAATCGGATCTGCCGCGATACATAACACTACCTTAGTGTCGTCCATTCCTTATTGCAATCCATATGATCAAGGACCAAAATCATTCACTAAGTTTACAACATACACTAAGCCTCAATATGAATTGTTGGTTTTGGCGTAACATGCACTGATACTATATTTTTAGTGGAAAAGTGTCAGTGAAATTATATATTTATGGAACAAACAGCTTGACAGCACTGGCTTTCCAGAGAAAGCTAATAGATACTCACCCTATTGCATCTTTTTTTTTGTATAGCAATGGTGGTAACTAATTGTATTAGATTTAGATTAGATTAGATTTATTGGCTTTATATGCCGCCCCTCTCCGCAGACTCGGGGCGGCTCACAACAATGGTAAACAAAACATAGTAACAAATCTAATATTTCGCAATCTAAATTACAGTTTTAAGTTAAAAAAATCCAAAAGAGCCCCAATATATAAAAAACAAGCACACAATCGAATCATACACAAAAACTA